>NW_025224529.1:0-464917 GCF_014066325.1 Apis laboriosa | reverse complement strand
CATAAATTATTGGCAATTATTCATAAAACAGTTATCGATTTCGATTAATATTAAATATTTCATCTTAATTTCTCTTTTTTCTTTCTTGGTCAAATAATTAACACGATTACTCGATTCATTTATCTTTTGATAATTCGGTTGATCGGTAAATAATCATTGTAATTAATATTTATAAATTTGTTATATTCATCTTTTATCAGAACGATGTTCGAAGATACTTTTCGAAATAAATTGGTAATTAAACTAATTGGACCTTGAAGTTTCTCTCACGAAACTTGCGAGATTCTTCAAAACTTTTTTTACCAATTTATAAGCATCACGGAACTGTATCAGTACAGCTTATATTAGAGTCTTGTTATATTAGAGATTTAAGTGATTAATTATTTAGATTAGGAACTAGGTAAATTTAATATTTAAGAAATTATATTTTAAACTGTTTGATAAAGTTATTAAAATTTGGAAATTTTTTTAAGCTCATTTTAAATATTACTTATTATATTTCTGTTCTCTTCTTTCTTAATTTTCATATTTATTTTAATATAATTCATTTTAATACAAATTAATTTTATCGATATTCATTGCCAGAAAATTCATGTCGTTTCTATATCTATTCTTTTTTCAATGGATTGCAAAATTTCTTCGTTTGATATGTATTTCTTCAAAAGTATCTTCAATTCGTTATTACCTTTGATTTGCATATTATCGCATAAAGTATATTTCTCTATCTTTTTAATTGCTTTCACGATACAATTCTCGAATACTAAATTCTTCTCCTTCGATTTTTGATAAGTGCTGTTTAAATCGCTTATCTTTTGTTTAAAATCGGAATTAATATTTCTTATAGTATACAGTTCATTCTTCAAAGCAGCTTTCTCAGATTCCAGCAGATCCAATTTCGCATTAGTTGTATTGAATTTAATCCGCAACGATTCTCTTTCGTCCCTCAGTTTCTTCAATTCCGATTTCAATGCTTGAATCTCATCCGTGGCTATTCGTAGGTCTTTCTTCTTCTTCTCTTCTTCAGAGAAATTAATAATCAAATTGCATCTCAAAGAGTTCACTTCCATTCTCAAGGCAATATTCTCCACTTTCAATTTGTTCATTATTTCCAGTAATTTTTCGATCTCTAGGTCCGATCCACGATTCATACCCTCATACAGGCATAAACTCGATTGGTCTATGTGCGTCACCGCCTCTGTATTCTTCAGACCACGAGACGAATAACTGTTAATCTCTTTGTAATAAAGATTCACGATCTCCAACTTGTTCGAGATAGGTTTAATCGTCGTTTCATTCGTCTTTTTTTCCACGGCATTCGACTTTTGCCTTTGAATCTCTTCCTTCGTTTGAGTCAATTGCGTTTTAATTTCATAGTTTTGACTCTTCAAATTTAATATTTCGAATTTCAACGATTCATTTTCCAATATCAATTTCTTTATTACTTCTTTCTCCGGTACCTTTTCCTTTTTCAGGCGTTTCTCAAATTTTCCCATATCTTCGTTTTGCTCGGTAGAAACTGATTCGCTGCCCGACGTGATTCCTTCCTTCTCCAATCTCTCCATTTTCAATTTCTGCAGAGTGTTCGTGTATTCTTTTTCCAATAATTCTTTCTCCTTCTTCAACGTGGTATTCATCAATTCCAAGATCTTCAACTGATTCTCTAATATTCTGTACTCGCTGTGAATTTCATTCAGTTTCATTTTCAACTCGTTGTTCATTTCCTTCAACATTTCATTGCATTGCTTTAACTCGTCCAATTGAGTCGTATTTTCCAATTTCACGTTATCATATTCCGTCCTGAGTTTACTCAACTCGACGTTGGAATATTCGTTTGTCGTTTTACTTTCCTTCAATTGATTCTTCAACGTCTGGTTTTCCTCGTCCAATTTGTTAACACGCGTTGCGAGGTCGTGGTTCTCCGACAAAAGCGTTTGTTCGCGGGTTTCGAAAGCTTGTTCAAGGCTCGTCTTCTTCACAGTTAATTCGTTCAGGTCAATGTGAAGTTTCGAATTTTCAACGTCTAATTGCCTTATCTTATCTCCAGTTCCGTCCAACTGCGACTTCGTCTCTTCCAATTTGATGGTTAAAGTTTCCTTGGTCACCTTAAGATTTCTGACTTCTTCGAGCAGATTGTTGCGCTCGCACTTATATTTGTCAATTTTACTTTCGAACATGGAACACTTGCTTTGAACCAATTCTAAAGATTTCTCTATCTGTTCCTTCTCCACCTTCAAATTCGTGAAATTCACGTTCAATTGTTCCTTCTCCATTTTCAGATTCACCTTCTCCACGTCTAATTCGACGTAATCTGATTTCAACTTGGTGATCTCTTTCAGCCTCTCCTCGGCGGTAGTTTTCTCGGCGGCCAATTGATACACCAGTATCTCCTTCTTCGATTCTAACTGAGCAACGCTCGACTCCAACTTCGTCTTTTCGTCGGACAAATGTTCCAATTTAATTTTTAAATCGGCGATCTCTCGATTCGCTTGATTGAAATCCTCCTTCGAAATTTTCAAGTTTACCTTCAACAATTGTATCTCGTTGTTCATCTTCTCCGTTATGTCCTTAAGCCGTCTCGCGCTCTCGTTCTCCTTCTCGACGTTCGACGCTTCCCGCCTATATTTCATCCGTTCCAATTCGTTCACCTTATTCTGTAATTTTTCATTCTCCTTCGAACTGATCTGAAGATTCTTCGACAAATCCGCGATTTTCACGTTGAACACCCTCTCCATTGTATTCTTTTCGGCAAGAACGATCTTCGTCTCCTCGTTTTTCTTGTTCAGGGCGTCGCGAATTTTCTGCATTTCGTTCAACAACTCCTCTTTGTCGCCCTGAAGATTTTGTAATTTCTTCTTCGTTAAATTTGCCTCGTGTTTCACGTATTGCAGCTGTTCCAACTCCTTCTTCACGTCCTCGTGTTCGCATTGAAGCTCCGACGTCTTCTCCTCCATCACGTTCGTCTTCTCCTTCAACACCTTGTTCTCCTGTATCAGTATCGTGATCTCGTGGCGCGCGTCCTGCAACGCCACCATTTTCTGTTTCAACATACTGTCCGTGTCCACTAATTCCTGGTCGAGGTCGGTCATGTGCGCCTCCTTATTGCTCAATTCAGTCTTCAACCGAACGATCGACTCCTCGAGCTGGTCGATCCTCTTGAACACGCTCAAACGATCGCTCGATACCACTATCACTTCCAATTGCTTGATCTCGTGACACACTCTACCGACGAATTCCTCCAATTTTTCTATGTCCTTCGATTCGTTCGACTTTCCTTTCGAGCAACGATTCAACCTGTTCATCGCCGATTGTATCTCCTCGATTATCGCCTCGAGCTCGACTATTTTATTCAAATACTCGAGACCCTCGGAATCGCCGATTTTATAATGCCTTTTCACGTGATTGCTCTTCAACTTGTCGATCTCGTTGTTGATCTCTTTCAATATCGAGTCCAACTTCGAAAGCTGTTTCATGTATTCGTTGTGCTCCATCAATTTCCCCGAGGTGCTCCTGTGCTCCTTGCCGATCGATTTTGCCAAATCGATGTGCAATTGTCGCAAATTGATCCGCAACTCGATGATTTTCTGAATGTACATGAAACAATACGGATCGCCGCCGCCAAGCAGAGCCTCGTGATCGTTCCTCAACTTGTACTTCAAGTCGTTCACGAAACGTTCCACGTTTTTCAAATTGCTCGACCCGATGCTCCACGAGCTCTCGTCGTAATTAACCTTGAACTTGTTCACTTCCGTTTTCAAACGTTTCGTCACATTGTCCAGCTCGACTATCCTCCTCTGGTAATCCATTAGGTTGCCGTTCTTGAATCTGAGCATCGCTTTCAACTTATCGATCTCCACGTAAAGATTGTCGTTCCTCATTTGGGACTTGTGCAAACGTTCGTTCACGTTCACCAACTCCTCGGACAAATTCGCTATGGTCTCGGCCACTTTGTTAACTATATCGGTGAATATAATCTCCATAGTGTAGTCGACCATCATGAAGTGCTTCAGCTTGCATTTTAAGTGTTCCACTTCCGAACTGTGTACATGACCCTCCTCGACCTCGTTCAACCGACTTTTCAGATACTGGATCTCGTTGTTCAAACGTTCCCTCTCCATCAAATACTCCTGCTCAACTTCCACGAGCTTGTCCTCGGATTTCCAATCCGTTTCCTGCGTCACGTACCCTTTACTGAGCAGACTCGATTTAATATTGGCAATCTCCTTCTTCAATTCCCTGTTGGTCGTCTCCAGTCGTTTGATTTCCTCTTTCTGTTGCTCGATCAATGGGTCAGCGTGGACACTGCCGTCCGTCTCCCTTCCAGCAACGCGTAACGCCAGCTTCAAACGCCATATGTTGGATCGCAATTTCATGCGATCGTCCCGCCAGTCTTTCATCTGCTTCATTATGCTGTTCAATCTGCACAACGTGGCAGCAGCTACTTCAGCTATCCTCGTTTTGTCTTTGAACACGTCATCGCCAGTTTGCTCGATCGAGTGGCAATTGTCGAGATATTCGTTCATCTTTGTTGTTAGATTCTCGAGTATCGGTCAGGCAGATCGAAATGTTGGATTTATTATTATTATTTTTTTTTTTTAATAGGGATAGGAGATAATTGTTTGTAATTCGGTTGGATAAGAGTTGTTTGCGATAGAATGATTTTATCTTTGATTGAAAAAGGAATCGGGAGTGCTGAAAGTTGCAATAACAAATGTGTATAATTTATGTGGTAAATCAAATTGAGATATTTGATCAAATTAATCCTGCAATGGTTCTATTCCTTATTTGTAATCAAATATTATAGCATTTAAACAATATAGTATAGTATTTTATGTTGAAACTGTTAAAAATTTAATAATATATTCAATAATTTTGGACGATTAACGTATTTGAAGCATTGTTAAATAAATTTTATATTTGTAATTATTTTGGGAGAATATAATATGAAAATGAACATCCTTGTGAAATACTTGTGAAATGTATCGTTGCAGGATTAATTAATGATCTTTGCAAATTGGTATAATATTCGAATTAATTCATTATTTGCGTTAATAAATCATATGAATAATGGTATGGATTCTAAGAACTTATATTGAGAATTTAATTTTTAATTAATTTTCTAGGTTAATCTTGTATGGAAAATTAAACGATATAATTATTTTGGTATTAGTTATACGATATTGTACCTTGAAATCTCTGCACGAACATTTGTTAAACTTTTTTTTGCAGATTTAAATATAATTGCAGTAAAAAGATATTTCAAATGCCAGAAAGAATTATTAAATTTATTGCATCTTTACATATAATTTTCATCCTCTGAATGAAATTTTCATTTTTCTTGAAGCATATTACATTTTTACGGAACTTTTGAAAAAATTTTATGGTTTGAATGTTTGTGGTTACGTCACTGAAAATTCATTTGACATATATTTATAGTTTCAGGTCGTAGAAATGATGCATGTCTTTTGTTTAGAATAAATTATAGAATAATATTTTGTAGATATATATATTTTTTAATTCTTTTTTTAATTTTTTTTAATAAATAAAATAAATATTATTCACATGATATATATATATATATATATGAACAGAATATTTCGATATATTTATATAAACATTAGATTAAATTTTTATAAAATGATAAGAGATGATTTCATTGTTAATTTATCTAAGATAAATATATTATTATTAAAAAGTAGGTAAAGAATAGAATAATAACAAATTTTTACAAGGATAAATTTATTTATGATAAATTTCTTGAATAAAATTATCATAAATTTTAAATACAGAGCATGCATTTGTATTGATAATTATATTTATCTTAAGATTTTAACGTAATGTCAAATATTAGTTTTGCTACACTGTTTTAAATTTTCTAAATTTTCACTTTGCAAATTTAATTAAAAAGATACTCTCGTGTAATAAATTTACGAGTATAAGTAATTGAACCGAAGATAAATCTCTTTGCAATTGTTGGAAAACTTTCGTATCGTTGTATAAGTTTCTTAAAATTGGAACATCCAATATAATATTCTTAACGAGAGTTGGTGAATTGTAATTCAATTATCAATCGTTTAAATTGAACGTGAATCAAAAGTTTCGTAGCTGTGAACTAACTTTTACACGAGAGTTTAACGCATATCGATGATTCGTTTTAGTAGCTAGTTCTTGTTATATATCAACTTGTTAATTAAAAAATATATAACAAAATTAATTATTGACATTACTCGAAGAGAAATACGTTTAATAAAATAATTTTATTAATTTTAAAATGATCATTAATAATAAATTAATCGAACGATTTAACAATCAATTGACATTTCCACTCAGAAAAACTATCTTCATACTTTAAAAGAATTCTCTGCTCGTTTTAACCTTTGAAATGTCGTTTAATCGAAAGTCTTAAAAAATATATATATATATGTATACCCATCCAGGTGATTATTCAAAACTTTTAATACAGCGTATCATTATCAATAATCGCCTCTTCGATTCCTCGCGTTTATTGGCAATTCAAGGGAATTAATATAAATTGTTCAACTTCTCGAAAGATCGAACATCTTTATATCCCTCCTCTCCACGTTCAGTATACAGAGTTCTCTCTACAAAACTAATCATGACAAAACGGAATCGTCGTTCGTTTCATCCAAGTTTTTTTTTTTTCTCTCTCTCTCTCCGGAAGTTTCATCCAAGTTTTATAATAAATATGTAAAAGTTAATATCGAGGCTTTAATAACGAAATTCTAACGGAGGCCTCTCCCCTAATTTAATTACGCGAACATGGCGGAACTACACGGATGGGGATACGATTCGAAAGTTTCCGGTTTCTTTCGAAACTTTTCGCCAAATCTGGATGATAAGTAACTGCTAGTCTAGTCGTGGACCAACGATTCCCTTTTTAACGAGACAACTTTCCTCACCGATCCGGTGAAAAGAAAGCTTTCCCCTCCGCGCTCTTTTAATTACATCCACGACGTCTCCCTGTATCGCTTGTATCGAATGTATAAAGCGGAAATGGCGGAAAGGGACTCCCAGTTTTCGCGTTTCGAAAGATGAGCTCGGTCGACGAGTTGCATACAAACGGAATGTATTTTAATAACGCGGCTGTAATTAGATCTCTCTCGGAAACGTGTGCAACGTTAATGCTTAGATACCGGCAGGATTCGCACAAATTCCTGAACCAATCTGCTCGAATTGATTAAAAAAGATATTTCATTGGGTTTGGACGAAATTTTCATAAATTTATCGAGAATATGAATATAAATCTAATTTGGGGAAACGAGAATATGTAAATGTAACGCGTTTAAAAATTAATGAGAGAATATTAAAGCAGTCTCAATTACTATAAGTAAATGTAGTAAATACAACACTAAAATTCTGTATCTTTTTTTTTTTTTTTCTTTCAAAATTCGTAAGTAATAATAAAAATAAAACAGGATCTATTCATTGTTGTATTTAAAGGATTAACAATTCATTGATTCAGATATTCGCTCGACGAAAAACAATCCAAAATGTATCTAATCAAATTATTAGATTATGTTGAAGAAGAATGACGAATAATCAATCGCGTGCAAAAGAAAATATTTTTTGGCCGATGTCCTATAATTTAAAAATCATGGCGGAAGTAATCGTAAATCGTGCTCGCACACCGAACCAGTTTCCCAATAAATAAATAATATCGGTGAATGAAAAACGTTATCGTACCTAACCGTCATCGAGATTTGAACGAATTTATTTACGCGGCCCCAATAAAACAGACCGGTCTGACGTTAAATCAGATTATCGATCTTCATCGATGACCGCGGTCGTGTGGCAGCAAAAGTGTGACTGCCGCTGTGAAATATACATCACCCTAACCTGGCTTCCTCTTTCGCGTATACACGTATCCAGGCTAAATGTTTTGTCCTGCGTTGGGGCAGTTTCGCGCTTAGGCGCGACGGACTGTCTATAATCGGTTTACGACCGTAAATTCGCTTACATCGATGACTCGTCGCGATTTGCGGCCGAGGAACAGTTACGTTACGGATAACCTGTAAAAATATGATAAGGCGAATGGATGGAATGGGAATTTAGAGGATCGGGAACGAAGTAAGGACACCGATCGTTCGAATGCCCAAACGCGGTTTTACGTTCCTTTAAAAGTGGCAAGTCTTGTACCGTAACCGTTGATAATGGCCTTGATGCGAATTCATAGCCCTTTCAGCCGCGGTTACGTTCCTTTATGAACGGACTTATGAATTATGTATTTTATTCAAGTCAAAGCGTTTATCTTTCTTGCCGTTTTTTTTTTTTTTTTTTTTTAACAATGTTTGGCCATTATCCCTCGTGAAGAAACTTGCCGCGAACGAGCGTTGTAAGATTAAATACGAACCCGTTATTTTAAACGATATTTAGACACTTGAAATTGAATGTTAAAATGTTACTTACGATGAATTTAATTTATAATTTTTTATATACATCGCATCGAATGATCTTGTTCGATACGTTTATTATAAATTAATCCTAAATAACTGAATCGTAGAATTAAAATAAAAGAAATTATTCGAGTGGTAGATAACTCGAGGGGGGAGGAAATAATTGTTTAACCCTTAAAATAAATCAATCTATATATTAAAATTCCTTTAACGACCGAGCATTTCTTTTTTCATCGAGTTTCCCTCGGCTTCTGAACTCCACGTTTCCTTCTTGTAGGTACAGATCGATCTTAAAATTCTCGTCTCGGTTTGCAATTACGTTGAAAAACTTGAAAAGATTAGCCGGATAATGGCGTCGTTGGAATCGGCCGATTTCCCGAACGAGCCTTGCTGTTGCTGCAGTTACAATCCCTTCAAAGACACTTCCAAAGAGTCGGAGATCCAGGACCTCTCGTTTGCCCTGAGGAAGCTCACGATAATGAAGTGTCAGATGAAGAAGTGGCGAATGGAAAGACTTCAGCTCGAGAGCGAAAATAGGTCTCTGAAACAAACCCTCCAGACATTCGGTATCGATGTATGATATTTCGTATCCTTCCCATTCTCTCCCTATCTCTCTTTCTCTCTTCTCTTTTCCGTCTTCCTTTCTTCTCTCTCTCTCTCTCTCTCTCTCTGCTTCGACTAGCAGGTGGCTCGCGCGAAATTGATTAATTGGAATTCTGTACGGATACCCTTTCGTTCGAGTTTCTCCTCGTTCCCTTATGAATTAGTCGTTTAGTAGGGGGTAGTCGTTCCGTGCAATTAGCGCTGCAAAAAGCAGAACGGGTGAAATTATACACACCGGGTGTCTCGTTTAATTTGATTAGCTCGAAATTGTTCCCGTGTTGTCGACAATGCAAATTAATGCCTCGAAATGAATATTAAGATCGTTACGGGGATTTATGAGCAATGTGCGGAATATTTTTATAGATATGATTTTGAACTCGAAAGTGATCGACAAGAAAATTGTACAATATTCTGTGCGATGGAATTATTCCGTGAAAAAGGGAAAAAAATTCAAAAAATTCCCCCTCCCCGAAAAGAGTAAAAAAGTAACGTCGATTAGAATAAATAATTATTCTTACGTCTTTCTCTCCTATCTCCTTAAAAAGTGTAGTAATCTCTCGCTTCCATCATTCTTTTCCATGCTATTTACACAATTTATCATATAGATTATCGCACATTTATCCTACACATCCGCTAGTAATAGCGATACAAACCGTTTCTTCGAACGGTAGATCCGAAGACTTTCTCGCTTCAAGGATTTTCGGTTGAAAATTCAGAGAGCTCTTTCTTCGAGCTGTATATCGAGGTGTGCACGCGCACTGTTCCGAATGTTCCTAAAGATTAGATGTGTTTTTGTGTAGGTGTAAATGCGGATGAGATATTGAAGCCCGATCCACTGCTGGTGCACTCCCGGGAAGAAATCGAAAGGCTGCAAAATGCAAACGCGGCGCTCGAAGATAAAGTGAGGGATCTGGAGGAAACTCTCGCCGAACGAGACTGTTGCGACGATCCTGGCGCCACGATTTTCTTCCTCAGGGAGAAGATGAGATATTTTAGGGAGCGTTTCGCGCTTGAAAAGAAAGAGTACTGCTTGCCACTTTCTCTCCCTCGTAAACCTCGTAGATCTCGTTTAATCGTTTCCTATTCCGGTCGGCGAATTATTAGGAAAACGACGACGCGATACAGGGTGATGCGTTTCGGACGAATTTGCAAATAAATCGGCAGAAGTATTTGTGTTTGTTTAAAAGAAATTTAGATGGCGAAAGAAATTAAAACGTGATTTCAATCAGATTTCTTTAATATTTTATAATTTTCTAGTAATGCGTACGGCGTATATATGTTATATATATATATATATATATTCGAAGAGTTAATTAATTAATGAATATTCCAATGTTTTTTCACAAGTATTGTTAAAATCTTTCTTTGGTGTATTCACGCAACGTTCTCGATAAATCTTGTTTGATTCATTCTTAAATGTTTGTATAATTTATTTATGGATTAGATTATGTAAGACACTTGATCTCTCGAAGCTTAGTTTGCGAATGTAATTATTCTTATATTGTTCATTAATATTCGATATTTTATTGCTAACATTTCTCTAAATAGATCTATCGTTTTTTATTCGCAATCTGTGTTTTTATTTCTTTTTAATATTCAAATTTATTTACAATAATTGATGGAAATATACGAAAATATTATAACCTGTTTTAGAAACTAATAAAAATATCAATTTAATTTTTCTTTTTAAATGATCCAGGATAGCTGATCTCTTAGCATATAGTAAAACTTGAAAACGCTCGATATTTTTTCCCAAATCAAATATTATCGTATTAACATAGAATTATCCATTTTATTTCTCCATCTCCTTCGGATACAAGTAAAATTCACTGTCTTTCGAAACGATCGTTTCCTTTTAGAAATTAAACTCTCACTCTGAATCAGAACAAGCTGAATCATAAAACTTTAGAGCTGAAACTTTAAAAAAAAAAAAAACCTCGTACCCCATCATTTTTTCTAAAAGTGTCAAAGGAACTTTTTCGCCCTTTCTCGACAGATTGCGAGACACGATATCGGAATTGAAGTTGAAATTGGCGCGGACCGAGGAGGACGTCAGCTGCCCGGCGATACATCGTCTAAGGGCGAAGCTTCGTGACCTCATGAAAGGGGAGCCAGTCGAGACGTTGGTGTCCATCTCGAAAAGCTGCGAAGATCTGCGCTCCGAGAACGAGAGCCTTAAGGCCGAAGTGGCCGATTTGAAACGCGCGTTGGCCCAGTGCGAGGAAAAGATAAAAGAGATAGAGGAGCCGAGGGAAGTGAAAGTGGTCGAGACGGTCACTGTGCCTGAATACATCGATATCGAAGATTTGGTGAACAAATTGAATAATTGCGAGGAAATGGTGGCCAATCTGACCAAAGAGTTGGAGGAGAAGAACAATCAGATCGACGCGTTGAACAAAGAATTGGAGCAGATGTTCATTTTGAAAAGTCTGGAGGAGCAAATAGCGATAATGAAACAGGATCTCAAGAAGAAAGACGAGAAGGTATAGCGTTGAAAAATAACGGTAGCGATTAATGGGAATGAGTTTTCCCTTTGCTGACTCGAATTGATTTTTTTTCTCTTTTTCTCTTTCTTACACTTTCGTGTTACGATACGTTGAAGCGCTCGTTTGAGGGTTTGTCGTTTGAGATGGAAAGTTGCTAGGAATGGAAAGTGTAGGTTAATTAGTATTCAGAGACTTTTTTTTAGAGAGAGAGAGAGAGAGAGAGAGAGAGAGAGAGAGAGAGAGAGAGAGAGAGAGATGATGTAAAAAGAACATAGTAATGAGAGAAAGAAAGAAAAAGAAGTGTTTTCTTCTTTGTATATATTTTTTTTTTTTTTTTGAAACATCAACATAATGGAAAAGTTTAGATACCTTGTTAACTTTATGTGTATAATTAATGCGAAGATTATGCGATTTCATTTGGAAGAAATATTAAATTAAATTATGCGTTAAAATCTTACTACTTTATGATTTATACTCTTTTCGAAAAAAGAGACTCCCTCCTCTTTCAGATTTCGGATCTTTTGAACACGTTAAGACAGTCGGAGATAAACTTGCTCGGTTTGGACGGTTTGAAAGCTAAGCTGGAACGTCTGGAGCCGGAATTGTACGAACTGAGGGAAACGAAAGAGGAAATAATGGACGAGTTAAATATGATGCGCGACACATTGAAGGAGAGGAACGATCAAATAATACAGATATTGGAAGAGAAGGCTAAGCTGGAGGAATATTACAAGAGCAAGGTTAACGAGTTAGAGGCGAGGTTCGAAGACCAGGCGAGTTTGAGCGAGGAGCTCGAGAATCTGAGGAATGAGTTGGAAAAGCAAAGGATAAAGAACAAAGAGCTCGAGGCGTGTTGCAAGGACATGGATGTCCTCGAGAACAAGCTAGCCGAGTTGGAGAAGGAGCTGGAGGATAACAGAGGCGAGCTCGAGAGATTGCAAAAGGAGAATTTGGATCTGAAGGATGAGATAGAGGTGGAAAGGATGGAGAACGATAAACTTCGCGACCGGTTGGAAGAGTCGAAAAAGTTGATGGAGGACAACGAAAATTTAAAGGCTCAGCTGGAGCAGCTGCGAGGCGAGAACAATGATCTGATGGGGCAGAAGAAGGCGCTCGAGGATTTAAATAAACAGTTAAACGAGGATAACGAGAGCATGAAGCGAACGATGGGCAATTTGGAGGCGCGAATCGACAATCTCTCGAATGAATTGAACAACGTGGAGCGAGAACGGGACGCGTTGCTGGACGAGAATCAGAATGTGAAGAGGGAGCTGGAACGAACGTTGACGGAGAACGAAAATCTGAAGACGGAGTTGGACAAGGCCGATGAACAACTCGACAAACTGAAAGCGGAGAAGAACGAGTTGCAGAGGAACTTCGACACGATGAAACTCGAGAACGAGACGTTGAAGGAGGACGTAAAGGCTTTGAAGGACGACCTTGAAGAGTCGAAGAGAGAGATGAAAGCGGTCGGTGATGCGTTAAAGGATAAGGAAGA
Source organism: Apis laboriosa (assembly GCF_014066325.1). Classification (NCBI taxonomy): domain Eukaryota; kingdom Metazoa; phylum Arthropoda; class Insecta; order Hymenoptera; family Apidae; genus Apis; species Apis laboriosa. The sequence continues at coordinate 451,919 of NW_025224529.1, read as the reverse complement.
GTTAAAGGACGTCGAGTTTCGAGAACTGCAACAAAATATGCAGAACTTGAAGACCGAAAATGGCGAGTTGAAGAAAGAGAACGACGATTTGAAGAAAGAAAAGGACGATTTGAAGAAAGAAAAGGACGATTTGAAGAAAGAGAACGACGATTTGAAAACGAGAGCTTCGGAATTGGAACACAAGTTGGACGACGTTAAGAAAGAATTGGATGAAGTGGAGTCGCAGAATGCCGATTTACGTGCCAAAATCGATAATTTGGAAAAGGAATTGGAAAAAGACAAGAAAGAGATCGAGCAATTAAAATCAGAGATATCTTCGTTGAAAAGTGCTCTGGATAAATGCGTGGACGAGATGGAAAAACTGAAGGTAGAGAACGAGAAACTTAAGACGGAGAGAGAGAAGATCGAAACGACCTGGTCGGACGAAAATACGAGTTTGAAAGCTAAAAACACGGAATTGGAACAAAATTTGACCACCGCTGTAAAGGAATTGGACAAAATGAGATCGGAAAACGCCGATTTGCTTAGCGAGTTGAATCGTTTGAAGCAGGAATTGGAAAGTGGTAGGAAGGAGATCGATCAATTGAAATCCGAGGTAGGTTCTATGAAAGACGCTCTCGAGAAGTGTGTTGACGAGATAGAAAAGCTAAAAACTGAGAACAAGGACCTTAAATCGGAAGTTGAAGGCTTGGAATCTGAGAGGGATCGCTTGACGAACGAAGTTGCCGATCTGAAACCAAAAATTTCAGAATTGCAACAAAAATTAACCGACGCTGGCAAAAAGTTGGATGAAGCGAAAGTAGAGGATAGCGATTTGCGTGCCGAAGTGGATCGTTTGAAAAAGGAATTGGAAAATGCTGGGAAAGAGATCGATCAATTGAAAACCGAGATGAACTCCTTGAAAAGCGGTCTCGACAAATGTGTGGACGAGATGGAAAAGTTGAAAAATGAGAACAGCGAGCTGAAATCTCAAGTTCACGGACTCAGGGGTGAGGGGGACAGTTTAGCCAGTGAATTGACTAACATGAAGGGCGAAAATACTGCTTTGAAAGATGAGAAAGATCAATTGAACAAGCAATTGGCGGAGAATAAGACGGAAAATGAAAGATTGAAAAAGCAGAATGATGAATTAGAAGCTGAGAATACGAAGATAAAAAAAGAGTTGGAATCGTGCAAGGGTGAAAATAACAATTTGAAGGACGAAAATAACAAATTGAAGGACGAACTTGAAAAATTACGAGGACAATTGAAATCGTTGAACGATGAAACGAATAAATTAAAACGCGAGCTCGAGGAAGCTGAACATAAAATTCAGATTTTGGAACCGCAGTTGTCGCGTGTGCAAAGTGAGAATGAGAAATCGCAAAGTGAATTGGCGGTTTTGAGAAACGAGGCGAACGAATTAAAAGCTAAATTAGATAGAGAAACGCTCGACAATGTAAATATGCGAAACGCTATGAAAATATTGGAGGATCAAATGCACGATTTGAATAAGAAACTGGACAATTGTAGGGCGGAGAACGATGCTTTGAAAGAGGAAAATAAAGATCTTAAAACGAAGTTATCGGACACGGAACAAGTTGTATTGAATTTGAAGACGGAATGTGATAATTTGAAAGAAGATATTACCGATTTGCAGAAAAAGATCGAACAACTCAAGCAGAAAATCGTTGATCAGGAAGCGGAGATAGACCATTGGAAAGTGGAGCATTGCAAATTCGAATTGGATAATGAAAAATTAAAAGCTGATCTCGAGAAAGTGTTGAAAGATTTGAACGAATGTCAGGTAAATTAATAAATTATTTGCTTAACAAGTGCATAAATAAATTTCGTTTGATATAATTTTATTATTGTTTATACATATTTATTCACGGGAAATATTATATTTCATATAAAATATTTTCATCGTGATTAATGAAACAAAATAAAATTTCTATGAATCTTTAAGAGAAAAATTTTCAAAATATTGATACGAATTTTTCGTTCTTTCTTAACTAAAATTAATATTATTATTAATATTAATATTACACTATATGCATATCACGTAAAAAGTGGTTTCAAATTTAATTTTAAATTTTTACAGGTTGCGAAAAAAGTCATTGAATCAGATCTGATCAAACTAAAGAACGAGAAAGACGATCTGAATAAAAAATTGACCGATTTAACGTCGCAATTGGACCAACAGAAGAAAACATTGGAAGCGGAAAAATCGGCCAAAGATAAGGGTGATGTACAAATCGCTTCCTTGAATTCCGAACTCGAAGCGTTGAAGAAAGAATTAGAGAAATTGAGAGCGGATAACAGCAAGTACAGAAGCGAGATAGACGATCTAGGAAAACAACTCGTATCGGTGAAGAACGAGCTGAAGGATTGCAAAGATGAAATCGTTGTGTTGAAAAACGCCAATAACGCGTTAAGGTCCGAATTGGATCCTCTGAGGAGTTTGAAGGATGATTACAATAGGCTGACAACCGAATTGAACGATCTGAAATCTGAGAACACGAAACTTATCCAAGACAAGAGAAGTTTGGAGGACGAGTTCGGGAAATTGAGAGGAGAGGGTGATGGGCAGAGGGTGGAGATCGACAGATTGAAGACGACTTTGGACGCGGAGAAAACAGCCGCGGAAAAATTAAGATCGGATCTTCAAAGTTGCAAGACTGAAAATGATAAATTGCAAACGCAAATCAACGAGATGAAGAGGAATCTGGATAAAATGGAAACGGAGAATGATCGTCTGAAGAGAGAGCTCGACGAGTCGAAGAAGAAACTCGAGGATATGGAGGCGAAGATGAAGTCTCTGGAAAATCAGCTATCGAATTTGTCGGCGGAGAAAGAGGAGTTGGTCAAGGAACTCTATCGTACCCGTGAAGATTTGAACAATCTCAGAAACGAATTGGAGAAACAAACGGCTGTCAAAGATACAATGGCAAAGGAGTCGACCAATCTGAAGGAGGAGCTGGAAGCGTTGAAAGCGGAATTGAATAAGACTCGTGATGAAAACGACAAGCTGAAGAATGAGAATGACAAGCTGAATGCGGAAATAGCGAGATTGAATAAACAATTGGACGCACTGAAAGATGAAAGTGCGAATCTGAAGAATGAGATCGAGAATCTGAACGAGAGGAACGCGGAATTGTCTAAGGAATTAGCCGGGGCGAAAGATAATTTGAAGGATATGGAGACTCAATTGAACAATCTGAAAAGAGAGAATGACGATTTGAAAAATAAAATCAATAGTCTCGAGGATAAGATGCAGGAGGTTGATGATTTGAAGAAAAAGTTGGAAGAGGCTAAAAAGGAATTGGACAAGCCGAGCCTGGAATTGGATACGTTAAAATCAACCAATAAAAAATTAGAAGACGATTTAAATAATGCGAGAAACGAATCGTTAAATTTGAAGAATGATTTGGATAAGTTGCAAAATGATTATAATAATTTGCAAACTGAACTTGCTGATCTGAAAGTGGAGAGAGATACATTTAGAGAACGTGCTGCCGCGTTGGAAAAAGATCTGGTCAGGGTGAAGAGGGAAAATGACGAATTGAAAGATCAAAACGCGAAATTTAAAACAGAATTAGACGATTGCCAGGAGGAGAACAATAGGTTGCTTAAAGAATTGGAGAAGTTGAAATCGGAGAATGTGAAACTGCAAGACAACTTGATCAATGCGAAAAGCGAAGGGGATAGATTAAAAGAAGATTTGAACAAATTGAAAAAAGATTATGCCGACTTGCGGGGCGATTTGACCAAGGCGAGAGAAGATAGGGACATAAGAAAGGAAAAGGATGTGGAGCTGGACAAAGAGATTGACGAGTTGAAGACCACAAATGCAAAATTGAAAAGCGATTTATACGATTGCCAGAAAGAGAACGAAAAGTTGCGCAAGCAACTGGCTAAATTAAAAGCGGAAAATGACAAACTGAAAAAAGCTTTAGGTACGATAATTAATAAAATAGTAGCATTTCAATTGTTCGAACTTTTCGATGTTGCAAATTTGGTGGTGACAAAAATAAACTATCTTTACGAATTCGATTAAAGATATGCAATATTAATAAAAAGCTGGGATGAGGATTTTTATTAATTGCACGTATATTTTTTCTTCTTACATTTTATAGATATCGTATTTATTAATATTATTTAGAAATGAACAAGATCATCGATAAATTTGATTTTTCAATATTTAGAAAAGTTTAGCAAATATCTCTAATATGAAAAAATTATTTTCTAGGAATTATTTATTGTATATATATGTGTATGTGCAGATAAAGATGTGGATCAAAAAGAGACGGAAATTGACAAAGAGATTCTGGATGATTGCAGCGAGTATGTTAAAGCAAACAAAATACTGCAGAAAAATTTTGAAAACCAGTTAAAAGGTATAAAGAATAGAATAAAGATTTCTTTCCGAATGTGCATATATGTAAGAAATTATTTTTGTCGCTTTATTGCTTCTTCATTGTCATTATTAATTGAGATTATTTACAATTTTTAATCGTTTACAATATCTGATTCATTTGAATATTATAGACTCGAAAAAATATTTAAATGCAACATGATTGTTGTACAATTATATTTCTTTGTAGAGTTATAGAGTTTTCTTTTTATAAGTTAAAGTATATATTCAGATCTTATATTTAGATTCTTATTATAAATTTAAGATCTCTTAAAAATTTCTTCATTTTAAATATTTATAAATACCTATTTTTATCTATCTTCTAATATCTATTTTTATTAACGTTACCACGTTACGTACATATTATAAATAATTTTTTTATTGAAAGATAAAAATGAAAGTTCATGTATAGTTCAAAGTTGAACAATTTTTATCTGTCATTGACTCGCACTAATCTATGTGTATATACATATTACATGTACATACATGCAGTATATGTACATATTTTGTACATGGTAATAAGTTTGACGTAATATCGTGCTAATTAATTTGATCAGAATCGATCGATTAGAAAACGTATTACACGTATTATCTTCAAGTGCGTGTAAGTATATCCATGTTTTAATCGCAGTTTACAATATCTGGCTAAACGTATCAGCATATTACTAGCTTAATATTACGAGGCTTATGATAAGACATTAAACGATCCTATGGTTCAAGCTAAAAGCGACAAATTATACACGCGAATTACCGGTGTACGGAAATTGAAAAGAACACATTGAACATTGAAATTATAAACATTGTATTGATTGATCGACAAAGAATAATAAAAAATATGAGATTGTTGATTCATATAATTAGGATAAAAATCAAAATAATAAATAATAAAGAATAAAAAATAATTTAAGTTTTTGAATGAATTAACATTTTGAAAAATAAAAATTTATTAAATTTGAGAAAATATAATAATACAAATATTGTTTTCAAATATTTAGTATTTTACTATATTTCATCTTGAAGATTTATATATACATATTTGATAATAATTTTACTTTTTCATTGAATTACATTTAAAAAAATTATATTTTTCATCTTTGATTTCTTTTTTTAAACTATGAAATACAAAACATATGCTTTTTCATTATTTAAAATAGGTGTACAACGTCTTCGAGACTACATCAATTATTTAGACGGTAAGGGAACAGAACCCAAAATGGCGGATAAATTGGAAGAATCAGAAATAAATCCAAATACAACAAATGACATTGAGATTGAGGATTTGTTGAAGATGTCTCAAGATTTAAGTATCAATATTAATAAAGCGGAGCAAGAAATACAAAATCTTGCTAAATTATTAAAACCTGTGGTATGTACAATATTCATGATAAATCAAAAACTATATCGTAATATTTTAAATAATTAATGGCCATTTCGAAAACAATATATAACAATAAAATTTAAAAATGATAATACATATTATTATTTAAATATTTAAATGTGATGTAATATTTAATTATAAAAAATAGCTATTAAACTTATTCGTACATTATCAATATTTACAATATTAAAAAAATAAGGTATATTCAACATATAATTTAATTATTTTTCAGGAACTTGGTGCCTTCGATCCTGATGGTTGGTTAAATGTAAGTGCAAGAATAATAGTCATTAAACGTATCTATGAATTATACATTCGTCTGAATATCTTGTTTATCGTATTTATCGTGTTTCATTTCAGTCATTGACACTTACGCAATTGGCAGAACTTCATGACAAGATATGTGAATTGACATCAGACATGGTGCAACAAGATTCCAAAGCTGTTCCATGTGAAGCACCCCAACGATCAGAGAATTCGACGGATATTTTGAATAAACGTATAGCTGCTTTGCAGAAACAGATTGCAGAGAAGCAAATGGAGGCAGGATGGAAGCTTCAGGAGCTGAAGAGAGCTCTTAGAAATGAGCAGGCTAATTTAATTCGATTGTCCAATGAGATGAATTTGGAGAGACAACGCAATTTTAATCTTCAATCTAGGTTGGATTCATCTTAATATAATTTTCTCTTCAAACAATTATGTTTTACAAAATATTTCACGGATCACGGCATGTATCTGATCTTTGTTACTTATGATTATATCGATAAGTCTGTGTAAGTATGAATTGTATATCATCAATTATATATCTGTACTTCGTTCAATAATGTAGTCATCATCGATGTAAGTGTATATAAATGAAAAGTTGAGATTTAAATTTTTCATACATAACTGTTTCAATTTTTCTATTTATTTATACTTGTGTATATCTAGTAATAAATTTATAAATTCCAGTGACTTATATCTATAAGAAATCACACAAACATTAATTAAAGGAGAAAAATTAGATCAAATGTTAAGGGATGAAAAATTCTATAACTGGACAATTAAAAGAGGAGTCATATACCAAACAGTATTCCAGAAAGAAAGAACAGTGATCTGGAATACTTTGAAAAAATATTTCTTCTGAATACAATTTACCAAACTTATCAAAATAACCTTTACATTTACAATTCTTTTACAATTGTTGAAAAGCTTTTATCCAGAATTAATGATGAATTACGTTTAAGAGACTATACATACCTATTTTTATCACATTAAATTAAATTATAATCATTTATATACAGTACAAACCATACGTATATATAACAATGATATATTTGGAATAAGAAATGATTATTAAATACCAAACATCTTTTCCTTCTCCTCCCCTTGTACGGAACATGTTTGCCAACACGTCGATATTTTTCAATCGTTCAAATCCATCCAGAATTTATCCTGAAAATATCGTTCTGGACGATCAAGTTGCTTCGCCATCGAATAAATTACTTCTATTCCAGTAATTTAATCGCGTCGCACCGGTTACATTCTAATTAATGAAGCGCGGAAGAGGAGAAGGAAGAGGAGGAAACGAGAGGAACAGGAAGAAAAACCGTGGCCGGGGCCAATAACGAGCAACGTTCTGGAAAACAGTTACGGCTAATAACGGCCAATAGATTCGGCGTGGCCGCATTTGCTCGATTTCGCGCGCGACAACGCGATTTCCTGTTTCGTTTTGTGCCGCGGTGTTGTTCGATCGAGATTAATTCAATTGCATCGTGGACCGCATCCACTCCCACGACTTTATCAGGGAAACGGTCGATGCGGCTCGTGCGTGCACACCACGGCCGGATACCATTGGCAAAGAGTACGCATATAATTGAAATGCGCGACTAGATCAAGTGGTAAATGAATTGACGAAATCCATTTAGCTGTATGCCCGCCCAGTCGGAATTGAAATAAGCTCGTGAAGCGTCCATCCCTTGTAACTTGGTGTATTATCGAAGTGACGCTGCGTTGACATATTCCATCCTTTGGGAAATGAATTCGAAGCGAGTGCACGTTTTGCACGTTTAGAAAATTTTGATCTTGATCGATTAATATCGAGAATATTATTCGATGGGTATATTGTGGAAATGATGATACAGGTTCGTATTTTCGAAACTTTTTTCTCCATAGATCCTATCCTTTGGGGATAGGATTTATTTAGCTACGATTTTATTTATATATGGATTTAATGAGCACAATTTGTTTAGGAAATCTTGAATCGATTGGTCATCGATCAATATGAAAAAGTATTAAGTACGTATAATGTTTTTGATTTTTATCTTTTTAAAGTAAAAATTGAAATTATTATTTTTAACGATAATCTGTAATCAGAAGAATTTATTACCACAAACTTTTTTCTTTGTAAAATAATTAATAAATTGTTTTAAATATTTTATATCTAGAATTTTAGAAAATTTCAAAAAAAACTTATGAATAATTCTAATAATGATTTTATTTCTTTCGTCTTTACATAGATGTTCGCTTCAGGATTTATTAACAGTATATGCATATGCACAATAATAAAAATAGTTATATAAAAACGAGATATTCTAAAATTGTTGTTCTTTCATGTCAGTTTCATAATTACACGAGACAATGATTTCTGATAAAATCACGAATCACGTTATATTTTCAGCTTTTTTTCTACAAACTTAATAAATGAAAAAAAACAGTGTTTAATGATAAATCGAATATAGTACTTTGTGTATCAGAATACAATACGTTTTGTGGATCAAGATGTTCTTGTGGTTATTAACAGTTTGTATGCTACAATGCACAGTACAGGTAAATATAATTAATTAATTTTTTATTATATTAAATGATTTATAGAATATGTATTACATAAAAATAAATTTCCTGTGACATTAAATTTGTTAAAAAAAAACGATATAGAAATAAAATATAATAATAAAATATCAGTTTTTATATTTAATTTTAATAAAATATTTGATAATTTAAATTTATATAATTTTTTTTTCTTTCTTTTATTTATATATATAGTGTATAATGTTAATGTAATGACAATATACATATAAATATCTATTAATCTCTAAATGTTTGATTAAATTAGGATTATTAAAAATATTAAATTTTCATCTTGAGAATGAACTGTAAAACTTGATAACAAAATTTATCTATTAGAAGATATATATATTTATAATTTTTATTGGTTCTGATACGATGAACATAAAGTATATGTATTTTGTTATGTTTTGAAAGATCTTAAAATTTATTGTTACTATTATTTATCACAAACATCAATGATCATAATTATTTGTGCTATTTAAAAAGAAAGAAATTACTCCTTATGAATACTTTTTATAAAGATTTTATTTATATTTACATATTACTGTTCTAATAAAAAAACTTTTTTCTTCAATATGAACAATAATTTTTATTATTGATAAAAGGCAAGTTACGAGGTAGTGTTCGAAGATGCTGAGTGTTTCGATATAAACGAAAAATATGTAAAGGAATGTGAAATAAATGTAGACTACGATAGTGAATATGGATCTAAACTGGATGCGTATCTGGAAATCCTTGGAATTCCTTATGATTCCATCAAAGTACGTATTGTTACTCGTAACATAATAAATAAAAATATTATATCTTGAAAAATTGAATAAGAAAATAAGATTGATGAATCGAATATACTGTAGCAAATTTTAATTGTATTCTATATCTAGATAAAAAATTATTCGAATCATTCATTTTTTATCATATTTTTTTTTTTTCTTATAGCTGGAAGTTGATACGTTCACTACTCAAATGGGTGAATATACACTTCCTATGGCAATTCACTTAGAAGGTGATTTATGCAAATTTGCAGAAGAAAAAAATTCTATGGGATATTTATTTATAAAGTCAGTAAATATAGAGATTTGTCCTCCGAAACCAGTATGTAAATATTTTAATTATTATATTATTATTATATTAATTTTAATTTATTTAAATTTATTATTATTAATTATATTAATTATTAAAAATATAAAATATATTGAAACATATATATATATATATATATATTGTATTAGATTATATTTTAAAAAACAAAAGATTAATTAACCATTAAATCTATTTCATTTCAGGGAATTTACAAACAAGAAAGGTTCGTAATTAACAATATGGATGCTTTACCATCTTCATTTCCCGAAGGTCATTATTTATTAAATTCGACGTTATCATCTGAAGATATCGTATTATTCCGTATTAATTTATATATAAGAGTATATTAATTAATTATCAAAACTTAAGTGTACAAAAATATCAAAATAAATATTAATTTTTGACAGCATACATTAATTAATATTTCAAATGTTTTTATTATCTTTATAAAGTATATAAAGATTTCATAGCATATTTGACAATAAATTAAAAAAATGCTTCAGTAAAATTAACGATAGGTGTGCCAGTACATTTAATTATATACTTGCGTGCTTGTAACGTATACTTGATAGAATTATCTCCCACGATCAAGAGATTATTTTTCAAGATTAAAATAATAACAATTCATATATAATAGCATTATTATATGAATCATTATATTAGCACAAGATAGTGTGCTTATGTAAGCGAATTCAATAGAAATTGAAGTTGTATCAATCTTTTTTCATGAACTTTATATGAATATTTTTTAATTTTGTTAATTCAAGAATCAAAAAATAGAAAAATAATTAAATAAGTCTGCATTCTCAAACACTCAAGATCATTGCTGATAATATAATAGAATATTGAAATATTTTAACTCTATTGATTCATTCAACTTTACAATAGATATGAATAAACGTATTTCACGTGAAAGTTTTGACAAGTCAAAATGTATGTTTCTAGATTAATCAATCAAATGTCGCTTACGTAATTTTACTCTAATCTCGACTATTTTATCAAGAAATGAAAAAATTGACATGACAAAAATGACAAAATTATTTGTAATGCGTACAAATAAATATCGAACGAGCAGTTATGCATAAAATACGAACATATGAGCAGTTATGCATATGTAGTGAATATATTAACCCTTTCGTTGTTTATATATATTACGTATACATATATATACGTACAATAAAGAATAGCTCTTCAATTGCACATATACATGGCGTTGGCACACATGAAACATAAGTTAATAAACAATGCTTTGCTAGCATCCTACAAGTTGAGATTGAATAACAGAAATTAAAAAAGCCTCATCTCATTGTGGAACACCTGATTCTACCTGATTTTGAAATTTGATAAAAAAACGTTAAAGTATATGAAAAAACTACTACGAGGATATACTATCATTCAATAAAATTATTAATTTAATCATATGAATTCATTACACGAACTAAAGATTATGGTTGTAAATACAATAACTAGAGATTTGTTTGAGATTCTTGATTGTCATTGATGGTTGGAAACAATTTAATCTGGACAAAATGTGGTAGTGTTTATACTAATAATGGTCGTTTTACATCTATTCTGTGAGTACGTTACTCCATTATGGAGGGATTTCAGGCACTCATACGAAGCAAAACTCCGGATGTACCGTGGATCCACTGCATAATTCATGGAGTTCAGATCTTGCATCAATGTATCTAGGCTCTTCGGCGAATCTGGACCTGGTACAAGTAGTGAATTTTTAAAATACAAAATTTATAGAAACTCGGTTACCGAAGACAGGACTTTTCGAAGTACTATTCGAGGAGATATGTGTGGAACGAACACGTAACTTTGTTCTACTAGTGTAATCTTGGTTGTCACATGACAATGTACCATGCCGTGAATTACAAGTTACGATAGAAACTTTATACTTATTACGAGATGGAAGAAACTTGGAATATATTGGATAAATTTTTAACACATTATCATGTACGCATTTTCATAATTATCATATCTTTATGATTTGTTTCAAAAGATTGAATGTTCTGTTTTGAAAAATTTGAAAATGTTAAAGAAAGATTTTAACGTTCAGATGAAAAAGAAGTACAATAAAGAAGAAAAGTGAAAATCATTGTTAGATATTGTTTTTCTTCATTATAATAGTATATAATGTGTAATAATATTTCCCTTTTTGGAAAAAAAAAAGATTTGTCAATCTAGAACTAGTTACCATTAAAGGATGAATAATTATTGTAAAATATTAAATAACATATAATATAATAATATTAATTCAATCTATAGTAAAGAGATTTTTATATATTATGTTGTTTAACTTACATTCATTGGTAAATATATTATCAAATTCTGTTTAATTAACCTCGTGAACTTTAGATACGCAATCATATGTTAAACTAGTTCGAACAAGATTCATCTTATGTTGGTACAAACATAGTATAATTTATCTTAGAATGAATGAAAATCTATTTCTTTTTCGATGTTTATTGTGATTTGCCAATTACATTACGAATTTTTGTCTTTAGATTAGTGCAGATATTTCTACAAGAATTTTTTTAATATTTGATCAATATATAATTTTTAAAATATTTTATTCGAATCAAATATACATATATCATAATTCACGTAAAAATAGATTCAAGTTATAGATTTATTTTGTTACTTTTAAAATTGTTTAAAAAATATATGTTTGAAAAATTTTGATTAATTTGAACAAAACTTGATTTTATCAGTCATAAACAATATCTATATATTTTATTATCGAAAAGATTATTGCAAAGAAAAAATAGTTTTTATTTTTGAGTTAATGAGAACGATAAAGAAAAATTTTATAATAAGAAGAATTATTATCTCTAATATTTTGATATGAAATTATAATTTTTTCTTAAAAAGAAATCATCAAAACGTAACATCTGATATGCATATCAAATTTTTCAAACCAGTTAATACAACTCGAATAGTATTTTTCCGTTACTGATTACTTTTATCAATATTTGATACGTGCTCTTTACATTTTTGAACTATAATGTTATCAATGTTTACAAATAATATTAATATACGTATTTTCTTTTATAGAATACTTTGATCGTGTCTGAAACTGATTGAAAGTGAGAAAAATTCAATTTTCGGTAGTAAAAGCTGGCAATAGCATATATAATGGAGCGAAAATATGAAGAAAAGGAGAAAAATATCATATATGCACAATTTTTTATATTTTTTAAAATTAATCAATATATTTTCAAATTTAAATGTTTTTATTTTTACATTCCAGTTGCAAAAAAAAAAGAAAAAGAAATATTTTAGCACAATGGTAACAATTTTCTAAAAACGAAATTTCATATCTATCTAATATCTTTACAATATATCCTATAAGCTGGAAATATCTTTTAAAAAATTATTGGTATGTTTAATATTTTAGACTTATTTAAATTTCAAATCTTTTATACCATTTTATGACGCTATAAAAGTATCATTCAAATATCCATTATAATCTATATCTATCAATCTAAAAAATATAAGCTCATTAATTTTTGATAAAATGCACAGTTTAGAATTAAGATGGAATGTTAAATTGTTTAAATATCAATTTAATGTTGCGTTTAAAATGAATGCAGCGAATATCGCATAAGTTGGTTGGTAAATGATACTTTACGTCTAGTGTATATCATGATAAATACAATATACTCCCTAAACATCCAGCGTATACGTTTTATCTGCACTAAAAACTTATTTATTTCGTGCAATTGCAGACGATTCGATAAAATATTATTTACAGGGATAACGGATATAATCTGTGCCAAAGTGGCATGGTTTACGTGCAATAAATGATACTTTATCACAAGTGTGCGCAATTGGTTGAAATAAATTCTGTAAAATATTTTCCACTTGTTATACGAAACAGTATTTTATCGAAATAGGGAATTTGCATTGAAAGATAAAGTGGTTCCTTTTGCATTCGCGAAATTTTGCCAGTGTTATCGAATATACAATATATAATTATAATAATATTTATATATAGTATTTAAATAATCTTATTAATCAGATGAAAGTTAATACAATAAATGAATATTATAATTATAATATCTACTGATTAACAATTTGTATCGTAAGTATATATAAATAAGTATATATTATTATAAATCCATTTTAATTTGTTAAATTAAATATTATATTAGATTGAATTCATTGTATAATGTCTTTATATATATTTTATATTATTGTTTATAATAACAATAATAAAAACAAATAACAAATTCATAAAGCGATGTTAATAGATTTAAATTTAAAATTAACATATAAAAAAATAAATAAATAAAATTAATATATAATACCATATTATAATGATACAATTCGTATTTATAATAATTATTCAGAAAAAAGTTATTATACAAAACAAGTAATCATTTACATCAAGAAAATATTGTTTTGTTTATTTTACAAATTGAAAATTCCCCATACATAATCCTCGCCCGCGATTCCTCTTAGACGAATCATTGACGAAATTTCGCCTGCGTTTTCCATCCTTCCCCTTTTGTTTTTTCGTTCTACGCACGTACCAACAATGGGGACGAATTAAATGACAATGCATATTAATTAACCCCCCGGAACGGGAGAGGACAATCTACGATAACGATCTCGGTGGGAAGTCAGCCATGGCGGGCCAGGACAACAAGGGGCAATTAGAGAAAATCAATGTTGCACAACACGTTTGCATGTTGCATTTAATAACGGTGCTTGAGTGGAACTCGATTCGCCCTTTGATGGCATAACGAACCACCATCGCGCGCCACCGCGCTTTTTCCGCTCTAAACTGCTCCATTTCAACGGAGAAGGAAGACGTAACAACACGAAGCGCGTTCCTCGCCACCGGATTATTTACCCTTTATTCCTTTTATACCTCTTCGCTCTTCTCTCTTACCACCCTTTTTTCTTCTTTCTTCTTTTTCTTTCTTTTTTTTTTTATTCCTTTTCCCTTTCATTCTTATTTCCTCAGTTGAACCTGGCTAATTAAATGAATGCTGCGTCGCGAAGCGTATCGATTTACGTTACGCAGAGTTGGTCATTAAAAGGGAGCGCGAGCTGCTTCTTTCTTTTCCCTTTATTGCACGGCAAAAGGGGTGTTTGATACTCGATTTTGGATCAAAAATTTTTATACGCGTTTTTTTATTTATCTCTTAAATATATCGATCTGTTGTGATTACATATTGAGGGAATTTTTGTGCAATTGAGGATAGGAGTTTGTGAATGGGATAGAAGATGATGATGTCGAACGATCAATATTATTTTATTTTATATAATTTTAAGTTTTAAGTGAGATTAGGTAAGAGATTTGTGGACATAATTATGAAAGTAAATTGACGGTAGATTAAGTATGAATTTGTATCATTAATTTGGCAAATTGATTTTACGAGTTTTATATTTCATTAATTCCATGAAAATATTTATTCTTGTTAATTATTTCTATCTTATCGAAGAATGCTAAATATATCCATCCAAGGAAATTAATTTTTCACGTTATTTAGTTTTAAAATTATACTCCGCAATAATCTTTGTATTTTATTAATTAATGTGTTTCAAAATTCGAAATTTTTTGATCGAATAATTATAGATAGGAATACGAAGGAAATAGAATTATGAAATAAAATTGCACTAAATAATTTATAACTTATGCTTTGTTAAACTAATAGTTCTAAATTAAAAATTTTAAATTTATTTTAGAATATAATAATAATTATTATTTATTAATTAAATTAATAATAATTATTAATTTAATTAATATCTTATAAATAAAAGAAATTATTAAAAGTAGTATATAAATTATCATTTGATCAAATTGTTATCCAATAAAATTAATATTTAAAAATGCCAAAAAAGATATATATGTACATCAATTTCGACTTTTAATAATATCATTATTATTATCATTTTAATTATTCATTAATTTAATATCATCTAATTTTTTTATCATCTAATTTAATATCATCTAATATAATATCATCTAATTTTTTTCAATTTTAGTTCTTGTTTGATATGGTATGTGCTTTTCTATTAAATCTCTCATTTAATATTATATTCAAATATCAAATACTATTTATGATGAAATCACATACATTGTGCAACATTTCGATAAAATATATTCTAAAATAAAGTAATAATAAAATAACGTATACACAATGTTTCTAATGAAATATAAAAAGAAATATATAAAAAAGAAGAAACATGATAATAAATAATAATAATAATAATAAAGTTTTTTTCTCTTATATCTATATCAATAAACAGCGGAAATATTTATTGATATAATTTTTTTTTTTAGCTTTTTTTATTTTTATTATTTATCTTTTTAAATATAAGTTTGCTCATTTTAAAAATTTCCATAATGCTTATTTCTATTTTAAAATATATATATAGAAAAATAATTTATACTTTATTTTTTATTAATTATACTAATTGCCCAGATAATCCTTACAATTTTATTTCTTCTGATAAAAGAATGCATCTTGGTATCTTTTATGTAAATATTAAGAAATTCGATATTTAATTATCAGTGAGATATTTCAAATTTCTTCCAAGCAAGATATGTTTGCATTTCAATTTTTTTCATAAATATTAATTATTATAGATATCTACAAATAAAGCGAAACTTATTTTAATATTAACAGTAATATTAACATTCTTTGCGACAAGATAAATATATCTACCTTCTCTTTAAACAATAAAATGTTTACCAGATTTTATTTACTTAATAATTGATTTTAATATAATTTAATTGATTTTACAATAATTTAAATTATTGAAATTATTAATATAAATAAAATATTTTCAAATACTTATTTTTATATTGTCAAATCGTGTTTCGTCTCAATCTATGAGATCTTATGAGATCAATAGGTATAATTCATGGTTCTGCCTATTCACCGACCTTTCCACTAGATGATGCTTGTTGCAAGACGATAGCCGAGAAAATCATTAATAAATTATGGATTATCGTTGAATATTTTTGTCGATTGTGTTCATCTTTAATATATTTACATCATTATAACATCAAATTATGCAGAAAAACATAATGCATTATGATATCATATCAAAACACGATTCTAATTATTTTTCATGCATTTTATATTCGCTATCACTTCTTATAATAACAAATAATACAAAATCTAATTAAAAATTATCATAATTGTTTAACTTTTAATATTTGGCAATCTATCTATCACTCCTTTAACAAAATCAAATCGGTTCATCGAACTCATTCAAAATTCACACATCACGATCGTCAATTTTACTCGATGCTACGCGTTATTAATACATTTCCCTCTTATCGATCAAAAACAATCTTTAATATTTCAGTAAAGTTCAACGAATATTCTCGAATATATGAAATTCGTCGCGAGTCAGGGAAGCAGAAACATGAAATTATTCAAGAGCCGCCTATCAGAATCTCCATCGTAACCGAGTTCCTATATACCCTGCATCGTGGTGAACTATCAAAGGACAGCTTCAAGTAAATATCTCGTCAACTATCGCACAGGTTTATATCTAAGCAATTCCCAAACGCATATTCTTCGAGTATCTACATTCTCTGTATATCTTTTCTTTCAGCTCAAGTTCTTTAGCTCGAGCACCGGTTCTTGTTGAATATAAATGGTTCCATTAAGAATCGGTTCTCCGATCGGGACGAAATATTTGCAACAACTTGTTGCCTCGCTGTTTCGATATTGGAAATATGTTTCTGAGGCTAAAAATATTATAATACAAAGAAAACGCTTGTTTATTCAATATGGATATTCAGTGGACATGGAATTCAATGTGGAGATAGGTCAGAGTCAAAATGAATGATCGCGTTTCGTGATTGTGGAATTTGTGTGTGTGAATCTGAATTTTCGAAATCAAAAATCTGATTAACATATTATTCATAAGATTCTCCAAACATTATCTAGAGTCTACATGTATAAATAATAAAAGAATAATAAACATGGTGGCTATTGGCACTGCTTAAGAATGCTTACAGCGAATTGAAATAAATACATCGTTTTTAAACAGGGATATCACCATATATTTCGATAAACTTCGACACTCGCCTATATTTAAGCTCGCACATTAGTAAGTTCGCATTCTTGATGACATCGTCGAAGCGAACGTTTCGTTAAAAAAATATTGAAGAATTGATTAAAAGACTTTATTATTCATTTATTTTTTTTTCTATTCGCAGATATTCCGTGTTTGTGTATATGTATATTCGATCTTTATACAGAAAATTTAAAGAATAAACAAATAAAATACAATGTCTTGGTTAATGATAGAGACTGTTGGCCTAATTGCCACTGTATTTTTCCTACTGTATTATTATTCTATGTCGAGGATGGATTATTGGCGGAAACGTGGCGTCAAAGGGCCAAAACCTCTTCCGTTTCTGGGTAATTTCAAAGATGTACTCCTGGCAAAAGAATCGACCATGGATTGTTTCGAAAGGGCGTACAAAAAGTTCAAGGATGAGCCAATGGTCGGAGTGTATGGAGGTCATGAACCGTTGTTAATTTTAAGAGATTTAGATTTAATAAAAGACGTTCTTATTAAAGATTTTAACAAGTTCGCTCAAAGAACTCATGGTGCTATACGAGAGGTACGTATAAAACATCGTAAAATAAAATAACTCTATTTTGTAAATTAATGAATAAAATACACAGAAATAAATAGATAAGTGAGAAATTTTATGTGTGATTTCAATTAGAATGAGTTATGAAGTGAATTTTTTTAAAGATTCTAAAATGAATGAATATAGAAAATAATAATAATTTTATATTGAATGTTCGATAAATGGTTAAAGAAATTTTAAGAAATAAAGATGAAAATAAGATGAAAGTACAGAATGATATTTGGAATTTTGTTATGTATTTGAAATGTATTATATTTCATAATTTTTTTAAAAGTAAGTTTAATTATTATCTTCATAACTATTAATCTCTACGTGATTATTGAGATTTTTTTTTTTATTTTGACTATATAATATGTTCATTAGTTGCGAAATTATTTAAATGTTAGTTACATAATATAGTATCAGTAAGAACATTGTGTAAAAGTATTTTTTATTTTTATAATAATTTTTTTTGTTTATTTTATCAATTTATATCTTATATATAATATATTTTATCATATATAGAATATATATAAAAAGTGGAAAAAAATAATCAATATTTCTATCATTATATTTTTCTTTTCAATTATTATATTTAATTATAATATTATTTTTATGAACATATTTCTTCCAAAAAGTTATAAAAGAAATTTAATATTTAAAAATTATTATAATTTATATTTTTAATCCGTGTGAAAATTTTTTCTGTTTTCATCGTATCAAAAATAGATGATGACGAATGAAATTTTTATAATTTTCCAGGTTGAACCATTATCCGAGCAACTTTTCCGACTGGATGCAGAAAGATGGAGACCCTTAAGACTCAAACTTTCATCTTTCTTTTCATCAGGAAAACTGAAGGAAATGTTCCATTTATTCGTAGAATGTTCTAATAATTTTGAGAAGTATTTAGAAAAAATGGTAGAAAAAGGAGGACTGGTCGAGTGTCGTGAGGCTGCTGCAAAATTTACCACTGACGTGATCGGTGCTTGTGCCTTCAGTATTCATACGAATGCACTTACAGATAAGAATTGCCAATTTCACAAGATGGGCAAACAAGCTCTCGCTACAAACCTCCAACAATTTCTCAACGATAGATTGAGAGAATATCCCTTCCTATTTAGAATCTTTGGACGCTTCTTCGTTGATCACGAGGTCACTAATTTCTTCGTAAATGCCACAAAAGACGCCATAGATTATAGAATCCAGAACAATGTGTATTTACGAGATGTCATTGATATTCTGGCAGATGTTAGGAAAAATCCAACGAAATGTGGTCTTAAAGGTATAATAATTTCTACATAACAAAATTTTATGATTTTTTTGTTTCAATTAAATCTTTGAATCTTCTTAAATCAGGAAAATAATACATATAGGATATGTGTATATTATTAATTTTTTTTTTTTTTTTTGGTGATGAATGAAAAAGAAATTCTGATGGATTTTGAACATGTTACAGAATATATAATTATATTTATATTCGCAGAAGCGGACAATTTACTCTTGGCATCACAGGTTGTTCAATTCTTCTTTGCTGGTTTCGAAAATGCTTCATTAACGATCAGCAATGCTTTGTACGAGCTGGCATGGAAGCCAGAGATTCAAGAGAAAGCTCGCGCGGAAGTAGTGAATATTTTACAAAAATATGACGGAAAAATCACGTACGATGGTTTGGAAGAAATGAAATATTTGGAAGCGTGTATTTTTGGTATAATTATTTACAATTTTTACTAAAACATTATTCCATCATTAATTAAATATATTTATAAATATATTATTTGATTGTTAATTAATTTTTAAAGTTAACTTTTGTTCATGTATGTACATCTTTGCAAATAATTTTATATTCATAATAATTATTAAAATTCATTAATATATTGAAGTTTTTCCAATTATATTTTATATTTATCATAATATCCAATAATAAAATAGTATTATTAATTTGCAGTCGAACATATTTTACATGAATATTGTTTGTTTATTTTTCAGAAACATTGAGAATGTATCCAGTATTACAATGGTTGTCGAGAGAAGCGACGGAAACTTACACATTTACGGGAACAAAAGTTACCATTCCAAGGGGTCAACAAGTCTTTTTACCAATCTATGCGATACAAAGAGATCCGGATATTTATCCAAATCCTAATAATTTTGATCCTGAAAGATTCACCAATGACAAAATTAAAACTAGACATTCGATGGCTCATTTACCTTTTGGAGATGGCCCAAGACATTGTAGTGGTAAGATATGCTTTTCTATAAAAATACTTATTTTTATTGAATATATAGAAAATATAAAATATAGAAAAGTTATTTTTTTTAATAAAAATATAAAATCTTTCAGGAATAAGATTGGCAAAAAAGCAATTAAAGGTAGGACTGGCCACAGTTTTATCAAAATTCAAAGTTGAAGTATGCGAGAAAACTCGTAAAATATATCAAAAAGACAAGAAACCACTATTTCTTCTTCAACCTGTTGACGGTATACATTTGAAAATATCAAAAGTTTCAGTGTAAAAACAAGATAAAAAAATAAGATAAGTATAATATTTTCCTTTTTCCTTTTTATCCTGTATCATTTATGCTATATCATTATTTGCTATACGATTATTGCTTAAGAATTAATTGAATAAAACATCAATCTCACAGCTATATCTTGTTGTTCAAAATTGTACATAAAATACAAAAGTATGTATGAATATTGATTCTTGATAAATAATGATAAATAAAAAAATTGAATCGGAAAATAAATTCTTTTATATTTATTATCGATTCCAAGAAATTATAATGTTGTGAGATTAATGTTAAATTAACATAAATAATAAATTAATAAATAAAATGGTTTTATATATATCGTATACGTTTGTACAATTCTATCTCTAGTCTAATAATTTTTTTGTAAAATGCAAAATGAAATATTTCATCAAATAAAATATTGATCATATTGTTTTTTCGCAAATATTCAACTTTTTATTTTTTCGTTTCGAATCCAATATTCAATGAAAAAGTCATTGTAAACAAAGTTATAAGTGGATATAATAAATAATTTTTCTTTATATCCCTTTTGATATAGTAACCGTATCCAATCCGTTTCACAAAAATTAATATCTTTCGAACATTGTAACTGTTATATTTATCATCGCAGTTACATCGGCCAAGATACGAGGAGGATAGATTATTCCGAGTAAATCCGTTCTAAAACCGTTATAGTTTTTCAAGAATAAAAATCGTTAAACGAAAAACTCAACAATAGATCGATCCAAGAAATCCATCGTGATTCCAATATTTACCTCGAATCTGGATCTCCTCGATCCCTAGAGTTCGAGATTCAAGAACGAGGATTTCGTGTCAGCAAATCCGATATCCCATCTAACTGCTTTCTTGGTTCAAGAAACTGCTTTGATAAACGCCATGAAAAATCTATTGTATCCTTAGATCTTTGAAATATTGAAATATTTCCCTTCACTGAATCGTACAAACGTATACTTTATCATCGTATATTTCAATCATAAGTAACTTTTGAGTGTAGTGTCGTATTTTGATTTGTCGTATATGAAAATGAAATGTGGAATTTTATAATATTATAATTATAATATATAATCAAGCTTTGATAAATTGAATCATAAGAAGAGCTTCAACTTACGAAAATTCGTTTTATCGAAGTTTTTGAATATAGAAAGTTTAACAAACGTATAAATTTTGCACAAGTGTTAATATTTTTCCAATTGTAACAGAATAATTCGTTAAATAATTCGTTAAAAGTGGTCTTTTACCTCGTGACAGTGACACGAATAGTCACAGTGACTGAGATAAAAAGGAGATGACATTCGAGGCTAAGGAGTTGAAACGAGCAGCTCTCATCACACCGTTTTTCTCTTTCTTAAAGCTTTCTTTAAAAAATTCGTTTGTTTCAGCTATTTTTATCATTCTCTCGTTCTCTCGAAACGTGACATAAAATGCTTTTTTTTATTTAAATATTGTATTTTTGTCTCTTCATCGTTTCCTATCTTCCCTCTCTTATTTGTATTTGTTCTCCGTATGAACAACGGAAGAAAGCAAATATTTTTAATTTTAAAAAGAAATGCTACTTGCATAAATATGAACATTCTTAATAAATAATTTCTTAATCACTGAGTCTAGTTTTACAATTACAAAGTAATTTCTACAATTAAATTACGGAATGTAAAAGTTTCTTAAAATCATCAAAAAAAATTAAATTCTTCCTCTAATGTTTCTTTCTAGCCATCTTCTATTGATAATTTTCTATATCGAAGTGAAAACGAATTATGAAAAATCTAGCATCTGTTGTATTATCACAATGAGATATCTTAAAATTCTCAGTACCCCACATCGCTTAGCCAGTGTGTATTTTGAACTTAACCCCTTTCTTAAGGTACGTCCTAGAAAACTTATTGCGGAAGCAATAAACTTCCTTCTCGAGCAGCCCATTGTCGACTTTTCTGGGCTTTTAGCAATCTCGTCGTAATTATGACGAGCGTGCCACCTCCTGTCTCATTCAATGAGATTCTTTGTACCCACCTCGACAAATTATAATCGAAGGAATTTTTTTTTAAATCGATGTCTTCGAGTTTAAGATTTCTTAAATGATATGCGTTATTGTCTTAGTATGAAATAAAGAAAATCATTCACGAATTGAAATTCTTCGATATATTTTAGATTGCAATTCGTTGTAATTTTCATATCACCTTGATCAGAAGTTTTAGAAAAATATATAATAAATCAGATCACGAATATAGATATCATACTGTGACATAATTTTTAACAAATATTTTTGTTAAAAGTTCTTCTTAATAGCATAATACGAAATGATTTCTAGCATACATTTTTACAATTACGTATAAGTACACATGCAACATAATTGATTCGATAATCAAACTTGAAGAATTTATTTATATCTTCATGTCGTTCTCTCTATTTTTAGGGTGGCGATAAAAAAAACGGTTGAAAACGAAAAGATGGGGTGGGAAAAAAATGTTATTCCCTTTATCCGTGGCTTCACATTCGTGAAAAAAAAAAGGCGAGAAAGCATCAACTCACGATACATATTTATGAAAATGTTCATTCGAAAGTTCGACATTCAAATGGGACGGTTTTCAATTGCAGGCGGGAAAGTTTTTTCTCGGGTGGATGGAAAAAGCTGGCCACTGTTTGGATAACGGCTGGCTCGACTTTTCCCTTCAGAAATATTGCAACATTTCGGGACATACGAATCCATTTTTGCCCTTTCTACCCTGTTTTAATAGGTTTTCAGGCTTGTGTTTGCGTTTCAAAGGGCGATGAAAGTTTGGTAAAAATCGGCTGAGCGTGGTGGCCGGCTGTTAAGTTCATCGCAATGCCGATGGAGGGTAGTAGAGTAGCCATTTCCGGGAAACTGATACATAGTTTGTAACAGAAAGGGTAAGGGAATCAAATGTTTGCTATATTTATATTTAGTTTTAGTGCACCTATAAATAAGATAAATTTTGGATTAATAAATTTGAATGATTATTAATTGAGAATAAAGCAAGTTATTGATACTTATTTGCAATTTGATAACGTAATTGTATTTTTCGTTTAGTGGAAGGAAGAAAATTATTATAATTTTTTTTGGAGATGTAAATAATATATATGATTTTTTTTACTTTTTTAATAATATATTGCATGATATTATTATTTTTCTAAAAATGTTTCAAAATCGTTCTCATTTTAATTTAATCATTCAATGTGAAAAATATGAATTCGTATAAGCTTGTATCGTATGAAAAAATATTCTTTATTTTATAGAATAAAGCAAAAAATAATTTCGAAAATCATGACTTAGAAATATTTCAATCATTAATTAAATATCTTAAATATCTAATATTTTATACTTAAAATAAATGTTAAAAATATATTTTCTTAAAATCAAATATTTTTTCATACTTTTAAATATTTTAAAGAAATATTTTATTTCGCTAACACAGTTCAATTCAAAATTATTTACGAATGTGTGCAAAGATTATTGATTGCCCGGGCTAAATGATAGATATAGAATTAAGGTGGTTGAAAACTTTAATATATTCGAAATGAAAATTTTGATAAACTTTGATGAAAGTTTGTATTTTGTTAATTCATGTAGCAAGTTATTGATTTTCAATTTCTCACTTGTTATATTTTGTTTATATTCCTACATTGATTTATGTATATTCATATTTTTCACAAAATATTCAAAATGCTCGATATTTAGTTACACCTTCTTCATGTTACAATTGATTTACCGTTGTACGGTTTGTTTTACGTGTTGTTTTCATATTACAATAATAAATTTAAAAATAATAAGTTGACTAAGAGTGATATACGAATATGTAAGTTATTATATATTATATGATATTCGTATCAAGTATTGCGTTGCATGGCATGTAGTTTAAATAATAAAGCATGTTATCGAAGAATTTCAATAAATTTTTAATATTCAATGTTATCAAATGTTTCGCGTCGTATAAATTATCTCATTATAACGAGAATCACATTTGCAAAAAATTTCAAAACGATATTTCTGAAATATTAATCGTGATTTTTAGGTTTTTAGATTTTAATAAATAGGTATGACAAAAATTATTGATTTAATTTTTAAATGGATCGTTAATCATCCAATAGAATTTATTTTTTCTATATTTGAAAAGATATATTTGGATTTTCTCTCATTTTTTTCATGACAAGCGAGATCAACGTTCCTCTCTATTTACGTCGGTTCATCAACCTGATCATAACATGCACACGCGGTATGCGGTGCCCAAATAATCCGTAATCGATTTTAAACGTTTCCCCCCTAATCCGGTGGATAATGAATGAATAGTAAATACAGCATTCGAGTTTCTCACACCATTTTCTAACATTTGTCTGTTCACTGGGGGTTGAACAAGGGGAATAGCCTGTAGTGATCACAGCGCGGCAAGAGGGGGTATGAAAAGTGGTCGGAGAATGCTTTAAGCTGGCGCCGAAGGGTGGCGAAATCGCACGAATCGTACCGAGCCGAACCGAAAGCTCGGTTGCCCCTGTCAGTAGGCCTGCCGCAACGCAGCAGTTAGCGCGCCTTCCACTACGCGCGAAGATTACGCGACTTTTTCTCGGAATTCTCGTCGTTATTTATCACACTTATACCTTATATTTTGCTACTAATATCCTTTTATTATCGTTCGTGAGCAAAGCAATCAGAGAAATAGATCGTTTCTGGCCCTTAAAAACTCGCGATCCATCATTCTCGTCGTGCATTGCATTCGGCATTTTGTATACGTTTTTAATCGCCGCATAGATCG
Source organism: Apis laboriosa (assembly GCF_014066325.1). Lineage (NCBI taxonomy): Eukaryota > Metazoa > Arthropoda > Insecta > Hymenoptera > Apidae > Apis > Apis laboriosa. Next base: position 426,318 of record NW_025224529.1, on the reverse strand, counting down.
CTCTTATAATTCAAAGTGGTCCCAGTGAATTCGATGAAAAACTAGGGCTCGAACAAAGGAGATATAATTAGAATATAATCGGTACGCTGGTTTACAAAAAAAAAAAAAAAACGGTTGTCCTCGTTCTCGCAAGCTTCTCGGTGGGGCGCTCCGGGGAGGATGAGTGAAAAATCCATCGATTTCGAGTGAGCAACTACTTGTCTCTAATCGGTCCACGAGTTATCAGTTTTACCTGCAAAAATACGGTATAATAATCGTATCGAGGATGAAATCGAGATTGTAACCATTCACTCGAAACGATTCACCTTCTGTTCAGTGATCCTCGTCGTGATCGTGATCGTAATCGTGGTCGTGGCAAGCATCGAGAAGCTGTTGGAATCGGGAATAGGATGACTCCCGTACAACACGGTGCATGATGAAACGGCTCTGACGACAACCTCCCCGTGCAACCTCCGACACGATAACATCCGATGGACCCTAATGACACCGGCCCAGTGTTATCGTCAGTATCGTCGGGGCCGTCTATTTCTATATCCCGTCGAACTCCTCCCCCTACGCGGCAAACTTTCTTTGAAAAGGACCCAGGGTTACGTCGTTATTGGCGAACGATGACGGCATGAGCCGGTGTGTGATTATGTGTAACCGCGTATGAGGCGGTAGAGAGTTAATGAACCGTGGACGGTGTGTACGATTAGCCGAAGCTCCATTAATAACCGACCAACGGGGCTCGTGCTTGCAACGGGGGACGCACGCAGTTGCATCATGTGGGGGGTGATGATCGGGCAACTTTGAAAAAAGACGAGCACCCTTGCCGGCGCCGCATTCTCGTTCGGACGTTTGGTGAATGAACCTCCCTTCCCCTCCGCATTCGATGCATCCGCTCGATGTGCATCGTGTAGGGCGCGCATGTGTACGTGTACGTGTATGTGTACGCGTGTGTACGTGACCGTTCGCGGTCACGGTAACTGAAACACGGTTGATCGACAGTTTCTCAGTTTACGAAGCTAGACATCATCGATTATTTCGAACGTGAACAAAATAAAAATCCAACTTGTTCGTTACTCATTGGATATATTTATATGTATATGTATATATATACATTATATTCGTGTGAGTTGGTGAAAGAAGTAGTAGAGAATCGCGGTGTGAAGTTAGAGAGGAACGAGTGTAGTGTGGAAGTTCGCGTGACTCGCGTAGTCGTCTTGGCACACGACGGATAGCCAAGTTGAAATCCCAGAAGACGGAAGAGAGAGAATCGGTTTGAGAGAAGTGAAGTTCCAACCCATCGAGAGAACTAGATTCATTGAAACTTATCAGCTATCTCGGCCAACTTGCTATCCTGGAGTTAAGGAGGAGGAGGATATTCGAGGGGGAGCAGGGGATTTGCCAGGACTCGGTCGTTCGGTTGCGCACGGTCCCAGGATGAGGGGGATGCTTTTGCTGATGAGCATGATGATGGCTTGGTTTGTCGCGGCGGAAGTTTTCCTCGGCGACGTCGACGAGCCGAGTAAGTGATTGAAACTTCTGATTTCCAACCGAGCTCATTCGAGGGGGGAACGAGTTCAATTAAGACGCAAGAATAATTCTATTGTAATATCGTCCACGAGTATTTATTTTTTTTCGTGAGGGGATAATCATCGCGTTCGCCAAATTTTCGTAATTTTAATTGAATTTCGAATAGGATATCGAATTTATTTGGTTGATTTCAGGTTTTTTGGTTTTTATACTAGTAACAGTAGAATGTAGATTTCCAGAATTGCTTTTTCTTTTATTTATTTGGATGTATGTGTAGCGATATTTGAACGTATAATATTTTTTGTACGTATAAATATATATAGGTATTGAATACCATTGTCTTTGAACAATTGATGTGACAATTTGGTATCGTACTTTAAAATTTTCTTTTACGTTGCGTTTCGTTGTAGTGTTACAATTACACACCTACTATATATAATTGATTGAAACATTTAAATTAACTTGTCAACATTTTTAACACGTACAATAACTTTATGGAAATTTTTAAAATACAAATATTAATAAATAAAAAATAATTATTAAATGTTCATTTTCCAAACGAAACATATTTAATAATACAAAATTCATTTGTAATTTAAATTATTTATTACATAATTTTCATCATAAAACCATACATTATGGAAAATATTAACATCGTCATTCATTTTGCTTCTTGAAAAGCGAATGAATAAATTACTCATTTCCCTTTTGTAGAGGAGTTCTATTATCCTATTATTCTATTGAACCTATTCATTTCCTCTTTTGAGGTTTAAAATTTTATCAACCGATATGAATAAATGAAATAGTATAGGATATAATATTTTCTCACTTTAAAGTTTTTTTATTATTCCTAAGAAAAAGTGAGAATATTAATTAAAAAATATATTGTGGGAAAGATATATTTTTTGTATACTATATCTACATTCTATGAAAGTAGTATGTCACAAGAAAGATTAAAGATTAATTTTCTTTTTTCGAATTAGGTACTTAAATTTCTTTTATATTCATATTTATATTGAAACTTTGTGACACATTTCATTTTATTCAACTTTTATTACCTTCAACATTCTTGGATTATTATTGATCCAATAGAATTTCTCATCGTTGATAAATTTCTTAAGTTTGATGATTATGAATATGAAAGAATAGTAGTACATTAGAAGCTTTTACCTTTATTGAAACATATAAATTTAAAAGCTTCTTTCTCTTGTTGACATCTCTTTTAAACAATTCTTGATTCATTCACGTTGTTTTATCTCGCATTCTAAAAACTTTCGAAGAATTCCATTTTCCCCTTTATAATTCACAAACCGTTCAATATTCCACAACGATCATCGCGAAGACGGTAAATAGAATCGACGATTTGGTATTAAAATTCGGTAGAGCGTCGAATCGCGGTTCACCTCGATAATCGCGTCGAGGGTTGTCAACCCCCTTCGCTGAATTGATCGCGACGAATATAACGTAATCCGTCAAAACGTAACCCGAACCGAGGGCGATCGTTGCAATTACGGTTCCAATTAATGCGTAAAGACAACTGGCCACCGGTGTCAGTCATTCGTAATGACGCTGTCGGCGGCCTCATAATCGTTGTGAAGCATTTACGAACCTCGTGGTCGAGGCGAGCGTGCACGATGACTGGCGGGGTGGTAGCGTTGAGAGGAAGGAAAAAAGAGGGAAGGCGCGTTAACTTCAATGTGTTGGACGATTGATGCGATATACGCACGTGGACAGTGTGGAGAATTTGGCTGTCAATAGTTGTTTTGCGGCGGGCACAGCCTCGGTTTCCGTGCTCTACGACATTGGACGGTACCGCAACCCGTTTATTTAATCGATGCATTATGCAAATTGACATAACGGCTCCACTTCGGATGCAGTAATCGACCACCGTCTCTCGACTGATTCACAATGGGACAATGTGTACGTTGAATAATTGGCAGTAACGTGCTGCGGCTTCGAAATCAAAGCTACTGAACTTCCTGTCCGTACCTCGGGGGCTCAGAACGCGATGGACAGAATAGGTCCTGTTGGGTACAGATACTGACTTTCGCCGATGCCACGGAAGTTGGATTGTTTGGAATGTTCGTTTCTCGAGGATTAGGGGATGGTTTGGTTATATAACTGGTAGATTGCGAATGTTCTCCGCAAACTCCGTATTCCTTTTCAACAGGAAGAAAGGAATGGAGCTTTAACTTGGCTTACCTATTTGTTTCTATACATTGCGGATTTCCATGCAAATATATATTTTTCATATTATAGGAGTAACGCGCGATAAAAGCCGTTTGATCAATCGACATAATTAAATCCAAATTAAAAATAATTCGATTCGCTTTAATCGAAAGAATTAACGCGGAGAGTTTTTAAATCAATTTATAATCTCCAATGCATCGTTAATAAGATCGTTGTAAACAATATTATTCCAAAAATAAACGTATTTATCGCGTAATTTATCTTAAACCTCGATTAATCTGTATTAAAATTAAGAAAACTTTAAATCGCTATAACTTCGAAGATAGTGACTTTTAATCAACGAATCAAAGATCATTAGAAGCGTTGAACTTTCCCCTTTAAAATGGTTTTTAATTTATCTTGATATTTGGTTCTCGAGATATCATCGTGTAAAGAAAAGGGTAATTGTTAATCATTTATTCTTCTCATCCTTGTCACTTACTCAGATCTCTCGCTCGCACTTCTTCTCACTCGCACTTCTTCTCACTCGCACTTCTTCTCACTCGCTCATCTATCCTACGTTCTAAACAAGTGAGAGACGTAATTTCTAGAATTAGTGCACTATTTCTAGAAGAAAATAGTATGCACTTTCAAGAAAAAAATATATATAACAGTTCATTCATAGTTTTGGCACAATCTGAAATATTACAGCAACTTTGATACCTTATATCTCGGCAATCGATTGAGATATCGAAATAAAACAAAAAACAATTTCAATAGCGCAGCTTTCTCTATTTTCTGAGTAGATTTTGATACTTGGTATCTTCTCATGTTTTTTACGAAAAGAGGAAGTTTCATTTCTATTCTTGAACGCAGGGGGGTCTACGTTGTAATATAAAGTATATAAAAATATAATTTAATACATGTTTTATATACTATAGTGTACTTTTTGTATATTGAATATTTGAATATGTTTTTACAAAATCTTCAATAAATTTATAACATTTGAGTCTAATAATTAAAAATATATGATCGAGGTTATTCTATTTATATTCATAATCGATGTTATAAATTTTAAGTAAAAAATATTTTTAGGCTACAAAGAAGGTCTTTATATTTTCTACATATTTTTATATTGATCTTCTTATGTACGTCATCCAGCTAAAATGGAATTCTTCAATATGTCAAAGTTGTAAAGGTGAAAATCTTGACAGAGTCAAAAATAGATAAAACTATTTTAATCATAAAGGGAAGTAATTCGAGACTCGACGTTCATTAACTTGAAATTTTCAATACTCTCCCATTGATTCAAATTTTATTTCTGGATATTAGTTTTTAAAAATTTCGAATTATCAAGAAGAAGAAAAATTAAATTTAATTATTAATTACACTTCCTGTAAATTAATGCTTAATGATAATAAGGAAGGAAAATATGTATGAAAATTTCATTAGCTTTCATCACAAATTAATCGATACGTAACAAGATTTAATTAATTCAGATAATGAAGGTAACGAGTAAAATTTATAAGCATTGTATACGTGTATTAAAGGATGTTCGTCATCACAGGTGATTATTAGAGGAAGTTAAACGTACAAACAGCAATTAAATTGCACATATGATAGACATAATAATTAGTATATTATGCGTTAGAGGTTTGAAATACGCCTCTTTATAGACGCTTCAACATAAATTGCACGAAAATTGACACACCAGAGAATGAATAATTCCTCGATAGTTGAATTCATATCATCTCTATAACTTTGTTATGTAATTGTATTTAAATAGAAATCAAATACTGTTTTTTTACTTATTTTCTGTGCATATTCTTTTGCAACTAAACATATTTTGTTTTAGAAAAATAATAATTAGTTTTTATATGCAGTAAAAGTAATTCATTTCACTTATCTTCATTATTTGTAAATTAATCAAAATTTTGTTACAAGAATTTTTTTTATTAAATGAAAATATTATTTTTATTGATTACATATAAAAAAATTAAATATAATTTTAAAAATTTATCCAATAAAAAAATATAGGAAAAAAATCAAATATTATCAAGTTTCTTAGGAATCATAAAACAAAAAAAAATCTTGTTTGATTTATTAATAATAGAAACAATTAAGATTCTTTTCGTAATTCGAAGAAAAAAAGATGGAAACTTACTTTTACTTGCTCTGTTGAAAAATTTGAAAATTATGATAGTGTGATTGTAAGATATAGATATTTTTTTTCCAGTTATTCATTCTGCATAATATCTTTCATTAGTTTACTATACTTGTGTTTTGAATCAATAACATTATACCAATATTCACTTTTTCTACAATTTCAAGAGAAATTCTTCTATCAGTAGATTGAATCGATAAACAGAATATTTTTTCGAGCCCTTTTTGTACACGGAATCATTTATCGTAAAGACAGATTATGGTACTACATATAACATGACAACATGATCGAAGACCTATCCTTCCTCTTTACACAAAGTGTATGCAACGACTTAAGGAACGAGTACTTAGCATCCCTCTCTGCCTTTCACGTTTGAAATTGCAATAAACTCACGATAGTATAGCTTGGCAAATAACGAAAAATCATGCAGAAATTCGCTGTTTCGATCTCTACTTGGTAGACTTGAATATATTTTACGAAATATTCCGCAATTTCTTCTCTATAAGAGCTTGATATCGACTAATTTTCAACACGCGAGCCATTTACGTTATTATGTACGTTATTCATCAGAATTTCATTATAATAACGTGGTAACGTTGTATATTTCAACAATGTTAGAATTATTAAATAGTCTGAATAATTTATTTTATTTCATATCAAATATATGTTGTCTAAACTTCTGAACTGAATGTCTCTCCATTCATATGAACATTTTCATAATATAATTGAATATCTTGAATATATTTTTATATTCATCTTCACTTTCAGTCTCATTTTCTACTTAAAAAAAAATACAAATCACGCAAATATAAACATAAGAAATATAATACAATTGGAACAAAGGACTGGCGCGCCATCCAAAATGTCTGGAACAACGTTCCACTTCCTGTCCCGGCATAAGCAGCGACAAATTTTAAATAAACGGGTGAAATAATTTCAATGGTTGGCGGACTTTCTATCTTTTAACTGCTTCCGCATCCGAAGTTTCCTGCCGGCGTGGCAACTACTTCGTAGTAGAACACGAACACCCACGTTCCATAGATGTTCCTTGATTAGGAATAAAGAGAGAGCCGCAAGTACGAATCTTGGCGGAAGTGGCAGTGAATGCGCGGAAAGAGATGACATTACTCGTGGGACGATGTTTGCGTGGTGCAATGCTGTCAGAGAGAGAGAGAGAGAGAGAGAGAGAGAGAGAGAGAGAGAGAGAGAGAGAGAGAGAGAGAAGAAAAAAGAAAAAAAAACAGAAGAAAACAGTTTGAAATATTTAATGCACGTTGGTCTCGACGGTGAAATCGAGCTTTTATACCAGGATTCGTTGCGTGAAAATAGAATTTGCCGTAACGAGCTGCGATATTCTTTTTTTTTTTTTTTTTTTTTATAAAACTTGTGCACGTTACTTCCTGTTTGGATTAATTGTTTGTACATACGGAACGCGAGTTTTAATCCGTTGCAATGGAACAGGCAAAGTATCCTGACTTATTCTTGAAAAGTTTTCCTTGTAAATTAACGAAGTTTGTGGTAAAAATCTCTCGTTGCGATAAAAATTATTAAAACGATGTAAGTTATTTTTTTCGAGAATGTTGTTTAATATTTCTTCCTCTCTCTCTCTCTTTTTTTCAGTTTTCTGATATCTCAAGATTTATCAAGATTTTACTTTATGCCTCACAAAAATAACTTGGACGAGAATATTGTAATTTTAATTTTGATTTTATTCGAAGGGGTGTTTATATTTTTTTCATCAACGATGGACGTGATATAGCAGAGACTTTACATATAAATATCTTCGAAGAATTTCGTTTTTTCGGTAGAGTCTAGAATAATAAGTTTTTAATTATTTTAATGTATCAAGAAAGACTATTAATGATGATCATATCGCAATTATATTTAAAAGATAATTACGTTACAATTTCATTTTAAAAAAAGATATCTTTATATTTCGAAACAATTTCCTCGCAAAAAGTGTTCCATTCGATCCGATACTGTGAAAATCACGCAACCATTATTTGATTCGTTGCCCGTTTTTTTTGAAAATAATAATATTGGTTCACATGGAAATGGTAATTTTAAGTGGTACACCATGTATGTTATATTTCGAGGGCGTTATGTACCTACAATTTCGCAGCAGTCACGCGTGTAAAAAACGCATTTTCGCGCTTCGCCACGTGATTTTTCGACCTGCCACAGGGTACGATTCGCGAAATTCAGGAGATGTACAAATGGTGTCGTCGATCGCTTTTACGTGATTTATGAAATTCGTTTTCGCGCGATCATTTTGTACCTTGTGCTTTTTCACATTTTTTTTTTTTTTTTTTGTATTTTCCACGATCGATAATCATATTTCATATCTATCGTGACAAATTTTGAAACATTAGCATCAATGTTCGTCATTTAAAGAGAGACACTTTGATTATATTAATTTAATGAGACAATATAAAAAAAATAGATTTTTCATTTTCTTTATTTACAACTCAATAATTAATTTAATTATCAAATTATAAAATTATTTGTTTTGCTAAATTTCTCTCAAACCCTGTCGAGTAATAAAAAGAAATACTATATAACAGAGAAAGAAGAAGAATTGGAATAAAACAAAAACAGCTTTATCATATTAAAATTTCTTCTTAAATACACTTAATAATATACAAACCTGATATAAAAATATCCATAAATAGAAAATACATTTACATCTGTCAATGATATTAATTCCTATCTCGATATTCTAAAAATCTCTGCTACACTTACAAATATTTTAACAATCATTTTCTATTTCAGCAAAAATTATCACAGCAAGCGTTTCACAATTCCGTAATAATGTAATATAAAAGCGAGTTGTAACAAAGCCTATCGTTGTCGACGTTATTAATTTGCAAACTGGGCGAGAAAGGTGGCGGAAACCGATGAGGAGAGGTAGGGTAGGAGGAACAAGGGGATCGGTTCGTAAATCACTCTAGAGGATTTATTATCGAGTATATTCGCGAGGAACGGGTTGGTGCTCGACGACTGGAAAAAGAGTAACGAAATAAAGTGAAACGAAGGGGGAAGGTAACGCGCGAGGAACGGCGGGCTCGCTTAAAAGGAAGACGATAGGGTAACGAGTATGGATCCGGTTAGAGCATCGAAAAAAATGTCGATACTATTCGCTGCGAAAGCGATAGGGCAACAAACGAGAGGGAAAAAAAAAAAAAAAAAAACAGGGAGAGCTCGATCTCCGTTTTCGTTCGAAAATTCGATTCGACGAATGAGTTGGCGTGTCCGAAATTTTTTGGTGGAAGCATCGGCTGTAAAAATTCCACGTGAAATTGGCGCCAAATTGAGAATAATGTGTCGGTTTTGAGAATCGGTGTGTATAGAATTTTGTGGTCGTGTTTTGTGTTTCTGTTTCGTTGTATTTTTAACGATCGACTCATTATCTCTTGTTGCAGCTGGATTTATTATAATGGAACGCATGAAAATAGATCTTTTATGAAAATATGTTTGCATAGGATAGAATTTTAGTTAGAAGAAATGGTAATTTTGTATATTGCATTTTATTGTAAAGATTTAAATTTTGCATTTTCTAAAATTAAGCTTTAAGTTTGTTTTAGAATTAAAATAAAAATGTAATATGTAGACATCTATTTTTCGCTGTATTTATCAATTAATTTGGTTGAATATAAATTACGGGCAAACATTTTTATAAATAATGTTTAATAGATAATATGACGAGAATAAAATAAAATGAAAATTGTGTTGGAGAAAAGTTTTCGAGAAAAATATGTTCGAATGCCAGTCAAATAGATGTGTACCTGTCTTATTCCCCACTGAATATCAAATAATCAATATTCAGAGAATTCTTCGTGCAAAAATAAATGAAAAATGTAGAAAATTTTTTTCTTTAAAGCTTCGTTTTTTAAAAATTCACTATAAGTATTTCTGATTGAATCGTTGACTTTTCTACTTATAACGCATTGATCATCTGATCATAAATTATTGACCATTCGAAATGAACTTATTGAAATTTATGTTAAAAATCACGTATCTTTGATTATTTGTTCGTACATTTTCAATTTTTTTATTGAACACGAATAAATGTAAATTGAAAATATTTATGCAGCATCACCAGAACAAATGTATTGGATGGAGATACGAGGATATAAGAACTCTACCCTTGTTCATATATGTGAATATAGTTTGAAATATGTATAGTTTCCCCTATGGAAATATAGATAAACTAGAAAATTCTGGCATACATCAAATATCAATATTTTCCAAATATCGACATTTTCGAAGCAAAGAAATTCAAAGTTGTATATGACATGTCTATTTCATTTTATGACACGTGTATTCTATTTTATAAGAAATGTAATTTTTAACGAAAGAATTAGAATCGTCGATGAAAAAAATATAACACGAATTAATCGAAAAATTATTAAATGATATATTCCTTCGTACAACTCTTATATTGTTCAAATCTGAAAAAAAAAAAAAATAATTGGTAAATCAAATATCGTAATATCTAAAATATTATCATAAATCATACGACGAAAGTTTACTAGTTTTCATAAAAAAAATTCCAAGAATCCTCGAGAACATTCCCTCGCTTATCCGCTGGTAGAATAGTTTCTTCTGGCAAGTCGATTAAAACGAAATGCAGATTTGTCGACGATCGATCCCCGCAATAACGGCAGGATTTAGCTATATAGTAATGGATTTAGATAGACTTCGGAGTACGATGTCGAGTTTCGTTGCCAATGCTTCCCATTCGGCGGAAAGTTTCAAAGGCAAACCTGTCTCTGTTCACGGTAGCTCTAAAAATCGATCCATTAACCGCCTCAAAAATCCACTTTTATCTGAAAAGTATCTCGTGTAATGATAGAGATCTGAACTTCTTATTATATTGATTTAATCCTCGATATAATATATTATATCTCGTTTGACAATATCTAATAAATTCTCAATATTTATTATATAGAAATAAATATGGAATTATAATAAAGTTAATCATATCTGAACCGATTTGATAATTATATTAACGTAAATCAGATAATTTTATCATTATTCGAGAATTTGATATGAATTTCTGAATAAAAGAGAATATTAAAAATATTTAATATACATGTATTTTATAGCGTTATATTATTATTGAATTTATTATATATTAATTGATTAAATATTTATATTAAATCTCGTGTTATTGAATAGGAAAGAAAATGAGAATCCTTGAGTGCAAAAAAGAGTTTTTCAAAATAAAAAAAAGGAATCGAGATTCCGGTTTATCATTTTCCTCCTTAATATATATTTTTATATAATTACAAAAATTCTTTCAATATTGTTTAACTTGTACATAAAATAAACGTACCTATGTACACGTTTCATATGCTTCTTTGCCTTGTCACCATCTTTCGTAAACATGTGTACTCTCTTCTGAAAACGTTATATGTATACACATAAGATCTGTCGAGTCTTTGTAAGTCTCTTACGCCCAACTTACCTCTAACAAGTCGCTATCTTTTCCGCTCCACATCTCCTTAAGGCTGTCCCACATTGTTCTAAAGAAAATATTTTATTGATTACTGGAGCAAATTAATATCTTCAATCAGTATTTCAGAGTGAAAGGAAGACCAATGTCTATCCCCACAATTTATATCCCCACCTTGCAAAAATATCGAGCCATTCGACCAACCTTCATTAATCTTTCATCCCCTTGATGGATCACTGACAATCGTGTCGTAAAAACTTGTCGTTTCTCTTGATGAAAATTCTTAAGAGATATATATCCTTATATCTCTTTTCAAAATATGATACTGATTTTTTTCTTTATCGAATTAAACATACGTACTCAATTCTATTCTTCAGTTCAATTCAGAGCCACAGACAATATATAAAATTCCAATCCTGCTAGTTTTCTGCTTTTTGCATCATTCAGATGCAAATGGAAATACAAAAAGATGTAAATTTTAAAATCTTAAATTTTTTTTGTATTGTGGATGCCAGGATGTAGACTTAATAAATCTTATAATTTTACTTTTCATAGCTTTTCAGCAGCCAATGTTTAAGATCCAATAATTCTCTAGTTTCTTAATATTCAGAATTGTATGTGCTGTAATATAACAGACTCAACAGTCTTCAAATTCTTCTTTTCTATTCTCACTGCCCATACCTTTATTCTTAGCACTGTAAACGCTGTACAAATCTTAAGATCTTCAATTCTCTAGTTTCTCTTGCACAATTTTATATCCAGCATTGCGGATACTCCGCAACATTGTAACCTCAGAACAGACTCCAAACTCATAAATTCCTATTTTCTCTGTTCGCAGCTCTATTTTCGTAATATAGTAGCCACATTAAAGTTTTGAATCTCCACTCCGCTAATTTGGTTGCCTGTACCTTTGCCCTTAACCGAGGTAGCCCGTGGCGAAATGACAAATTGAACAACGGTGTCTAAAACTGATTATCAGATGGATCCGAATGGTGGCGCCACGTGTTTATCGCGTGGCTATAATTCCGTCCAGGGTGAGGAGAGTAAAGAAATTTGCATATAAAACAAGCAATTTACTCGGTTACCATGGTATGCAGGGATGAAGGGGGGGGATCATTACTCCTGCTTTGAAGGGTAATGGAATAATGCGGTCACCTTGTGTTCGTTTTACATCGTTATACCGGTTATCGGGAATTTGCTTTGATTATACGGTGGAAACGCACGGCAATTTCGGCGTGGCTATATTAATAATTGAAGATAATGGATGAACATAGGACACGGCCGGCCGACGTTCTCGATATTTAATTTCATATCACGATGCTCGAACGGCTAACTTGCTCTAATCCTCTTTCTCGTGGTCCAGATATCTATCACGCAATGAATCAGGAATAAATCGTGTTGAATACAAATTGATCGTGCACGCGGTTGATAAATGGTATTGTTTCTTGGAAAATGGCGATAACGATTTATGGAAATCTATTGGCGGTTTAGGATATTTTGGATGTGATAGGATAATATAAAATGGATGATTGATTTCAGTTTCAATGATTGCAGTGGTTGTTTTCCAATTCATTTTCTTTTTATAATAGTAAAATTAATATTATATATAATAATTGGGTAATTATTTAGATTGTCCAGTTAGTTTATTCTTTAATATTTAATATCTTATATATTAAAAAATTGTATATTTATTATATGATGCGTATGATAAAATGAATAAACAAATTGAATATTTGAAATGGTGTACATTAAAAAATATTATCAAAAAGAACTAGTAATTTATTTTTCTTTTACATAAATGTATTTTTATCCCTAAAAAAGGGAAAAGCTTCAAAAAAACTTGTAACTGTTAAATTGAATTGTAAAAAAACTGTCAAAAAGCGCTGGAAATCAAAATAAATCAAAATATAAATTTTCATTAATTGAAGCTGTTTGTAACATTTGCTTTTGTGTAGCCATAAAATGGATGAGTCGCCTTATACGTATATCGTAACAAATGAAATATATTTGAAATAGAATATTTGATTGTTTGCTTGTTTAGAACTAAAAATTTATTGCAAATTTTTATTAAACGAATAATTACAATTATAATTTAGATGATATCTTAATCTCAAAATAAAAATTCGCTCCGTTATAAATAAAAATACTTTTTATTAACAAATTAAACATACTTTTTAAGAGATATTCTATATAAATTCTAATATAAAAAAACTTTACAAATTTTTTTTTTTTTTACTAACAACTTTGTTATTACGTTGCAATCCTTTATCGAAAAATACTTTCAACATATTGTCCCGCAATACATGAGAACAAAAGTAATTAAATCGAACGTTCCATTAACGTGATTTCCCCGAGTGATTTTCCAGTATCAGTGAAATTTATAGTCGTTGAATAAACAGCCGTTGAAAGGGATTACTTAGGAAACGAGGTCGCAAAAATGGGACGCATCAAGAACACCACGTTTTCTCCTTACCAACGGCCGAAATTGCAACAAACCGTGAAACACAGTTCCCCCTCATTCTTAATCTACTTTCCGTTTATTCCACTTTTGCAATCGAAAACCAGACTCTAACTTCGACGCCTTCCCTTCAAATCTAATCCATCCCGTCTCGTGACAAAGTATCAAGCCCTCAACTTCCGCCGAAATCCGGATATTCCATCCACGTTTCTATTTTCCTATGACTAATTTAACTCTCTTATTCGTCCATTTTGATCTATAAATGCAAAGTACTCGTAAACTATTCACTACTTACAATCTTCAAATTACAATATCCTGTAATGATTTTTTAACAAAAATATCTTATCAAGCAAAACTTTTTAGAAAAGAGAGCTGCGTACATCTTGCATCTGTACAATTTCACTTTAAAAAGAAAGTTAGAAATTTATTTACGAAATCAACAGGAAAATTAATTATATCCTCTCGAAATTACTCTATTTTTCCCCAAATGCATTACAAGTAATTTACATTTACAGATTAAAATCGGGAAAAAAATTTGTTTTTACAAATTTGTACTTTTAAAAATAAATTCTTATCGTGCAGATGATTGATAAAAAATGAATGTTGAACCATTCTCGCGTACAAAAATCGTGAAAATCTAAATATTATTCGACGATATACCATGAATGAGAAGAAGAAGAAGCATGGATAAAATGTTGCTCGACAAAAGGAAAAGCGTGGAATCCCGAGTTTCTAGTAGACGGGATGGAAAAATGTAATATGGATGGTGGCGCGTAAATGATAGCGCGCAAGCACGAATTGTGCGCTCAGACAAAAAGCTCGACAATCACGGGACGAAAGATGGAATGCAAAAAATTCTTCAACCGGTAAACGTCCTCCTTGCTCCGCCAAGAAGTGTCCCAACTGAGCGTCATTATTGCTTTGCATTTATAGCCTCATTCCACGTCCCTTCCCCATTGTTTTCCTAGGGGCGCTCGATGGCCGGGAGGGGGATGAACAATGTTAACGGGGGCTCGTGGAATTTTCTCTTTGAGCGGAGTTATCGTGTTTACGCTGTTAAACGTCTGAATAAAAATTGAACGATTATTATTTTTTTGAGAATTAAGAAGATGGCGATACAAAAAAGAATTTATATAAATAGAGAAAGAACTCGAGTTATTATTTCGACTTGAGAGATTTGATTGTTAAACGTATTTTGTTATTTGTAATTTTTATAACATGAAAAGTGTTATCCATTGTACATTTATTTTTATTGGAATAATATGTAAATTTTGGTAAATTTGAAAATTGTTATATTAAAATTACAATGTGAATACTCATGCAATATAAAGTATACGATATGAAATCATTGCCACTTTCAAATTTTGATGTAAAATTATGTAGTTGCAAAAAGTGACGGGAATCTCATTTATAAAATTATTCATGATTGTGTTGAGCTTGCATGAATATATTAAAAAAATCCGCTTCAGCGTTATATGTAATTCTGTATTATATAATCTTTTATAGAATCTATGGTTGAATTTAATAACTCATCCCATATAGTGTAATTTCAACACTAAT
Organism: Apis laboriosa; assembly: GCF_014066325.1. Taxonomy (NCBI): domain Eukaryota; kingdom Metazoa; phylum Arthropoda; class Insecta; order Hymenoptera; family Apidae; genus Apis; species Apis laboriosa. The sequence continues at coordinate 410,994 of NW_025224529.1, read as the reverse complement.
TTTATTCATAAATAAACAACGAGGAAGTTAATTTTATTTTTCTTCCTTTTTTGTAAATTAGTTTTTGAAATACAAACAATGTTTTGAACTTATTGACATCAATTAATAAGTTTAAAAAAATATATTTTATTTCAATATTCTTATGTGTAACAAATATTTTATTGCATGCAAAATATAGAAAATTGATAAAATTTGTTTATGAAATACGTAACGAATCCGAGAAAAGATAAAAAATAAAATTGAAAATTAAAATGCATAAAAATGCAACGAATATACTATTAAAAAAATGTTTTTTTTTTATAAACAAAGTACGCAAAGTTGATTGAAGAGCATTTTTAAAATAATATATTAAATTGATATATTTATTCTTTGATGATCAAATTTTTATTTAAAATCCCAATTTACTTGAACAGATACATAACTATATATCAATATTTGCCAAGTAAAACGTTTCTCAAAAAAACCAATATTAGCTATTGAAATTATTTGCACATAATTTTTCAATGATAATTTGTAAAATTCTTATTATTACTAAAAAATGTACTACTAGAGTACAATACTTTAACTTATTTAATTAATATGCTATAATAAATAACATAACATTGTGCAAATATTTTTTATTGTATAACAAAGACTATCATAAACAAATAACTATATTTTGCAATGCAAATTATCAAAACACAAACTTTCTATTATAAATTCTAAAAATTTGATTATTTATATCATATAAAGTAAATTATGACAGTTTATATATGTTTTATATTTATTTATTTTTTTTTTTTCAAATTTTTTCCACATTCTAATCATCAATGGCAATTCATCAGAAATCACGAGCCGTGAGTAAAGCCAGTCAGAACTTAGCTTCAGAGTTTTTAGAGAAGATGAATCCCAGTAGATAGGAATTGTTAAATGATCGCGGTGAGTAGACTTGTGGACGGCACGTTTTTCCTTTATCTTTTTCATGAGTCAGTTATATTTCAGTGTCCAAACTATCGGAAAAGCGATCTTAGATATCGAGATCGTTCTTCATGGATCGCTCTCGGTCTCTCGCTGTTCTATCTTTGACACGTTCCACTGTATTCCTCTTTCCTATCGTTTAGTCATCGAGAAATTGTCCGGTAGAATAGTCCTCGTATTAAAGATAAAATTGTGGCTAAAAGTGCGGTGATTTCAAACTTTTATTGCAGTTTTGATCGATGAACCTTCATTGCTTAATCCTGTTTAAATTACTCTCTCTGTTTAAAATTTATTACGATAGAATAAAAGGATAGAAGATATTACGATAGAATAAGAAGAAAAAGAAATAAAAAAGAGAGAGATAGAAATAAAAACCGTTAAAGAAGATGCGTGAGTCGTGTGGGCAAGTATTGAGCAATACGTGTAGAAGATTTACTGTTAAAGATAAAAAGTAGGTAAATGACGAGAAACATAAAAAGTAGAAAGAGGAGGAAACGAACGCACGAATACCAATTTCAAAGACATTAATGTCCAGGATTATTAATGGAAATTATTAATGTGACAAATTCACGAGCGACGTGAATACGGTTTAACATTGTAACGTACACTAACAGTGAAATTATTCCTCTTAATCCATTTTTAAGGGAGTTTCAGTTTTTACACGAATATGAGTCACAGTGATGCCCCAAATTTAATTTAAACATTCATCTACGTACTCTAAAAACAACCAGTGACAATCAACCGGTCTAACCGGTTAATCTCTCGCCTTACAATTTAATCAAAAAACATTGAATATTATTATATCTCGTCAAAATACAAAATTTTTCGTAAAACATGATAAAATTCGCGACGAATAACATTCAAAATTTATATATCTCTATTACCAAATTACAAATCTACGATACTTCGAAGATATCGAAATGCTCTCTCGAATTACTTATACATTCCACACAATTCTGCCCCTTTTATTAACCATAGCATCACAGTTTCCTCCCTTTAAGCCGTTTATCGTTAAACCGTGGTCTCGTCCTGGCGACCGATCGAAGGACGAGATTGCCAGAGAAGCGCGTCACTCGTGACCCGATAAAGCTGATTTTAGGTCGGTTGCACGGGGAGGATCGTCGTGCCTCCACCCCCATTTCTTCCTTTTTTCCGCTTCCCTTCGTGCGCTTCCTCTTATCTCCGACCGTGATCCATCCCCCTTCTCCCCGCGTTTCGCGTGTGAACCAGCGGGAAAAGAGGATGGCCGGAACTCAATACGCGACTGATTGGCCCCCACGATTGTCCGTGGCCCGCGATTGTCTTCTGGCGCACGTCAAAGAGCAGGTCTTCTCGAAAAACGAAAGAAACAAAGAGGAAATATGGGGGATGAAACGTGGGGGGTGGGAAGGAATGGCGTTCCTTTTCTTACGTTTTATCCGTTGGAACGCTTCTTGAGCCCGGATCTTCGCGCGTTTCATCCGGAATCAATGCTCGGTAAAAAAACGCTGTCGATATCAATCGCGTGATTGGATCCGATGAATCCGTAGATTTCTCGAAATAATTACGCGATTGTGCTCTTTCGTGATATCGATTGGTGACACGGTTTAAACGAAATGATTTTGAGAGAAGAGTTTCAATAAAATTAAATTTTTCTTAATGTTTATTTTTGTTAAAGTGACTGGTAAATGATTTTTCAATCAGATTTATTCAATCTGTTCCCCTTCGAATTTTTGTGAGAAAATAATTGTATAGTTTCAATCCTTAAGTAGAAATTCAGGAAAAGTGTACTTTCATTTGTTTTAAAAAATTTTATCAATTTCTTTTTGCTATCTTTAAATACAAAATTTATGTATTTTGGATTAGATTTGTGTATGTATTGTAATAATAACAATTCATCAAATGGATATTTTAATTGTAAACAGAATTCAATTCAGGAAAAAAATAGACTATATTTCAAAGAACGTTTGAAACATAAATATTTTAAAAGTTTATTTGAATAATTATTAATAATTAAGTATCAATTAGTATCAATTTAAAGAATTACAAATAATTTATCTTATCTTAAGTATATTTAACAAGAAAATATTCTTTAAAATATATTAAGGGAATCATTGCAAATATTTTGAAAATTAAATTTATTTTAAGTATTAGTATTTTAAGTAATTAGAATAAGGACGAGCAGCATTTGTCTAAAATCATTATAAGACTTACAATCTCCTAGCTGTGTCATGTTATGATATCAGAGACTGAAATTGCTTTATTAGATAGCAGTATTACAATATCATAAAGTAGGATCCTTAGACACTTACACACCGCATTTGCTCGATTTCGACTAAAGTCTCTTAATCCTTTACCTCTACCGTCTACCAAATTCCAAGAATTTCATGGTAATTCTTAGGGTATATTCGAATTATTCTGGAACATCTCTAAACACAAGGCCATAAAATATAATGGATACTTATAATACAATTTCATATTATTATACTCGATTTTATCACGTGTTAATATTCGAACTTTTTGTTTTATTCTTAATTGAAATTCGCGTAAATTTATATTTGAAAAACAAGTGGTATCATCATGAAAAAAGTGAAAATTTATTACAAAAAAAAAAAACATCCTTGTTTTATATCTTCATAAACGTAATATTTTCCTATCAATTTACAATATTGTACCTCCAACCATTGTACAATATAATTGGTCATCAACTCACGTGTATTAATTACGTGTATTGGACAAACAAGATATTATTTACATTCGATATATATTACGTTCTTTCGTGAAGCGTTCTGTTATTGATGTTTCAGACGTTCCATTCACTAATTAATTTCTAGTTATTATCAATTCATCATGTCAATAAATATTATTTCTTATAAACAGGGACTCTGTTTTTCGATGTTTTTAAATATCACGAAAAATATTATGAAAAATTGTAACGAATTTAATAAAGATCGTCCATAATAAAAATAAAAATAAAGCTAAAGGCGTGAGATAAGGGATATGGTGGATTGGAAAAAAGAAGAAAGAATCCTTTCCTTTCATTTTTCCCTTGAATCCGAATTCCTTCCTGATTGGGCAGCCGGTTGGCCATCGACTTCCTGTAACGTCCCGACTTTTATACGTTTCTTGGCCTCGAATGTTCGTGAAGAAACATGGTCGGCATCAATCGTGAGGAACGAGCGTGATTTTCTTCGATGAAACGGCTGGCCAAACCAGAACCATCAGATCTTCGAAACAATGATCTACCGTATATGCTTCTTTGTCATCGTGTCCTCCTGATGGAAAAGAAAAAGGAAAAAGAAATCTTCGTTCTAAAAAGAGTATCCAACTTTCGAAGTTCCTTTTGTCTTATCCAGTGCTACTCGATTTCTTTAACATGAACATATTCGTTATTCGATCTCAAACTTTTCCTTGGATTCGTTGAGCAAAAGAGTTTGCTTATTGGTTTATAAAAAAAAATAAAATAAATTTATTATTATTATTATACGATTTTAAAATATCTATCTTGATATGTAGAATTATCTGTTTTTGTGTTATTATTATACATATAAATATAAGGATTGAATCGAACGAAAAATAAATGAAAAAGATATTGATAAATAATGCGCATATGAAAAGTTGTTTTCTTAAATGAAATCTTAAATATAAACTTAAATATTTTGGTATTAACAAATTCGATTAATCAGTAAAAGGAAATTTACTACAAAGTTTATAAGCTATTTTAAACGCGATCAATAAGCTTCAATAATATTTCAACGATTTATATTAAAATATTTCAATTTCAACGACCACTCTATTTCATTTTCTTGAAAATTCCAATATCCATTGGAGAAATTCAAAACCTTTGAAACTTTGTTGCTGAAAGAGCATGCGTAAAATATGTACTCGATAAAAATCGATTGGCAAGTTTACCAACAGGTTAGTGAGTGGTATTCTTGGGTGAACAAGTACTCATATGCATTTGAAGAGAACACAATGTCGTGCTACATACGAACATTATATTTTTACTTTTTATTTTTCTTTTCACGAATAATCTATTTTTTCTTTCAATTTTTATATTTTTTATATTCATCTCTTTTTATTAAAATTTCAGTGATTTCCGGTTTCCTTAAAACTACTACTTCCATTTCTTTTTATTTCTTATTATTATATCCATGACATTTTTCCAAATTTTTTCGATCAATATTCCAGATTAAATTATTTTCATTCCTCTGTATTATTAGTTTTATCATTTCTTTTCAAAATAAAATGCTTTGTATTATTTAGTCCGGATTAATATTATTTTTATTATTATTTTTTTTTAATCTCATATTTCAATATGTGACAATTTCATTTGTTAATGGAATAATTTAGAATATACATATCTAATATTTTATTGAAGAAAATTTAAATTAATTAAAGAAAAATTAAAAATTTTTTAATATTTTTTCGCTCTCTCGGGAAAGATAAAGTTAACAAAGGTTTTTCATACGAATCTTTTAATTAATTTTTTACTTAACTAACACAGTTAAAAATACATGCAAAGAGAAAAGAATAAAAGAGAATCTTGCAAATAAACATAACCCAAATTATAAGGTTATATAAGATTAATTATTTAATTAAAATATTTTTATTAATTTATTTTTATGTATTTATAATTAAATTTCTTTCGTTCTCAGAATTTTTTTATCACGAACATTGGATATCAATATATTAAAAGCTGAAATAATGAAAATGTAATATAAAACTTTTATTGTAAAGTTTTTAAAAGAACAAATTTTATTTCCTTTATTTTATATTTATCACAGTATTTTCACAAAAGTATTGCTTCATATAAACATGATTCGTACCTCGTTTGCAACCATTTTATTTTCTACACGTATTCTGTATATTTTCATTTCTAGAAATATCCTCTTATTTTCATATATAACTTCTTTATCCTATTTTACACTGCATACTCGTTCTTATATTTTATTTTTCATGTATCTCTTATTTTTATCGTTGTCCTATCAGCTTTCCTCTGCTTCTTCCCATAATTCTTCCTCTTTATCACTATCTTTTCTTATTATCCTCCTTGTTTCTTTTAGTTTTATAGAAATATTTTCGACTTATTTTTTCTTCCTTTATGTCACAGTTTTTCTCCTTTCTTTCTTATCTTCTTTTTAATTTTTAAGGTTTCTTTTATTTTTTTCCCTTTTATTTTATTTTTATTTTTTTCATTGTTTTTTTTTGAGATTTTATATCGTACCTCTTGTATTTTTAACTTTTTTCTCTCTAATATTTTTTCCTATCTTTTCTTTTCTTTATCAAATTTGTTTTTTCTCTTATTTCTATTTTTTAAATTTTTCTATTTTCGTTTGTCCAGATATTTTGGTTTCGATTTCTCTTTCACAATATTAATCTTTGTCAAAAAATTAGAAGAAAAAATATTTCAATTCTGAAAGTTATCAAACGATAGTAACTTATTATTACAAAAGTAAGGGAAAAAACAAACACTCGTATTTTCTTATTTTTCATAAATTAAATTTTACGAAATCAGAATTACGTTAATTATATCTATTTTAATAAAATTTAAATAAAAAATTATTAAATATTTTTTTTATATAATAGGTTTTACAATTTGTTGGAGCAAATAATATATTTTTTTTTAAACATATATAAAATTATAAAATTCTATTCAAGAGATTCGAGAACTTATTAAAAGTCTATCTTCTCCTATCCATCTTATTTTCTTCGAGATATTTGAAATCATAGGTTAAAATCGAACACGCTATATACATCTTCTATCTCTCTTCTTCGATACTCTTCCTCTCTCGCCATTTTTGGTCCCCGCTCCCCTCTCCATTTTCCATTTGCCGCACTGTCTCCATCGTTTGTTATCCAGTTCCTTGAATGGGCGCATATTCTAGTAGTACACTCAAGCATTGGCGTACCTTACGATAGAGGGAGCATATGTAGGGACAAACATGGTTTCACATATCGTAAGTAGTACGACTATTGCATTAGGCAAACGAGCGCGAATACGTGCAACGTGTAATGTCTTGGAATAAGGGGATCGTATGATTCAAATTGACAATTTGAGCCCCTTATATCATCTCTCATGGCTTTAAGCAGATACACGCCGGTTTATCGCCGACAAATGGGATACTGTTATTTACTTATGCATAATTTCACCGAATTCTCGGAGTGCAAAGTGCAATATCTACGCTGAAAAGCTGAACAAGAATCAATTCTTGATTTGAATTTCAAAGATGAATATCATTGTGGATGTATTGAATGTAATAGATAATTAAATAAAAAATCATGAATTTTTATAAATACAAGACTGAAAAGTTAAGTAGAGAGTTAAGTAGAAATAGAACTTTGGATATATATATATAAAAATAAGTTAATGCTTAATTAATTAATCTCTTACGCTAATAAAAAATTTAATATCTTATTCTCAATGCTATTATTACAAAAGGAAAAAAACAATTAAGAATAATTTGTTTACAATTCAATTTATCAATCGTGAGTAGCATTTAGACTAGTTGTTGATTTGTCACTTAGCCTAAATCGCTAATACATCATTGTACACCGTATACTATCCTCTCTAACCCCTTGTTCACGCGTTGTTTATCCAGCAACCCTCTATGTTCATCCCTTATCACAGATCCAACCGTCTCAGTTGTGGACATTTCTATCCAATCGTAAGCATATCCGGAGATAATGTAAGAATATTTACAAGAAGAAAGATGATCATTTATGCATCGTTTGCATTGGAATGATATAAAGCTTTTTCCTCCTTTCACGATTGTTTGGAATCACAAAGGATTGAAAGATTAAACTGGTTAAACTGGATCATTTTTGATTAAAGTGATCAGATTTCGCATGAAGATACTTAAGTGTGATTGGAAAATAAACTGATGTGTCTTAATTTAATGATTTAATAAATATTCTCGTTGAAATGAAATTTACGTACGTTTCAAAATTTGGAAAATATATCAATCTCTTTTTCATAAACTGCAAAAAAAAAAAATCAAATCAAAAGTTTCTTTTATGAAACTTTTATTTCTTGAATTAGTCAATTATCATTTATCATTCTTTACCATCTTTTATTTATTCTGTAACTTCCTCATCTATATTTAATGAATCTTTAAAGCTTTAATTCAAATGTATATTTAAATTGCTAATTGAAAAAATAAATTTTAAAATTTATAAGTTACGATTAAAAGTAGATCTATACAATTAAACATCGATGATTGAGGCGTATATAACTTTGACAAAACTTTACACAATTATTTATTAACATCCTTCCTCTTTCAATATATTATTCCATCTTTCGTAACAGAACAAACATTTCTCCTGAAAAGTAATCCGCTCCCGTTTTTATTTCAAGCATTCCAACCCCATAACTTGGAATTTTTTACAAGGGAAGCCTCGTGAAACTGGAGTATCGCCGATGAAAATCCTACAATACAAAATATCAAACAGCACCAACATCTCTCTCTCTCTCGCCTATTTTTCTCCCATCAACATTTTATGCATGTTTATACGTCCTATCCCGAGGCTAGGGCGCAGAGAAGTGGAGGAAGGCCGACTAAAAATTGCCGACTGTGCAAGGGAGGTAATATGAAATTGTGTATCGCGATACCCTATAAAAGGGTAGCCTGTAAGTCTTTCGATCCGAAGTTGGAAACGGTGTATGCAGGCCGCCGCGCGCATAATGGCGGCGTGTAACGCGAGAAAGAGCTAGCGCGCTTGATGCGGCGTAAAATCCAATTGTAACGGGGATGAAACTGGAGGAGAGAGGGGTGAGCACAGGGAAAAATGTGTCATACGTCGAAACGGGCCTGGTTATTCTCTCCTCCCTCCCTCCCTCCCTCCCTCCCTCGTCCGCTTTTACAATTCTAACCTAAAAGCCTTAAAGTTGATTCGTTCGTTTTTCATCACCGAAGGATCTCGGTTATCGCTGCCTCTACTATTGGGTGCACCGACTTCTACTTTCGGGCATCGACCCCTTTTTACGCCTTCGGGATGGAAATTACTCTGAAATTTTCGCGATCCAAAGTGGCGAGCCCACTTTATTTGACTTTCCTTTTAAATCGGCTATCGGCCGTGCTCCGTTTCCCGTTCCAAGCAAGCGTGCGGGTTATACCGTATACCGATTGTTGACAATTTACTCGAGCTCGATGAATAGGAGAGGTGTGTAGGAACGTACGATGAAAAGGGGAAGTCGAGTAGATCTTTGAGAGATTTTGGTATGTAGCGTTTAATGAACGTACCGAGTGGGGGCAACGTACTTTTTTCTTTATTGAATAATTTTTTGATAAAGTCGCATTAATATTTTAATTAAACGCAACGACGTCGATATTCACTTTTATTTAAAAATAAGAGGAATAATGGACAGAATTCTTTATAAAATATAGTGAAATACAAATGAATAAATTTATGAGTAAATTTCACTGTATGTTTGTAACGACACACATTCTTATTAAAAAGTCTTAAGATACTTTATGTTTTTAATAATAATTTTAATATTATATATTTGAATTATATTAACTTCATGTAGCTTTTTTATTAGTAAAGTAGTCTGCAAAGTAGTCTTCAGGATCTTAACTTTATTTATATGTTCATGAATCATAACAATATGCCAATATGGAATAAGATAAGAAAATTTGAGAATATAAATATGTTGATTCACAATTTACAGATATGAATGTTTTATTCAAATGGAAGGGAAACTTTTTAGACGTCTGTTATGAAAAAGAAAATAAAGTTTTGATAGATATATCATATAATATTTTGTAGATGTATCCTTTCCTACTAAATTATACTCGTTGTTAATTGAATATGAAATTACATTTTATATTTTTTCTAAAGGTTCTATTTTTATGTTTTTCAATTATTTAATCTTTTTCATAAAGAATTATTATTACATTTAGGATTTGCATTATTACATTAGAATTGCAATTATATATACTCAAATACATTTTTAATAAGAATATATCCCTAAGATGACTAGCGTTTCTTTAACTTGAATTTTCGTTTATATTACACACAAGATGTTAAAACTTTTATGAGAAAGTGTGTCGTGAAGTTGCATTTCCAAACGCAATCCATTTATATAATGTAGGTTATGTGGAAAATAATGTGCAACTTTCTTTTAAAGAAATTTTAACTCGTAATGTTTTTGAAAAATTCTATACTTTTTATTCGAAATTCTTTATGATAAGTGGCATACAAGCTGCATTCATTCTTTCAGAGTAGTGAATTCTTTGAGAGTAGTACGTTAAGTGACTTTACAATATTCCATTTTATAAAATTAATAAAAAATTTTTAAAGCATAACAATTTCTGATAGTTACGAAAAAGAAAAAAAAGAAAACGAAGAAACATTTTTATCACAAGAGAAAATTTAAAGAAATCGAGTGTATTTCCCGATGAAACAGGATGAAACAGCGACACAATCGTTCAAAACTGAAAATCTTTTTATATCCGAATAATTTTTTAAGTAAAATAAATTTTGAATACGCATGAGATGGAATATATGGATGTTTTATGGATATTACATCACTTTAATATTTATATATGATGCTTAACTGAAATGGAAGTTATAAAGAGAATACGAAAACATAAGGATAATCCGTACGAATAACGTATTCCTCTTTCGATTGGAAATTGAAATGTAAAAAAAATCGCATTTTACATTAATAAAAAAAGTATAATTCCTTCCATTCTTAACACCAATAGAACGCAATATCAAATTTCAAAGATACCATCTTAGATTCTTTATGCAATATCAAACCAATCATTCCTTAAACCCGATATTTCACTTCATCCACTTTACTCTTATCCTTCTCACTCTTAAAAACGTAGAATAAACGCAGAACATCGATTTCTTAACAATTTCTTCGACACCTTTCCAATCATATTTAAAACAAAATTCATAATACACGCCAAGCCTTAATTCCAAACCTCTCAACTCGATCTCTTATTCTCCTCTCCACGAGTAATTTTGTCAAGATCCCGCCATTTCTCGACGCGTATTTGCCGTGGCGACGTTGTTTTCCAGGTGTGTCGTTGGGGGTTGTTACCGCGTTTGCACAAATTGTGCTGTTTACACACATAACCGTCTCTCCACCACCTGGAACCAAGCGTCACCGCCCCGTTTAAACGATAACAATCGCAAGAACGCGAGCGCCTTTTGCAATCCATGGGAATTCCGATGGAATCGCTGGACGTGTTCTACGGGAATTCTCACGAATTTGCGATATCCATGGTGTAACTGCTCGTTATCGGGTCACAGAGGCCACGGTTGTTCTTGTTCCTGGGGACGTGATTCGATATCGCGACGTGTTTTTACGGGGCTCGTGTCCCGGAGACACGAAATTCAACAGCAATGGTAACGATATGAAATATGGATGCGGTTTCGAGCCGTGTCGAAAAGGAGCTGTTTTAAATGTGATATTTTAACGTCGCGTGAAAGAATGATGGGTTATTGTTATTTTTTTTTTTTTCGTTTCAATTTTTATTGTGTTTCATTCGTTTCATTATGTGTTTGGGTTTTGTGTGCAGTGTATAGTTTTCGTGAATCGTTTCCTTTTTTTTTTTCTTTTTTTCNTTTTTTTTTTTTTTTTTTTGAGAATTAAAAGTTGCATGAATTTTTGGGATATTGGGGATTATATGTAACGCAATATTTGATGGGATTCGATTTTCGCGAATCCTTCGATTTTAGAAAAGCCAATTCGTTGTACATACAATTGGTATTGTGAAAAAGTTGCATTATATTTTTTTCATCATTTTTGTTCGTTTTTAAAATCGGAAATTCATATTTATAACTTTAATACATTATATTGTACTATAAAATGTTAAAAACAGAAGGTATTTACTCGAAATCTGTATCATTCAAAAAAGAAAAATATTCATTTCTATTTTTCATTCTTCTTTTTTTAATTTTATTTCAAAGATTTATAATATATTAATATTAATCCTAATACGTGACAATATTGAAAACTAAATGCTTGATTTGTACTACTTTTTCTTTTATAACCTCTCATTAAAATTATACTAATTAAAAAAAAAAAAAAAAAAAAAAAAGAAGAAAAATCAATGAAATATTCTTTCTTTATTCCCTCTCTGTTTATTATATTTTGCTTGTTAAATTCTCGAAACACAGACAAGGGGAAAAAAATCCTATTTATATTCTTCTATTCATTTATGTCAAGTCACATTTCGTTTCTTCGCAAGCATTGTTGTCGACAACTCCCTAATTCCATTCGAAGTTCTCTCGAAATCCGATCAGGTCGATTTGCATTTCCCTCCTCCGAATAAGATCACAACCCTATCCTGCGCACTGTGCCGCCTCTCGCGACGGTTTGCGCCTGTTGAAATCCTCGCACGTGGACTTGTACATACACAAAAGCGGATAATGCGATGCATTACCGATCCGCGACACGGGGTCGCGTTTGCTTTGAATAATTACCCGAGATACGGCGTTGTAGCCGGATACGCCCTGAGATCTATGCGACTCCCTCAAGTAAACGTTCCAATCTATCCAAATACGCGTGTCGAATCCGTGAACTATTCGACCGTATTTGCACGTCGACATATGTCACGCTGATAAGACGGTGACCGGGTCTGCTTGTTTGCGGATTTATCCGATTTCCTCGAATGATAGAAATTGCTTGTGTATCGATGACACTTTTGATAGAGAGGATGCGTGATCCTTGGACGAGAAAGGAGACAACGAGATGGAGATTTATATGGAAAAGGATGAAGGATGAAGAAGGAGGAAAAAAGTATTGTTTTTTTCTTAGAGTTTTTTTAAGGAAATTGAGAATTTGTCGAATAATTCGTGAATTGAGGGAAATAAGATTAATTTGAAATGTATTCAAATTATACACGAATTATTTCGCTATTTTTTTTTCCTTCGTCTTATTGTATTGTCAATCCTGTGTGTGTGCGTGTGTGTGTGTCTCATATATATATGAAGCTATGTGAGACTATTGAGTCATAATTTTGCAAACTCTCTGATACAACACGGTATGGAATATATTCTATATCATATAAATTCACGTTATATGGGTCACTGGAAAAATATGATACATTCTTAAACACCATGTATATTCCATGTTATACGTGTCCTTCGATGCTATGTTATACGAACATTGCCGTATTTCTTGGGTATATGGATCTTATATGGATCTTATGAATGTATGTTAAAGAAATCCTTATTATACGAAGATCTATAGCATCTTTCTATAAATAATTTAGTAGGATATAATTAAATATATATTTATTTTGTAAAATTAATCATTAAGTATCTTCTTGAATTCTTTATAATCTTATTCCATTGTTATCTGTAATTAATTAGGATTAGAATAAGATAAAATTACTCCAAAATCTTTGGATTGCGCCAAATTCAACATTATTATTTTTCAAGAACGTATGTTAATTTAAAATATCATTTTTCAGAATTTCTTCCAAAGTAACTATGAAACTTTCCATATTAACTTTTCTATTTGCCTATGTTTTTAGAAAATTCAATATCTTTATCGTATTCGGAGAAAAAAACATATTAAATGAATAAGACAATTGACTGGTCGAATGGTGATCAATAATTTTCTTTACGTTTCTTCCTCAAAAAACTTTAAACTTTGAACCATCGATTAAATCATTTATTGATCGTTTTCATGCATTTGCGGCTTGGTTTATCGATTCGTTTGATTTACATGAACATATTACGTAGATTATTTAGCGTTTGACGATGTTCTGTATTTGTCGAGACAATATTACTTGGTACCATTGCTAACAGGTGTTTGTTTTGTTCGGACGAGAATTAGATTGGATCCAATAATTGGATATCTTGTGTTCCATGTTGTCTGCGGATAATATTCTAGTTTGCCGAGTTTGTTAAATAATGATTCAATGGATAAATATAATAGGCTATAAATATATGTATCATAAATATATATGAAGTAGATGTTTTGTGAGTAATGAACGTTTTTTCGATGATTTGAAAAGAAGATGGTTTAGAGGCTAAAATTTAAGAATAATTTGATATACAGAAGTATAATGTTTTATATTTTATAGATATAATATGTTCTGTGTATAAGAAATTATTTTATAATCCTATCAGTTTCTGTATAGACCATTGGATATATGTATAGAAAAATAATATTCAGAATAATAATAGAGAATGATGATAATATCATTGTTTAGCTTTGCAATCTCTAATCAATCTCTAATTAATGTGTTTCTGCTTTTCAATCCTTATTTGCTTATAACGAATTATATTTATTGATTATCAGATCCGTATAAACCAAATTTAATTACGCTTAATTACTAATGATTGAATATGCATGTCAATTATATCAACAACATAACGATACGTTGCTATTTCTATAATAAAATTTTGATTTCATTAAATTTTAATTAATTAAACATTTATTATTCATTCTTAAATATAAATAATTGATCTAGAAAAGATTTGTTTTCAAATGATAGAATATATTGTAATGATATATATATACATAGTTGTAAAATTGGTTATATACAAAATTTTCCAATTAATACAAAATATAAATGACACAACAGAAATGTTCAAATTTATTATTAGATGCAACTGAGAAGCTTAAACGATAATTAATATCCTCTGACATGTATTTTCCAGAGTAATATTAATCATTGTACTAAATTCTGCTCGCAAAGATAAAATTAGATACCTATACGAAGTTGGATTTAGTATCAAGATTGGATTAAAGTCGCATTTTAAATAGGAATTTTAATATATATTTATTCTTCGTAATATAAAATTTCGTGTCAAAGATTATATTACAAAATTTATTGTTACATTAGCATACTTTTCCTTAAAATGAATGTCAAAAATAAAGTCCTAGATACTGATCCTAGATACGTGATTAATTTTAAAAATTGGTTCATACAAATCGGTTAATAATTAATAATTAAACTACTTAATAATTATTCTCTGACTTGATTCTAAGTAAAAGTATCCATTTACTCCATTCCTCAAAATTCTTCCAAATGCCAAAATATAACAAAATAACAAATTTCTTTACGTCGCAAAGCAAACGACACTTTTTAAATTTCGACAACCTCGAAGAACCATCCAGCAAACATTCCATCGTTATCGAAACTTCACCTCTCCCCAAACTGCTCAAGGCTTTCCATTTCCTTGTCAGTTTCTTGCTTGTCGTGCGCTCGGTTCCACGACGGAAAGAGCAACGAAAAAAGCGATGGACATTCATGCAGCAAATCGATAAGGCAGCGCGTGATTAATCTCCGCGTGCAAACCAATTTCCCGAGTCATCGTTGTATCTAAGGTCGGGCGAGGGAAAGGATAACGAGCAAGGGGTGGCGAGGTGGCGAAACGATGGATGAGGTGGCTATGAAAGCCAATGGAATCGCGACAACTACGTGGACCGGGAGGCATAAATCGGCAAGTAGATCGATTAATTGCCCTCTCCTCCCATTCCTACACGGAACGCGCGCCCTGTTTTGTTTCTCAACCAACTTTTGTTTCTCGGCCAATTTGCAGTAACTTGGTGGCTGTTGGTCAGTGACTGACTGGAAAACTGGAAATTTGCGGTTGCGGTAAGAAAATATAGAGGAGGGGGAGAAGTGGCCTGGATACGTTCCTGGCTGGAAGTTGAATTAGGAAGAAAATCTATGAAGCGGCAGTGGCTCGTGGTTTTACCCGGGGAGAAGAAGGATAGTTTTTAATCGTGGTCGAGATTTAATTGCAGTTGTTCCTTTTTTTTCCCCTTTGAAAAGGATTCTTCTTTTTCTCTCAACTTGAGATCGAGTGAGAATTAAAATTAATGCAAAGTATTAAGGTCAAAAAAAGGAAAAGGAAAAAAGGATATTAGAGGGGTGAATGGAATATCTATTTTTTATCTTATGACTTATAATATGTTCTTCACTCTGTACTTTGGTAATGCAAAAGCAACGAGGCTCGTATTAATATTCATCACTATTCGCCTTTGTCGATATATATCCAGAGCCAGAGATCGATTCATAAAATTTCACGCGAGATATATAAGATCCTTTCCATCGAGTCGCAGAATTTTATCGTTCTATTATAATATTTTCCAAGATTCACCTATGCATAAAATAAAAATCCGATTACGGTGTTCAACGAGATCCCCGTGAAAAACGAGTGAAAATCATTTACTTTTTCCCCCCTCTGCATTATTACATCTTCGCCCCAACGACGAAGCGAACGACAAATGACAAGAACTAAATCATCCCCTATAACCGAGTGGAAACAACATCGGCAAAGGGGATGGACTCTTCACCGCCCCTCGGCCTCGAGCTTAAAACGCGGAACGAAAGAATTAAAAAACATCAAACAAAGAGGGTCGTTGAAATCCCACTGTGTACATGGATAAGAGTTTTCCGGAGGAGGAGAGGTAGCTTTCAACGCGATGGCCATAACTTGGAACTTCGTTGAAAGCGTTGTTAATAAAGGATCCATTAGATATTCGGATACACGCCGTTTTTGAAAAATCACCTTTAATCGCGTGTTTCTTTGAAAACAGCGACGCGTTCGGCGTTGGACGAATAATATTTCGGGTAATTTTTCAGTACCGATGCTGGATGTGTCGGCGGTGGCTGGTTTCAAAGCTCAAATACCTTGCGACATCGATCCGGTGAGCAGGAGCGAGGTGGTGAGCATGGTTTTTTGGTACAAAGACGAGAGGGGCGGCGAGCCGATATACAGCCTGGACGCTCGCGGCAAATCGATAGCTCAGGCGAAGCTTTGGTCAGATCCATACGTGTTCGGTGAAAGGGCGACCATGAGGACGAGCGTAGAACCCGCGAAATTGGAGATCGATCCCCTCGAGGCGGCCGACGTGGGGGTGTACAGGTGCAGGGTGGATTACAAAAATAGTCCAACCAGAAATCAGAAGGTTAACCTCACGGTGATAGGTGAGTACGCCCTACCTTTATATTTTTCTCTTTCTTTCACTCACCCTCATCCCTCTTCCCTAGATAATCAATCGCGATTAATTGCTTTCGTTCTGGAATTTGATGGCATTTGGACTGGGTTATCGTCGCTTTTAATTCCCAACTTTTTATTTTTTTTTAAAAGAATCTCCTTTTGGATTCTTTTTTCGAAGCGATGTGTGATGAGGTTCGGTTTTGATACCTGTGATTAAAACTTTTGTAATCTATTGTAATATTGGAAAAGAAATTACATTCTTTATTATCTCGGTGGGAAGTAAGTGATGGATTGCGTAGAGATGTAGGGAGTATTTACTTTAGATTTAAATCCAGAAAAAAAGATTGATTAATCTTTGACCGATTACATTCTAAGAAAAAAAGAGAAATATATCCATAACGAAATTGTTATGATAAAATATAAAAAAGTAATGAAATTAAATTGTTGTTTAATCTATATTAAAAATTTCTTTTTTCCATAAGAAAATATAAAAAGTTAACATAATAGAGTTTGTCGTAGAATATTGAATATTAAATTTTGATATTTCAATTTTCAATTAAAAAAATATTATTTCTGTTCTTTTATCATTATGAAATTAAAGTTATAAAATAGAGAGAAATTTTGTTCTTCGTTTTGTTCATGGTGGCACAGATTTTCTTTCAAAATTAACGATAAAACACGGTGCAATGGTATTATAAATGCATGGGACAGGATAATCTTTAGTTAACTGTAGAACAAATCGTGTTATTTTAACTCATTACATTATGAATTTCTTGTTACATTTGTCCAACGTGATTTCAAATTAATTAATTGTGCAAGCTTAACATGAATCATGATATTTTCTTGCTGTTCTAGAGATTAAAAAATTGTACGTGTATGTTTTTTAAGTGGCATCATTCCCAACAGTTTTATCATGAGAGCACGCAGTGTGCGCTTAAACAAAATTTGCCTCTAATTTAACATTGCTTTGTGACGATTATTTATAGCGTTTTACAATTAAGTAATTACAATTTATCTTTCTAACACAAGATATGGTGAATTTTACAACTCCTTGCTTTTTGAACGAGATACAAGATTTGAAACAGATACAATATTTTATCTAATACGAATAGATAAAGTATAGCATCGAACAGATATAAATTATTATTACCGAAAATAAATTTTTTTCGCGAGAAAATATCGTGCGCGTCAAGTTTTATCAAAAGATTTAAAAGAAAAGTAAATATCCATGTTATATGACGTACATAAATCCACTCTTACGACAGTGCCACCAAACAAACCTGTGATTTACACCGGCGCCGGTAGAAGTTTGGCCAAGATATTACAGCCCTTCAACGAGGGTAGCGAATTGTCCTTATTGTGCGAGGTAATCGGGGGTTCACCACCACCGAAAGTCACGTGGCATTTCAATGGGGCGATGGACGACACTTACACGTTGGAGCATGGTGATATCACGATAAATCGTCTCGATATCTCGAACGTCACCAGGAAGTTTCTCAGGACTAGGCTAATTTGCCGGGCGAGCAACACGCATCTCGTGCCTCCTCTCACTTCCGAGATTATTTTGGATATTAATTGTGAGTGAGAAACTGTTTCAACTTGTCAAACCTCTCCTACCGAATGTTTACTTCTCGTTAAAGGGAAGGGAACAACAACTTAATCTCAGTTTAGAAGTTTCTTACTTTAATAAACTTTAATAAACTGCTGTGTTTATTGAAAACTTCGAGATGATGCGAATATTGCATATATTTTTATTTTTCTTCTTATATTTGCTCTCAGAGTTAAATATCTATAATAATCACATTTCTTAAGTTTTATATTTATGAAGAGCTTTTCAAGAAAGTGTTTGAAAATTCTAAAATTATCTTGCTTTCACAAAATATATGTTTCAAAATCGTGTGCTGTTTATTCGTTTTATTATTGTTGATATTCTGCATTTCACTGGAATTTAATAAAGAGTATTTTTGCGTAAAAAAAAATCGGAATTGGATTGTTTTTATATCCGAAACGTTACTTTTTTACTCTGGTATCGATTCAACGACACCCTTCGAATTCCAGTGAAACCGTTGCTAGTGAATATTACGAACAAAAGAGCCCACTTGTCGGCGTTAAAAACGTACGAAATTGAATGCACCAGTTCGGGTTCTAGGCCAGAGGCTGTGATCACCTGGTGGAAGGGAAACCACCAGGTCAAACATATGGCCAGAAATGTGAGTATAACATTTTTGAACTTACGATTGCCGTGTTCTATTTCCACGATGTTTACACGACAGATACGCGTGATCTTAGATTCTGAGTTCTTCGTAGTTTGCAGATCCGAACATTACGAGAAGTAGGCTGAGTTACGTACCCACCATGGAGGATGATGGGAAATATCTGACGTGTCGAGCAGAGAATCCAGTTGTACCTGATAGCGCCCTCGAAAATAGATGGCGATTATTAGTATATTGTAAGTGAAACAAAAAATTTTATTCTAATCTTTCGATCCTATAAATATTTAAGCAATTATTGTAAGCACAATGAATACTATAGAATCACAAAAGCATTTCATTTTAGATTAATATGATTATTTATTTAACAATTCGCTAAAATTAAAATATAATATATAATACAAAATTTAACAATGATTCTCGTATTCTGTAACACTACATTGATTATCCAATTCAAATACAGAATTTCAAGAAGTGACAAAAAAGAACCTCGACTTTTTCTTGTAGAAAACATAAAAAGAAACAAAAATTTTGTCATCAAAATTCATTCAAGAGATAGGGAAAACCATGCCATTGAAGTTGCTTTTTGTTTTATCTCGATATCTCAATTCGTTACCGAGATATAAGGATTCAAAGCGTTTAAGAGATTAAGAATGAGCTCGCGACCTACATATTTTCCTGAAAATGCGTACTATGCGTCTTTCCATGAATCACGTCTGTCGCTTGTCTGCAGTTTGCGATAAGTCAGTGAGACGAAGTGCGAGCGAGAGATCCGAGTAAGCGACAAGGACGGAGATAATAAATAATCAAAAATTATCCTTTCCTTTACACGACGATATCTCGGGAACCGGAAGTCGTATCGAGATAAATCAAAAAGCGTTTTAAAGGGGAAGGTTCAACGCTTTTAACGATCTTTGATTCGTTGATTAAAAGTCATTATCTTCGAAGTTATAGCGGTTTAAATTTTCCCTAATTTTAATAGAGTTTAATCAAGTTTTAAAGCAGATTACGCGATAAATATGTTTATTTCTTGAAAAATATTGTTTTTTACGATCTTATTAATGTTACATTATGCAGACATTAAATTGATTTTTAATCTTTTGCTCGAAACAAGTTAGATCTTGATTAATTTAGACATCGATTAATAAAATCTTTATATTACAATTATAATATCATGCAATATGATATTATATATTTCATAGCATATTAAATTGATCATTATTCAAGTTATTTTTTCATTCAAATACCAATATTTTTTCATCAATTTTTATAATATTGATTTCATTTGTATTCACTTGAATTGTTATAATATAACATTTAGAAATATTGATTTATTGGGCACAAAATTCTCAGATTCACCAATAGTGACGATCAAGCTAGGTTTGAGTCTGAAAGCAAACGACATAAACGAAGGCGATGATGTCTATTTCGAATGCGACGTTCAAGCGAATCCGAAGGCGTACAAGCTGGTGTGGTACAAGGACGGAAAGGAGCTACATCAGAACATGACTGCTAGAATTTTTCTTCCCAGCGGGCAATCTTTGGTTTTGCGAAGCGTGACTAGAAATTCTGCGGGCGAATATTCTTGCATGGCTGTCAATGTCGAAGGGAAATCTACCAGCAGACCTGTAACGTTGGAAATAATGTGTGAGTACTTCTACCCTTTCCTCTTCTTAAAACAATATTCCTCTCTAAACAACATTGTGCATCGTTATTACATTTTCATTCTCTCAAAAATGCTTTTTCAATGCCTCCCAACTTCTCTTTGGGAAACAATTGTCATTCGATTCGAAACGCAAAAATAGTGAGCAAGTTAAACTTCGCGTCCATGACACGTCCACTTGAATTTTCAGACGCGCCTGTGTGCAAGGACGGGTCATCCACCCAAGTGGTCGGCGCCTTGAAGCACGAGACCATCTCCCTTGTGTGCGGTGTGCAGTCTAAACCGCCGCCCATCACTTTCCATTGGACCTTCAACAATTCCGGCGAGCTGATGAACGTGCCGTCCAACAGATTCACACCGGTGAAACCGCTCAGCCTAATCACCAGCCACTGGCACGGATCCAGGTTGAATTATACTCTGGCCAACGACATGGATTACGGGACGGTCGCGTGTTGGGCGAAAAATCGGATAGGGGTGCAAAAGACACCCTGCCTTTTTCAGATCATCGTCGCAGGGAAACCCTATCCCCTTCAGAACTGCACGGCCCTACAATCGACCGGCCCGTACGCGTATCGAATGGGTAAGTGATACTGGAACCCTTCTATCAACCTAAACGCGCCTAACTATGTCATTACGTATCCTCCGTATAGGATAGTATGATAGCTCACAACTCGATAGACCCGGCATTGTGTTCAACAGCTTGTTTCCCGGTATACCCTCGACCAAAGAGAGAGAGGGAGAGAGAGAGAGAGAGAGACAGAGAGAGAGAGAGAGACAAGGTGTTCGACCGTGCGTGAAAACGATCGTGAAATTAGGCGATCCCCTTTGGGGATCGATTACCGCACGCTCCGAGGGGTAGCCGGTTTTTCGTTACAGGAAAGTGACACTGGGGATGGGGGGATGTTTGGTGTTGGTGAGATGGCACGTTAAATGTTGTTAAAGGTTGCTTTTTAGGTTACTTTGTCTACGTTGAGAATGACATTTTCTTGCTCGTTTCATTCGTTCAGGCAAATTGAGGAAAGTTTAAATAGGGTAATATGAATCGTTCGTTTGAGAAATTATAATTATCGTTATTTATTATATACTTATACTTCAGGAATAATTTTAATTTTAGGTAATGTAAGATGTATCGTTGATCTCTGAGCGACGAAATTTGATATTTCTGAATAGCAAAAAGGAGAGATTAAATTTTGGAAATTAATAATTTTGTATATTGTATATCGAAATATTTCTTAAACGAATTCAAATTTGCAGAAGAAAACATAAATATAATATAAAGTATAAGAATAAAATGATTTTTGTTTTTCCTTAAAAAAGTATTTATCCAAAAAGGAAATATTTCTTCATCAATTATATATGAATCAATTAACCAACAATATTCTATAATACGATTATATTTCGAGTATAGTTTCGAGGATATCTTTCCTCGAGACTTCCATCACGTTTTTCTATGAAATAGGTCACGAGGACTTGAAGGCTACCGACTCGAGGGACGCGGACTGGTTGATCGTCAGATGTTCGGAAGGGTTTGACGGCGGTTTGCCCTTAACTAATTACGAGCTGGAGGTCTACAGCGAGGAGAACGTTTATCACGTCAATACCATCTACCTGAACCACACAGAGAGATCCGGCTCGTCCGGTCCTGTTTTTGAGGTTCCTGGCTTGGAGCCTGGCCGTAAATACAGGCTTCATCTCTACGCTGTCAATGCAAAGGGTCGAAGCGATCCCGTGGTTCTTGAACCGGTCACGCTTAAAGCAGTCGCGATGTACACAACCGGTAAGTTCCTCGAATGTCTATTTCTTAAATCGACATAAAAAATGTGGCGCATGCCTTTTTTTAGAGCCTTCTTATCTGTTGGAACTAATCGTTATTAGTTTATTGTATATTTGTTGGGCATAAAGCAATAACAAGAAGAACAAGTTTAATAGTAATTTATAAATTCTAAATAAGAGATATAAAATTGTAGAAAAGAAATTTATAATCTAGGTATGTGTGATCGATAATGTAATTGAACTGTGACTGTTTAAAATTTCTTATATATTTTTTAATACTTTTTTAATAAAATTCAAAGGGAACGAATATATTTTAACTAAATTACTAAAGTGTAATACAAGTATATTTGTTACTTTAATTAGTATAATATAGTAGTCTCTTTGTATATATAAAAATATTTAAAAATCAGTAGAATAAAAATTCGTTTTAATTAAATTATAATATAATACTTCTTTTAAATAATTTCGCGTTAAAAATTTCCTGTTTGTTGAAGATTAAAAGATTAAATTTCAAATGAAGATGAAAAAGATTAAAAACAAAATATCAAAAAGAAATATGAAATAGAAAAATCAATTATGATGTAACAGTATCAAATTATTTCTAATTCTTTTTATAAATATCAAATAACATATTATTTCTCATACTAATTACAAGTATTAGTATTCCAATTTCCTTGAAACATCACACACAGAACACAACACAGTCCAAACTTATAAACACTCCAAAAATATCAATAATCCATTTATATTTAGTATCAAATCAATTACCAATTATAATTTCTCTGAATCGTTACAAATTCATTTCCATTCTCGCAAAACTCAAGAGGCGAATATCATGACGAGGAATACAGAGAAAAAACCGTAGACATGAGGTTCTTTGCCAACAGGACACAATGTTTTTTTATGGATCTCAATTAGCCGGAATTGTATCACGAGTTCAACAACCCGTAACATTGCCTTCGCGTGGACTTGTCTTAGGGACAAGCAATTTTCATGATCGTAATTATACTTGTATCCGCGATAATTTCAACTCCCCCAGAGCCTTCGCCTTTTTCCTTTCCGTATGACACGTTTCTTCGTATACTCCTTTCCACGGAGGCTGAATTAAAATCCCATAAAGTCTTTTCCTCGCTGCTGTCTCATTCGAGGCGCATTTATCGCCTTTAATTTCCATCCTCATGATTTATTCATGTCGGCTCGTGGACGATCTCGGTTTGTGTGTGGAAATGCTTCTTTCCCCATGTACGTGTGTGCAAATGTCGCGTGTATATGTAATATATATATACGTGACACAGGTATTTGCAACACGAACCCATCTTTGGATCTCGGTTGTGTACGGATAATGCGGACCTGGACCACCTCCAACCCTGTCCCCAATCTTTGAGAACCTCTTCGAAACCGTTTCAACCGGTTTCGCCATGTCCTTGCCATTTCCTACTAACACGCATATTCCCATAAGGAATTGAAGATTTTATAATCGCATTGAAAATGGATTCGTTTGAATTAGAGTGTAGCATTAATGTAATTTGTTTATTATATATTTTTTTGAAATATCGTATTATAATCAAAATAATTTCTACGTAATCTTACCTGATGGAAATAAAATTTATCAGAATGATTAATAATATAATATTTCTGTAAGATAAATGAATCGAATAATATTACTTTGATGATAATATTCGAATTTGTCAAAATTTATCAAAATAGTAATATTTTTTTTATTATATTTGTCAACAAATAATATGAATTTATGATTATAATACATTCATGTTTCATTCAACAGATGCATCCATTTATAATGAAATGGATATTTAACAGATCCATTCGTAAGAATTGAGAATCCATAGTAGGTGGTTGTAAATATAACCATTATTTATGCTTATATCTTTCATTCATAATAATGAATTTTGTCACCGTAAAAATATACAAATTTTTCGAGGATACGTAACATTTTAAAAGACACAAAATATTATTTACAATTGAGATATATATACAAATATTCATTTTTCTCCAGAATTCAATTTATAATAGAACAATTCTAAAAGTTATCTCTATTGAAATATATAATATAGCCTTTAATTACATTATTTAAATATATTCAAACGATATAACTTAATTTTCACATATAATAATTACGTAGCAATAATATATATATTTTAATTATAAAAATTTATAGTATATATTACTATTCATTAATATTCATCGAGACTTTCATTATCTAAAAATATTTTAACGTAATTACGTAGAAGCTATGATTAAGAGAATGGAATGCACAATTTAATCACATAAAAGTCTCATTGAAAATGGAAACAAAAGTGTAATATTGACAAGAGTATTCTATAACGACTAAAGAGAAATGAGATAATATTTATTCAAGAAAGAAAAAATACACAATGAAATACTAATATAATTATTCTGATGAAACTTTGCAGATTTATAATCCATTTAACAATATCTTCTTTATTATTCCAATGAAAATCAAAATGAAATAATTAAAACACATTTTCTGAAATTTAGAAAAAATTATAAGAGTTAATATAAATAACACGTGAAATAGATTTTTAAAACTCTGTTTCTTTAAAAATACTTAAAAAATTACAAGATTTCGTATATTCTTCTGATAAAACATTTATACAATTCTTGTATAATCTGCATAACTAACTAATCTACTCAAATCAAATTTACAACATTAATTTAATATTTTCTTTTAATCAATCTAATCAATCTTCTTTTGATTCATCTTCATCATCTCCTTTTACAAACAAATGTATCACGTAGCTTGAAGTCACTTTATATGCAAAAACAACACTTGCGATTCTCAGCTTTTCTTCCCTGATCTCGTTTAAAGTTAAACCGGTGCATTAGAAGTATTTACCCTGATTACAAATTTCCTGTAAACGTTAGTTATATACAAATCAAATTATCCCGGTATATGTTTACCTCGCAATGGATACGTACACATCTGTACAGATGCGCGTAGAAAGGCGTATACGTACGAAACGTTCGTTTAGCTAACGAACCAAAGCGCTTTCTGAATGCCAAAGAGCCTCGTCGGCCATCGTCTTCCTCTTCCCTTTCTTAATCTTTGCTACCGAAAGTTCTTTACGTTTCCCTCGTGATCCGATAAATAAAGGAAAAAGAAAATCTCGTTTACCGGACACGTATAAGATACTCTTCAAGATACGTTGTCGTTCAAGGACAAGTCACGTTTCTATTTCGAAGGGAATTCTAATACGATCTTTTCTAATTGATAATTGACGATACAGTGTTTCACTTTGAAATATATTGCAAATGACATTTCAAATTAGCACGATGTTTTAAAATTCTAGTCATTTGGAATTTTTTCTTTTTATTTGATCAATTGTTTATTATCGGCTTTTCACAGATTTTATTTTATCTTGAAGATAATATTTACGTTTTATATTCTTTGAATAGAAATATTCTTCGTTATAGATTATTTATTTTTCCTCAATATTTTATATCCCTTTGTTCGAAGTAATAAATAAATAAAATCAGTCTTCTTCGTAATATAACATTAATAAGAATATTCTATCGTTGCTTATTTAAAAATACGTGTTATCAAAATATAGTATACGATATGATTCATGTAATATACACTTATCTCCGAATAAAAAAAATTGTAATAAAAATCTTTCAAGAAGTAAACGGTGATTTAATTAGCAAATAGTTCCAACTTCTCATTCGATTCAAATTATCAGTATCATAAAGAAGAAACTATCCTCAAATAAAAAGGAACGAGTGAGAGAGAAAGAGAGAGAGAGATAGAAGAAAAAAACAGAAAAAAAAAAAGAAAAACAACGAACGTGAAATTCCAATTCCGGCCGAAAAACTTTCCGGAAGCGTAGCTAATTAAGTCGCCGGATCTCCATTACAAAATCCACCGAGTCTGGTCGAACGAGTCTTAATTACATTTCTAATTGCGCGAACGTAGCTGCAGCTTGGCGGGATGAAATTTCGAAACTGGCCGCGGTTCAATAACGAAATTCAATTATCCCCGCGAAACCCCTGCCGAAGTTACGTATCTGGGGCGACATCTATGCGGGCCGGCCGATCGGTGAGAGAAAGAAGGGCGCAAAAAGTGCGCGTTGACTCGAACGGCGGGGCACGTTAACGATCGTCAGCGATTTTAAAAGCCTCGTTAGCAACCCTTGGCGCAACATCAGTATATCCCCACGGGGCTGTGTCCCCTCGCGCGATAACGATATCGTCTTCCACGTTTGAGTCACGTTTCCTTCTGTCCCCAGATCGCGGAACATCCGACGACAGCTCGGATTACAGCCTTCTGGTGGCGTGTTTCGCCGGCGGCATAACGGCCGTGTGCATCCTGATCGTGGGCATCACTCTGACCCTGTATCGTCGCAGCCATCCGATGCAACCGATCAAGGCCCACACGGAAGTGGCGCAGTACGGTGGTGGGGCCAAGGAGGACAGGGGGATGACGGGGGTGGCCCCGTTGAGCAAAGAGTCGAGGGACGAGGCGAAGGGTGAGGTGGTGGGGAACGATGTGACCGACGAGGATCCGGACGTGATTCCAAGCAAGATGGACAAGAGGCCGGATATATTCGAGCCGGGTTACGAGGCCGTGAAATCGGAGAGGACGAAAGATTTCGATCATTTGGAGGAGTTGGATTATCCGTCTCCCTCGCCCGTGCTGCATACGAAAGATTCGTGGATATATCCGAACGGGTACGTGAAGAAAGTGGAGAGAAGCTTGAGCCCGTTACGGCCGAGCACGCTCCCGGTTCATCGTAGCCACGATATTTACACGAGAAGTTCTCGCGTCCAGGAAAGCTGTATATAGATGGCTCCTAGGGGGTGGTTTATCGACGATCGTGGCGTTACGACTGATGTTGACCAAACTAAGAGGCCACGATTCGTTTTCAAGTATTGGATTGGTATCTCGTTCGAACAGTTATTAGTTTTCGATCGTCTTCACGCTTGAATGATCGGTTTCGATGATTATCGTATTCCTTTGGGGGGAGGGGGGAAGGTAGGTATTGGAATAAACATCGTGAATTTAATCCTCTGTAACGATAAACGTCGCGTGATTCGAAACTCGTATTCACGTGTGTATTTTGTAAGGTTTATTTATTCGTTTTATTGTACGTTGATTTTATTATCGAGTTACGTTATTGCGTATAAAATGGCCAACTTCGAAAATTATTCAAAAATTATTCTAGTGGCTTGTTGAATAGTTATTAAAATGAAACATAAATGAATCCGACTGGTTTTTAAATTCAGATTTTGATATAGTACGGTGAAAGCTGCTTGTCATGTTAATACGGCTTTTGGGGAAAAAAAAAAATGAATAAAACTAGTGTGAAAAATTTAAATTGAAAGATCGAAAATGTAAAAAAATTATATATAACGAAAAGTTATTATAATTATAATCTCGTTTCATAATGGTTAAGTGTAACGAAACTGTTTAATCATATTTTAATATTATTTTTAATAAAGTTATAAATGTTGCAGGTTTTGTTAAAAGTTGAGCTATTTTATCTACAGATATTTATTATTTTATATCCGGTTAATAAAAAATCAGGAAGCAAAAATAATTCGGGAGCAGCAGCTTTAATTAGACAATATGTATATCTATTTTAACCTGTTTCAATCTATATCAATTTATCATAACTCATTTTATAATATTTATGCTTTAAAGTTAAAATGAAAATTTCAATAAAATGAAACGTATATATATATTTTAATGGATCTTTCAGACAGAAATCGTAATTACTGAAATACTTTGATCATTTAATTTACGTCGAATCTTTTGATTGAAAATTTTTAAAAATTCATCAAAATAATTTTAGCATATGCTTCGGATTCATGATTGATCACGAGGCATCATCGTGGAACGGCATATATTCGATTCTATAATTTAATCATTTAATTTTCACGTATCAATTATCAAATAACCCTTCATAATAATTTCTAGGCTTCGATTCTCGGATTATAAAAATTAATAAACAATAATTTCTTTTCTCACGTAAAACGTTAGAGGGTTAAATAAAACGAATCGTTTGATGTTTAAGGACTGACATAAAATTTTATACAACACCTTATACACACACTTAAATGGAACAGAGAAACGACCGTGGCTCACAAATTCACTGTCCTGTCCGCGAAACTATGATTGATTCATGCCAAAAAACGCCAAGCATGACAAACAAAAGTTTTGTAAATAGACAATAAGTATCGTTAAGATTCCATCCTGAACTGTCTTGATCTTATTTTTCACCTAATTTTAAGCTAGTAATTAATCTTAAATATAAAGAAAAAAGAGAGAGAGAGAGAAAAGATAATAAGACAAAGAGGAGCGTCTTGACGATCACGACGTTTGTACATAGACAATAAATTTTCTTCCTTGAATGTTCGTCTCCCAATCGAAAAGGCTTCCCGTATACCCGATGTCATCGTCGGTAAACGTGGTTTCGTGTTGAACATTGTTTCGTGTGAATACTTGATGTATCGTGTGAGAATGAGCGCGTTTCACAGGCGAACGCGTTAACGCTTGGTCAATCAATTGGTCGAACATTTTAACGAGCATGTAAACGTTTGTATATACGAATAATAAACCTTGTTGTTTAATAACTTGAGATCGTTTTTAAAGAGTATACACCATATGATGTTGAAGACGATGAAATATAATAGGTAAGTAATAGTTGATTCAATTAATCGATAAACTATGTATATCTTAAAAAGATAGATCATAAGTAAACAACATTTAATAAAATTAATTTCATTTCTCTGTAATCATCATTCTGTTGACGAATGATTTTATCAATTTTGGAATCGATCTTCAAAATTGTTTGTTTCAAGTAAAAAGTAATTTACGCATAAATAAATAACACGCGCTTTTTTTTTTCATCGCCATTCTTTTTCTTCGACATCGATCTAACCATAAATCGATTTTCCATTCTTTCGTTTGTAGATATAATCCATCTATCAATTGGCGGAAGATAATAGTCATCGAACGTCAATTTCTAAAACTTTGATCAGCGAAAAACGATTGGAAGAAACAATTGGTCCGCGACGAATACAGCTTTACATAAATTCGAGATGCAATACCCACTTGACAGGGGGAACTGTTTCTCTTCCATTAACCGTTCGACGTTTTGGGATATTGTTGACTGATTTCAGAGGCAAAGGCAACGATTTGCTGGACTGGCAGATATTTCGTTAAGCCGCTTATCCCACAGCCGCGAATCTAGAGATCTCTCCCAGTGGCTCGTTTAATGTATAGTGTCGCGATACACACACGATTCACGCAACAGAGATTTTAGTCTGCACACGACTTGACGTTCTAACAGAGATCCAGACGATGATGGCCAACGATAAATCACATCGTTAGGACAATGTTCGTCCAGTGAATCTTGTTTCACGCTATCTGGAAATAAATTGCCGGCAATCTGTTCCTTCTACGGGATTCCCTGAATCGGACACATCGCGTGATTTATCGTTTGTTGCATCGTGACGAAAAGGAAAACGTAAATATGATTCGAATAGGAAGTTGATAGAATTTTATAATTTTTAATCAATTTTCTCAGATAATATGTTTATACTTTTATAATATTATAGAGTTTCAATTCTTATAATTCAAAGAAATTAATATGGGATATAAATTTGCAATATAGAAAAAAGTTCATAGGATTTTGTAAATTAAATTTTGCATAAGTAGATTAGATTGATTGGGATTTAAATGAAAATTTGGATATTTTGATATAATATAATGATTTTAATGATACGAAGAATATTTTGTTCATCAAATAATTTTGAATAAATTAATACAACTACTTTTAGAATTGTAGATTGAAAAAAAAATATCTACAATTAAAATTCCGAGTTTGAACAAATATTAAGTGAATCGTATTGAATGTAATTTCTATAAGTGTTAAAAAAAAAAAAAAGAAAAGAAAAATTTTCACCAATGCAAATACACATGAATAAACATTCTATTTTATTTAAAACTTTCAATGCGAATATGCATTATTCGCAAACCTTTGTTTCACCGCGTGTAAAGTTTTACGAGAACGAAACGAAATGTTTCATTAATTCAGGATTTTTTTTCATTAAGCAACTTTATTAGTTGGCTTGTAGCATTATCAACTTATATCGTATACGAAACGTGTATTACAAACTCGTTCAGTCTTGCAATTAAAAGTTTCGTTAACGTTTCAAGTACATTAGGAGGATATGGCATAATTAAAGTTGATAGGATTAATTAATTTTTCAAAATATAATCTTCTTTTATCATCGCGATTGAGTAAAAAAATATGTACAATGGATGCTTTTCTCTATTTAAAAAGAGAAGCTTATTCTCTGCTCTTATTTCGTTTCCTCTTAATATTTCATATTGGCATATAATATTATTTACTTTAAATATTTATAATAATTCTTGTTTGTCTTTTTGTTCGTATAAGATTAATTAATTTAAATTTTCTTGTTGTTCTATTTCCTCGAATTAATTAATTTGTTAAAAATACGTACAGCATAATAATATATTTTACAAGAGCAACATCCACTTCACATCTTTAAATTTCAATCTTTTATATCTCTATAATCACTCTTGATATGTTTTAATTTTTTTTTGGAATGATTAATGATATTAATTCAATCAAAGGAAAAAAATATTAATAACCGTTCTGTGCATCAAACTATTATTGTTACAAAATATTTCTAGATCTCATATGAATAATTCAGATAGATATAAATAATGGGCTTATCACCGACTCACGACAATATTTTTAGGGTAAATCAAGACGCTGATATAGCGGCTGGTTCTTTCATGCTTGTTCCAAAATTTATGACGGACGCCCTAACGTTTTCGAACCTCGTAAATTCTCTGTTCTCGCTCGCGAGGAGAACGCAAGTCATGTGTTTTTCTTTCGAGAAAATGATTTTCGCGATTAGTCAATGAAAATTTCTGCACACAGGTGAATCAAAATAACTAATGAATAAGTATTTTTTAAATTTTGGAATGAACTTTTTTCATTTTTAACAGCAATGTAAAAAAATTAGATAAAATGAGAAAAAAAGTTAATTTGAAAGTCATAATATTCCACAATTCTGTAACTATAAAATAATCTAACTCATTTTTTATTATTTATCAGTACAAAAAGATTGTAGCATCATGCATTTCCAATCTAACATTGGAATCATTTATTAAATTTAATGATAAAATGATAAATATAATTCGAATTTCGAAAAAAATAGACTTAGATCTCTACAATTTCATAACGGAACCTAAAAATTTTCAAACAATCTATTTTATTTCAAAGATGTGGCGTTTAAGTCAGTCTATAACTTATAATATGACTTACATTTGGTGATTCAAACAAACAACGAAGGAAAATTTAGTTGGTGGACAGGTTGGCCGAGATATTTCGCGGTCGTTGATTTGGAAATTTAATAAGAAACGGGGAGGAAAAAGGAAGAGGGGAGGCAAGACAAAGAAGGGAGGCCACCGGATCGTTCCTCCGGTTTTATCTCCGTTTCCATTTCGCCGCTTTCTCCTTTTTGCGCTCTGTGGATCCTACGTCCATTCTGGCAGAAGACTAATATCCGTGCGTTCACATTAAAAACTTAATTATAAACCTGTACAGAATGATTTGTTTCTGCCTCAGTGGTCGAGTTAAGGATAATGTCTTGATGACGATCATTAGAAACGTTGTGAGTAAGATGTAGTAGAAGATAATTTTTATGCGAATTGTTGAATGAAAGATATTGCTTTTAACTGAAAAATTATTATGCCTGTAAATTGTCTGTAGATATATTTTATTTGTATTTCATTATGAGATAAAAGTATGAGATAATCAAATTATATTTCTGCAATATAATATTACTATAGATTTGTATTAATAAATTGTAGATATCTTAACTAGGAAAAAATTATAAAGTAGTTTTTAGTAATGGACAATGATGAAGTGAAATATTTAAAAAATTCTATACATTTGAAGATGATGAATTTCAAAGATCATGAATTTCAAAGAGTTTTCAACGTTTTCAATCCATCATGATTCGTAAATTCTATGCTTTCCTCGAGGCTCGAAGAAGATTTATCTTTTCATTGATGCAACTCGACTCAAAACTTCCTTGGACACCGTTGTTAAGGATTTGTATCAACTATGAAAGAATAGACGCGGAGGAAAGAGTGAGAATGCACAAGGGAAAAGTCTTTCTTTCCTCATCCGATAAATTTCGACGTTAACAACGGGAGAAGAGCACTGTTGAATTCTTCGTGAAACTCGAAATCGGAAATATTAAGTATATAAAATTGTACGATGCAATTTTGGAATGTTAAATTTTATGCAAAGAATTTCCTCTTTAAAAAGGAATAGGTAAAAAAATATTCTTACCTTTTCCCTATCTATTATCTTATTCTTTCCTTTATATTCATATTAAAGCAAAGAGATTTCTTGTATGAGATCTCTTACACTGGCAAATTATATTTTTATGGTTGGTCAAATTATACGAGTCTTCTTTTAGTAAACACAATTATTTTAAAAGGCAACGTACCGTTACGTTACCATTTTTCTTCAAATAGAACTCCACTTTGTTTATTTCAGGAAGGAACATTTAATACAAATTTTACTTAAAAAGATAAATAATAAAAATAAAAGGAAATTTTTTTTTTTTCGTACAAAAATACATTTTTCACCAGACATTCACGTAGGTGATAGACATATTTTATAGTTATTTTTGAGTGTATCATCTATGCATTATATATTTATTTCACTGATCTTTCGTAATCTATATACCCGAGGCTTTAGTCGCGTATATTCGAATACTCGTAAGAAAAATTGTATCTTCTTAACTTCTACTAAGATGCAATATCACGTCGTGGAATAGAAACGTTTACGTGACTACAATTTTAATACTACATGACGTACGATAAATATTCTCTATGTTTCATACACGAATAAATTTTACTTTCGTGGCTTCCGATACCTAGAATTTCAATTGTTCCATGGTCAAATCATAATATAATATTTTATTGAATTTTTTTTTTATATTTAAATCATCTGAAAGAAGATTAAGATTGTTTTTTATTTATCTGTAAATATAAATCAGCATGAATATTACTGTATTCATTGTATATAGGAAGAAACTGATAAAATCTAATTTTTTTAAAATAAAGTGATTTATAAATGGACATTGGAAATGTTAGATTTCCAGAACATTATCAAAATTACTTTTTATTTGACTACTTTAATTATTTTTAGCATTATTATTATTTATTTAATAATACTAATTTATAAGTAAAATTTATAAGTAAAATTCTTTTGCTGTTCTTTAACTTCTTTCCTTTGTATTTTGACTTTTCATATACAGATACACATTCACAGAATATTTTTGATATTCTATGAATTTGGTTGCAAGTCAACAGTATGTTATTTGGACACACATGTAAGGACGTAAAATTTCATACAGTCTATAAATTATTTCAGGCGTAATGTTTTAACAAAAAATATTTATAATTTTTTCTAACAAAAGTATGCGTCGAAAGAATCTTCCTACACGGAACAAGAATAAACATCCAGCAATAAAAAGAAATACAAGTAAGCGAATATTGGAAACATATTAACCTATTGAAGTTTCAAAGTTCTTGTAACGGCCACGAAAAAGTTTAAAAATAATTAAATGATTATAACAATTGATTCATATTCTATTTAAACAAAATTAATACATCTTTGTTTATAATTTTGTATTTATTTTTCATTTAATATAAAGAAAAGCAAAAAAAAACTAATTAAAGGTTAATTCGTATTATACATTTATTTAATTAGATACAAATGAAAATATATTTAAAATATGTATCTTTAAACTTTTATAATATTATATACCAGCATATAACAATTTCAAAATTATAAAATGTTTTATTTTCTTTTGTTTTTTATTTTTATTTTTCTTGATTTATTATAAAAAAAATAGCACAGGTTTATATATATATCTAAGTTTCTTGATTCGTTGCTGTATTTTCTCAAACAACCAATAACTTGAATAATAACAAGTTCTTATTCCTATAAATGTATGATTTCATCTTTCATACATTTAAAAAAGGATACAGGATATACAGGATATTTATCTTGCTCTCATCATTAACATCATTATTTATGCAGGTACAATAAAATGATATTTTTGAAACATTTTTTTTATGCTTTGTCATCATAACAATATCCATATTCCATTAATGCAAAGTCACAAATAAAACTTCGTCTTTTTATATAAAAAATAAAGAAAACCATATCTACGAAATTACTTTCTGTTTTATCCTATTATTTTAATCGATTACCGAGATGTAATGTCTCAAAGTATCCATAGAAAGTGCAGAGATTATGGATCCATGATCTACATTTTTTCCTGGAAATACATATTATATTCTTTCTGGAATAGTGTACTATAGTATACTTTTCTAGGAATCGCATCTATCACTTGTTTAGAGTTTGGGATAAGTCAGTGAAACAAAGAGAGAGCAAAAAGTCCGAGTAAACGACAAAGACAGAGATGGTAAACGATCAAAAATTATCCTTTTCTTTACACGACGATATCTCGGGAACCGGAAGTCGTATCAAGATAAATCAAAAAGCGTTTTAAAGGGAAAACTTCAACACTTTTAACGATTCTTGATTCGTTGATTAAAAATTACTATCCTCGAAGTTATAGCGATTTAAATTCTTCTTAATTTCAATAGAGTTTAATCGAATTTTAAAGTAAATTAGTCGACCAACGTTTTAATTTCTTACATTACTTAATGGTATATAACGAGGTACTAAAATGATTTCCTCTTTTTTGATCGAAATAAATTACAACAAGAAATATTCAAAAATTTTATGGATCACTCTTATACATTATACTCATTATCATTATAAATCCTACGAAACTCTTATTTCTTCTTTTTCGAAGAACGTCAGAATAGATAACTATTCCGCGTCTCAAGAAATTGTACAGAGAGAATAGTCGCGAAGGGTGGAGGGATATCGCACTGTTCTTCCTCTGTTGAAACAGTCGGCGAAACGCTTGCGAGGAGACGAGGAGGGGGTGGTAGGGCGAGGGAGGTTGAAATCACGATAAAAGGAGAGACATAAGGGTTTAGATGCCGATGGAAGGGTGCCAGGCTGAAGTGGTCTTGCACTTTACGAAATGAGATACACCCACGCCTATAAAAAGCCAACCACACCTATGTGTACGCGATATGCCATCCTGTGAGTCAACGCTCAAGGCTAGCGGTTTCAATCACGATTGCGGTTGAAAATCATCGACGGCCCCCCGATTTGAAAGTCGTTTCGTGCTATTTTCTTCTTGGATCGCCGCTTTTCCTCTCGCTTCCAACATAGAAATGAAAGATTGCGCAATATGAAAGGTGACTTCGTGCATTTCTTGAATATCGTAATGGGAAAAGTTTTCGAGGAAAGTGTCGCAGGCATTTTGATTTGGCATTTTGAAAATGTATTAAGAGATAGGGAACTCTTTATAAAAGTTTCTTTTTACTTGTACTTCAATTCGTATTGTTGTGTAAATGCATGAAGTATATTTTCACGGGGAAAAAGATGAAGTGAATGGATCCATAGATCACGATACGTATATATATATATATAAAGAGAATAAAATAACGAGTAATGTGCACACGATTAACTATTATTTATATTATTAGTATTAATTAAAAAAGACACTTGCAATCAGTCGGAAGGGAAGTCAATTCTCCTTTTATTACTCAACTCCTCAGACACTAAAAGTTTCGTGTTACAAGTTTGTTTTAAAAAACTTCCACGATCTCGCGGTCTAGCTGGATCTACTCGCGTTCTTATTTCTTTAAAAACTTTTCCAATTCTGAAGAAAATGTATTTTTAATATAATAGTAAGGAACCAAAAAGTGCATAAATTAAAGAAAAAGAGCCACGATTAAGTCGTGAAAGTTTCAAGTATTATGAGATAACAGAAACTATAAATTATTATCTTCTCTGGAAAAAAATATGCGTTTAAATTAACCACTTTATCCTTTGAATATCACTTTAACGATTCTCTATACAAATCTCGGAAGTAAAATTTTTCCATATCCATAAAAGTCACACGAATTTTATTTGAAATAAATAATGTAATTTTTATTGAAATTAATATTTGAAAATTTCCTTCGATAAGAGATACTCTTAGATGATCGAAATCCCTATATTATTCTTCGTACTCGATATCCACGTTAAACCCTTGGATCTCTCATTTCTTTCGATTCATGCAGATCAAACTTACATCATCTCAAAGAAGGCGGAGGCCATTCTTTCGACGGTCCTCATAGACATACTCGAGGAATCATTGGAGGATGCAAGAAATCTAGCGGTGACCGCTGGTAAGCACAGTGTAACCCATAAGGAGATGGAAAGGTCGCTGAGGAACCTCTGCCTGCGTTTGAGTACGGTGCCGGCATACAACGCGCGAATTGGCCCCCGGAACAACGACGAGGACAAGGATTCCGTCAATTCTTTCAAGGTTTGTCGAAAGGAGAAAGATAGATAGAATATAAAAAAAAATTAAAAAATTAAAAAAAAAAAAAAAGAAAAGAATAAAAATTTTCGCTCGAACACCGTAGAAACTGGATTGACACTCGTCGATAAACGAAATAGATTGTTTCAGAAGGTTCGCGACGTCGTTGCAGCACATCATCACGCGGTCACGGGGACTGTAGTCACAAAATAGTGACAATCTATCGAAATCTCCGTTTCCTTCGATAATCACAAGCTGCCACGGTGATCAATGACGCGCCCAAGAACTTTCGTTAATGTACAATTTATCCCTTAAATGGTGATCTTTCGTTTTATCGATGTATCTCTGTATTTTATGGGAAATAAAAAATGTTTTGATATAACGATCGAAGTCGCGTGATGAATTTCTCTATTATATATATGCGATGATAATAAGATTTTTTTTTTTTTGGAATTCGAGTAAAAGATTTCCACGAAGATAAACTTTTTTCGTAAGATAGAATTTGGGATAGAATCGTTTAAATTTATATCGAAGGAATTTCGAAAATTTTATCCCGTAGAATGAAATTTCTGACGGAATTTGAATGAGATATTTCAAAATTGAATTAATCAGAAAACGAATTTGAAATATAAATTTTTATAAAAAATGTAAATTTTTGTGAATGATATAATACACGTATATATTATTATATCAGTTTGAATACAGTGAAATATATACAGATTCTAATATTTAAATAATTATTTAATATCGTTCGAATAATAGACATAATATGTATAAACAATTATTGTTAAATTTCAACGCTGGTATCTATTTCCATTTAATATCAGTTACAAAATAAATAATCTGATAAATAATGATAGCATATTTTGATCTTTTGCATGTTGCAAATTAATTGCAAATTATTTCAAATAAATTAGTTATCAGGGATCGTTTGATATAGTCTATAAAATCATAATGGTTATTGTACTCATTGTCAATGTACATAATAAATTTTCGTAGTAAATATTTTGCATGTAAAGGATTCATTTTAAAACATATCTGACAAACAACATACATATCAATAAAATATATCTTAAATATGGGAATTGAATTTTATCAAGATTGTTTATTGCAAATTGCATCAATGAAACCAAAGTATTTTTTTAATTATCAATATTTTTCTGATTTTTTACCTATTTTCTGATTCTTGTTAAAAACATTTTATACCATGAACATTATTCATCGTTATAAAGCAAACTTATAGAGACTTTATGCAAACTATTAATACAGATTTTTCAGTGATGAAGTGACTAACAATTTTGAGAGTCATTTCGTTTCATGATAGTGAGTACTATATCCTGATATTTTTTATACAGAATGATGAAAGGATTTGATCTACGAAAAAAACAAATACGATAAAAAAAATATCATGCAACTAGAAAATATACGAAAATCATTAATAAAAAAAAATATGTTATTCTTTTTGAACAACTTGAACTACATATCTTTTTTCTCAAATAATATCTCTAATAGTATCCTTTTTTAATTATAAATATATCGTTCAACTTGCTTAAATCATTTTATAGACAAAATAATTGTATCAAATAATGTAATTGTAAACGTTTTCATTCACGAACGAACGATTCACGCGATTACAATTCAATTAAAGTAAAAATATCTTCTAAGTAATTTCCCACCGTTAATAATTTTCATTTCTCATCGCACGGCTATATTCGAAGACGGAATAAACAATATTATTGTTCAATTTTATACACAAGAAAGTTATTTATCTTTTCGTTATAACTCATTGTTTATCTACGAACACGAAACGGCCGTGAAAAATCCACGTTTCATAAATCCAGACTGACGTTTAGCGTATATTGTCGGCTATAATTTTGAAGATACAGCAATTATAATATCAAGTTCGTTCGTGTGCCTTAACATGGCTGAATTGGAATGGACGATCGACAGAATTCATTAAACGACGCGATAAAGCAAAAATAATTTCTCCATTGTTTTGATGGCCACGATGAGTTACGCTATATTTTTGTCCTATTTCTGGTTTTCCATGCATCCAACTAGGCAACCAGCCGATTTTCACGCGTCAGACCATGAGTCATCGCGAATAAAACACAATGGCACCCCCAACAGAAATGGATAAAATTGTACGTACGCGTGCATACATAGTGTGCCTGGTTTTTTCCGCCGAATAATACTATTGTGCTCTCTGATGATTAGGAAAAAAATATTAGGTGAATATAATTTCACGAATGTTTTTTAAAATTTTAAAAACGCGAAATAAAAATGGACTGGTTTCTTTTTTGGTTTATTACCTATAGATTTATTTTTTCTCTTTTGTTTTCTATATCCGTTGCAAGTATGGTATTTTGGTTTTTTGGATTAGTTATATCATGAAATATATGTTTGTTTTTTCGTAATATTCTTTTTATTGATAAATATCCTATTTATATTCATTAATTTTCATTGATAAATATCCTATTTTTACTTTTATTCGTATTTCAAAAATAAAGAACTTTGAAGAGTCCAAAGAAATATTTCAATATCGAAAGAAACATTTGATTTTTAAACAAGGATATATTATTATTATTAAATTTTTATGATTTTGTTTCCATCATTTGTCAGCACAATTAAAAATCCTATAATGGAAAAGCTCTTTCACCGAATTATTCAATTTTCGTTTAGAACAATAAGTAAATGACAAGACTTGATGAAAAATAAAAAAAAATTAATAGAAATAATAAAAATTTCTTTCAAATGTCAAATTTCTATCCTCTATCTCATCGATCGCACTTGAAAGAACGACTTGGAACGAATTATCTAATCAAAACGTCATGTAATAGAATATTCTCTTTTTCAAAGCGATGCCCCGCTGTGTAGAAGATTGAAATGAATCATTTAGCCTTTCCGCCCGGTAATTAGTTGCAATCGTGTTCTAATTAATAACCGCTTTACAGAAACGTCTACTTATGTAAGGGCATGGAGCGGCGTCAGACCAAACAATCTTCGAAGCAATCAAGGTGGTCCGGTTAAACCTGAAATTAACTGAAAACAAATTAATTTCAGTCTCACGCCGGCCTGGCCGTGAACCCTTTCATATCTAAAGACTACGTGAAATCCTGTAACCACGCCTCCTATGCTTTCTCTAAAATAATTACACTAACTTGATCAGATCCTAATTAAATAGTAAACTTCTCACCCGCATTTATCAACCGGCCAGGTCACCCACAGAAATATCGTCTTTGATCTTTTAGATCCTTAGCAGATAGGTCGTAAAAGAGCTGTGTTCTACGAGTTAGAAAGTATTTTCCAGGTATAATCGGATATCTCTTGAAAGAAAGTCGATACTTCATTTATAAATTATTTTTTTTTACTAATGATCTAGTTTTAAAATTAGAAAGCATTTATTATTTTGAATAATATATTGAAGGATAGTATTTGCATTGCATGGATTTATCATATCATTTAAATTGTAAATAATGTAAATAATTGGATTCAAATATCTTTTAATAATACTTTGATATGTCAAATCAAAAGTTTGAAAATGATTCATTAGAAATTATTTGGCACATATATAATTACTTTCTATAGTCACTGTAAATTTAAAAATACGTATATAAAAATTAAATACAAAACCAGTTATTAAAATTTAGAAATTATATTAGAAAGAATCCACTATTAGAAAGAATCTAAATTTCAAAGAAAGATTAAAACGCATAATTTTAATAGATTAAAACTACAAAATTAATTATTCCATCATCAATTACTTCCAATATACTCCTCTCTAATAAAAATTACAAAGATATACAGATATTTCTGCACAATATTTTTTCCTTCCACAGATTCTAAACGTTTCCATTAAATTCCAAGACGAGAATAGGCGAGCAATCAGTCTGCCGACAAGTTGTTCGATGAACCAACATTTATCGTGGCCGGAATGCCTTTCAAAATGAACTCGTACACCCCAACCCTAACCCCTTCTCGCCAGTCTCGGGCATCTCGACGCCGTCAGTCGCGCGTCGAAAAGTTCGCGTTCCCGAAATTCTTCAAATTCGTCAAGGCGGTCGGCCAGGCGAGCCGGAAACGAATTAATTTCGGCTTCACGCGCGGT
Organism: Apis laboriosa; assembly: GCF_014066325.1. Taxonomy (NCBI): domain Eukaryota; kingdom Metazoa; phylum Arthropoda; class Insecta; order Hymenoptera; family Apidae; genus Apis; species Apis laboriosa. The sequence goes on along the minus strand of NW_025224529.1, from coordinate 369,887 downwards.
TCATTCGAAATGAGTTTCCAGGTGGGTCCTAACCTCCTCCTCCTCCCCCTCCTCCTCCTCCTCCTTCCCTCTCCCTTCCTCACCCTATATCCCCGAGGGCTTCGTAAAATAATAACTTTATGAAGGCGGCACACGGCACGAAGCCCTGAATGAGACGCTTCGAGGCGGAGAAAAAGGTCGAGACAGGGAGGGAGCGAGAGAGAGGGGAAGAGAGGAATGAGCGTGTCGTGAGGTGAAAGAATAGGAACTAAAATAGTCTTCTCGCCGGCAAACGGAGAAAAACTCATTCCGTCTGCTCACCCGCAGCCCGAGGAGCTGCTCCATTGTGAAACGGCCAACTATTGTGTAGTTCGTGGTAACCGTGGACCACTGTCGTCCTCTGGATCCCCTTTCTCTATCGCACTTCTCTCCTTGCTTTCCACTCCTTTTTTTTTTCTCCTCTCCCCCTTTCTTCTTTCCTTCTTCTTTCCTCGCCTTGTCGACCGTTTCGTCTTCTTCTTTCCTCCGCACCCTTCAACCCTTCGAGGAATTTCATCGACTTTTCACGCGGTCCTCGTCGTTTCGTCGTCGTTTCCTTTTTTTTTTTTTTTTTTTTTCATCACGGCCACACGTCGATTTTCTGAAATTGTCCACGACTGACGGCTATTTGCGACCGGAAGAGGGTTGATTGTCGCTTTATTGTGGCTATTTGGCAATTCAAGATCAAATGAATTTTTGATCCGATGGAACGTAAAATTCCAGTAAAATTTCTACGCCGTCAGTTTATCCGATGGATAATTTTCTGTGTGCGCGCGTGAATAAAGAATAAAGGTATAATAAAATAAATAACAGAATAAGAAAGTTATAGTTTTCTTGTTTTTTTAATTCCTTGTCTCTTTTCAGTTCCTCGTGGAAAAATGATAACAGTTAGAACGATTCGAGTGTTGCGCAGCATCGTGACAAATGAAACAAATGAAAAAATATCTTTCTTGAGGGATTAAGCAATATCAAGATAGACGTTTTCAATTCTAATTTCCACCCTTTATTAATCCCACTCCTCCATCGTTCAGAGCAATTCTTCCTTTTCTGTCATTAACGTCGTTTCTCTTTCCTTAGATTTCCTTATCGAGCTTTTCTTCGCGAAATTTCATCACCGATCTCCCCTGTTTCCGTGAAAGGAGAGCAATTTTAAGGAATCGTTTGACGATTCGACCGGCTGACGAAGGAGAAGGAAAAAGAATCAGGAATGCAGAAACGGACAAGGACGAAATGTACAAGATGGTGAGCTTAAAGGTGTAGAGTTCACGGTGGAAAGCTGTTCCCCCCGCAATATTTGGAATATGAGTTCGATTCTTTCTTAATGCTACTGCCTTTCTTGAATAGTGCGCTTTCGTATCGTTCCCTGTTGCGTTGTATTATTAAATTGAATTTAATATTCGATATCTGATCAAAAGGAAAGCGGAGGTATCGTGGTACACAGAGTTTCCAGTGATGCTTTATTGGAGAGTCTGGAAAAGTTGGAAAAGTCTTATTGGTTGGTCGTAACGAAAAACTATTGCAACTTCCGGATGTACGCACGTAAATAAAATTTATTTGCTGGAAACGACCGTTTCTAATTCGTGAATTAAGAATAACGTGCCGCACTTTCCTTTTTTTATTTCCCTTTTTCATTTCTTTCCTGGCTTTTGGAATGCGTTCGAATGTGTTAAAGATCCTCTCACGGTCGAATTAAAAAAATAAATTCATAAATTTAGATTCTAGAGACTTAACTATCACTTGCCAATTAATTTCGTATTAATCTTGATTGAAGATATAGAAGAACATGCGTTTGCTTTCTTATAGAATTATAGGATAATTTTTATCTTTATGAAAGGAAAAATCTCAGAAAATTTATATTAAGGTTTTAATATATGAAAAAAAAGAATAATGTTTATATTAATACATAATATAGAATTTATTTGTTTGTTTTAACGCTTGATTTGTCATTTTTATAGCAAATATTCTTCGAAAAAGTACAAAGGGTTAATTTCAATGATGAATCATAATAAAATAAAATTAATTAATAATACAACGTAACACGAGATAATTCAAAATTCGAATTAAAAATTTTCAATCAACTATTTGATTTAATTTTTTTTTAGAGAAAGACTTACTAAAATTTAACACGAAGTAGATATAATGTTTAATTTATTATATTATAGGGTTAAAAGTTATTGTAATTTGATTGATGAAGTTGAATGTTTGTGTGGCATCCAAATATATATATTCCACGAGTTGTTACTTTAAGTTGAGAACATTCGTAATATAATTATTTGTACTTCAATAATTAAACGTAACAACGTAACAATACGTACATCAAAGCGATGTCTCATGCATATTGAAATAATATCAACATTCATCACATCATAGATAAATAATTATCCAACAAAGTTGTCTCAAAGGAATAATATTCAATAAGTTCGTGACAAGAATAAACAAAATCAATTTCTTTTGACATCATTGTAATTTTCCACAATGATAGAGATTAATATTCCTTCCATTTCTCCTATTTTTAAAATAATATAATTCATACAGTATTGATTAAATGAAAATACGAAATATATTTTAATATTTCTAAAAACGAGCAAGATATTCTAAATGATAAAATTATACTTACTTATTATATTACGTATTATACTTACGACACGATAGAACGATAGTCCCACCCCTACAAGGGAAATAAGTACAACGATGGCCTCGAATTGTTAATTAATCAATAACGAGTCGCGCCGACCGGTCGAAGGTTCGGCCATTGTAAATAATTAATCGATATCAATTAATTATCCGGTTGTATTTAGCCGTCGGCCATCGAGAACCAATAACCCCCCGTCCCTCGTTTCCTTCAGCGCCTTCGAGCCTGCAAAAAGTTCCATTGTTAATGAAATATTCCAATAGCTCGGCCTTACATTAACGAAGGGGGAGGGGGAGGAGGGCTCCAGGTTGGAAGAGGAGGGTTGTAAGGATGGGCAGAAGAATGGGGAAGAAGGGTGGCTGTCACCGACTACGAGTCACTCGTCGGACTTTTAATTTCCCGGTGGGTTTCTCGAAAACTTCTTCCGGGCTACGAGAGCGTTCCACGACGATCGAGGGCGTTGCGACGAAGCTGGCAACCGGAGGATGAGCGACTGCGTGAAACAGAAAGAACGAGGGGGGACGAAGGAGGAGGTGGTGAAGTGGGTGATAGGGAGCAGAGTAAAAGCAAAGCTCGATATTCCACGGAAAATAATATCCGCGCGGATGACGATGATAGAATTTAGCCGGATAATTCGTCCCAGCCATCCGTCGTGAGAGATTCGGGAATGGATGGCGCTGTAATGTGGCCCTTATGCTCGGTGCATAATGCAACGGCTCGCGTGGAAATGCTCGTGAGAACTCGTCGAAGTGATGAAGGGTGCTGCGGATGCATTGGAGGGATGTAGCTTACTTTTCAGAGAGGAATCAAGGTGCTTGAAAATGTATGGATGTGTGTATACGTGTATTAAGAGCTTGGGTCCCTTGCGTCTTCTTAATTTGTGAAAAGGTTTGGAAAATAATACGTATTTTTAGCGTTATTAATTATCGAATATTATTTCTTTATAATTTTTTATTATATTTATAATTTGATGAATTATATAATTTTAAAGAGAATTTCTCTTACTCTTTATCAACTATCGATTATCCATTAAATTTTATCTGAAATCATTTAATTATTGCGAATTAGTAACGATGAAAGAATTTCAAACGAAATAATTAGATTTTATTAAGATAGATTTATGTGAATTTATGTCTAATATAATTAAAAGTACAAAAATTTTCTTCTTCTATATTTTTAAACGTTGTTATTCATTAATATGCATAATTTAGACTTTTAAACATCGAGAGAGTCATCATAATGCCAATTAAGAATTCTTAAAATTATTCTAGATTCTTTATTCAGCCCCGGTTCTGAACTTTTATCTTATAAAAAATTCATTGTACATTTGAATTCGAGAATATCTTTCCCCGCTAACTTTGCTCGAATAAAATTGAAAATTAAACGATTTTCTTGAAATATTTAAACAGATAAAATCTTGATATTGGGAGAAATTACCATTTTTATATTAATCTATATTACGATTAAATTTTAATCGTTTATAAAAATCGACTTATCGAAGCAACAAAATCCTATTATGATTTCCAATTTCCTCCATATTTCGGGAAAAAACATTGAAAGTATTGGTTTCGTTCGAACGAAGAGGCTTATCACGTCGCAAGAAAAATACGAAGATATTAAAATTAAAATCAACTTGATCTGTACCACAACTACTCCACCTTAAGAAAAACCATCAAATTCAACATCGTCGCATTCCATTTTCATTCCAAATCCATCATCCAGCTGCTACACGAAGAAATACACGCAGATACAATCCGGAAGTTGGCGATGTTGCAATTGCAATATTCCCCGGCCACTGCTCGCGAGTGATGGCCGAGACGTTTCCTGTCGACACGTCACAGGATAATGCTTTTAGTTACGGCCGCTAAACTCTTTATTTCCGCTTGATATACGAGTGGATTCCACTCCGTGCTCTGTGCGGATTAAACGAGGTGGATCGGGCCGCGTCGTCAATGGACTTTCGTTTCGAGGATCCTTTCATTATCCCTGGAACACGGACTTGGGAGGAAGTCTGGCTCGAATGGAGGAGGGTTACGGAGGGCGCGCGTGGAAGGAGCGTGGTGTTCGCGCGCGTCAGACGGGGGCGAAAGAAGCGAACACAAGGGAGAGAGAGAGGGGTTTGGAGGCATTAGAAGAAACAAAAGGGGTATTTTCGCCGCGGTGAAATGGCGAGGGCCGGACTTTTCTCCCGTTGCTCGAGCGTGCTGCCACCTAGGGGCCACCTTTGTGCTCCCGTTCCCCGAGGATTAATGTCGCGCGGCACATTGCCAAAAGTGACACGGCTGACCCGCGCGCGATACCCGACACTTCGGTTTCAGAGCCGATAAACTTGGGAATTCGGGTCGGCCGGACTCTTAGCCGGGGGAATTGTTGGTTGCATGAATCGCAATATTTACGCGTAAAGATAATTCGGCTCGTGCCCGTAACGTGCTGATAACGTGTTCGAATTAAGAGGGCGTGGTACGAGGAAGGGTTGAAAAATAGGAGAAATTATCTCGTGGTCTCGTGTGTAATATAAATGGGTATATACGATTCCTTTTCACCGATAATGAAGAGGAACGTAGAGAAGAATACGAAGAATAATGAAGATTGAAAATTTTCTAATTTATGTATAATGATATATATATATATATATATATATATATATATATATATATACGATTACGTGGGATTGTTACAAATCCCATGGATGGATAGAACGGAATTTTCGACGTTATTTTTCAAAATTGCGGGTGACAAGGTGAATACGAAGGGAGAAATTAGTTTTTCTCGTGGAGGGAATCAAATAAATGCGGTTGATAATGAAATTAAAGGGAGAAACTTTATATAAGAGAAAGTAATAGATAGCTTTACCAGTCACGCAATGCGAACGTGTGAACGAGCAGAAGAGGAGGAGTAATATTGTTTCTCTTGCGGAAAGTGATTCCTTTGGACGACCATCCCTTCAGCGATCTCTGTTATCCTTTGAATCCTCAACCCTCCTATTTGCTCGGAGCAAAATTGAAAAATTCTGCTACACGTTTCCAGATAATCCCACTATGCAATGTTTCCAACGCGAAAACGCTAAAAGTGTCCCTGTATTTTCATCTTCTTACGACATCCTATATTCTCCACTCGGTATTTCATACTAAACGAAACAAAACAAAAAGAAAAGAAAAAAAAAAAGGGACCGGAAAAACCTCGTGGAGAAATCTCGAGGAAAAGGAAAAATGGCAAGGTATAAACTATGCCTGGTATAAATTTCACGAGGGAAAATTTGCCGACAGAACTCTTACAAGAGGAGAACGAGAAAGAATTCGATGTTTATTGAAATTTAAACGGACGTTAACGCGTCTAGCCATGTTATTTCCCTCGAATTTCGATGGAACGATGGTAATGGTCTCGGCAGGGTGGCGAAAATACGACCAGGCGGAGTGAAATACCTTTCTTGTTTGTCTCAGAAACCGTTTGCAAACTACTAGGTTCCTGGAAAATATAGGTGAAGCCGGAGGATCAAAGAGCCGCGTGAATCTCGCTTTCATAGGGTCACGTTCCCCTATGGTCGAATGAACGCGTTTCGCGTCCCTGGCCGAGGAGGAAGAAGAAACGAGAGAGAGAGAGAGAGAGATCTCCTGTTTCCTCCGTCTAAAAAATTTATTTCGACTGCCTTCCTTCTCGACCGGTCGTTTGGATACGTAATTTACGTAACTGATTTCAAAATGCAAATGAACTTACAATGTTGGCGCGAATAAAAGGGAAAATTGATTTTTCTTTGAGGGGAAAGAGGGAGAAGAAAAGGGATTTTTTAGCTTTCCCTTCCCCCGAGAAATTTTTAATCGCATTAAAACTCATTTTCTCGAGTTTTCCAACTATTATCGTACTTTGATATATCCGATCTCTGATTCAATAAATTATAATTTCCAATGCAACACGATACAAATCGCTGCGAAAATCAAGATTAATCTTCCTCCATTGAAAAAAATCGCCAAGTCTAAAAGCGTCATCAAAGAATCGTAAAATGGAAAACGCGATATTTCACCTTATATACGTCGCGCAAACAAGCGGGAGGATAAATGAAATTACGCGGAGAAGGAAACGTGGCGAAAGAAAACGATGGATGAAGGAAACGGGGCGCGCACGCGCTGCATTTGTATAATTAATTTTTCACATGCTCAAACAGAAACGTTTTCACCGGGGCGAGAAAAAAAGATGAAGGAATCGTGACACAGGACGCGCCACGTGTGACGAGATATCGCGCCAACTTTCCTCGAAAACGTTGCAGCAATTGTGCCCGGGCGCGAAAACAGGTGACTCGAAAGGCGCGGCCAGATTAGCGCACAAATGTTGCACACGGTACGCGAAAACGGTCGAAAAGAAACAAGAACAATTTTTAATGGAACACCGGGCAAACGGAGGTTTTGTTGCGAATTTTTAGTTTGCAAAACTAAAGGGAGGATGAATTTGTGTGAGTTATGCGCGGCAGAGCGCGAGGATTTTTTGAAAACATTGGAAACGTTTGTTGTATAGCGTGTAGTAAGCTGCACAGATATAAACGAAAAATGGTATTGAAAAATACGGATAAAATGGGAGTTGTTTTTTCAGATCTCAATGGTCAACCGTAGAAGGGACTTTCGATGGGAATCGTCCGTCGTTTTGGAATAGCTTAAACTTAGTTTTTATTAAACAGAACTTGTTTCGTGTATTTTCATTAGACGTGCAAGGTGTGTGCGAACTTAAAATGGGTTAAATTTGTTAACTTTTATGTCGGCTTGGTTATAAAAACACTGTTGAAATTACTTTTCTAAATTAGATTAAATTTTAATTTTTAGAGTTTCTGAATGTTTTCATGTTTATTTGACGTTATTTATAAGTATTCTTCCGAGATGTTAAATTGTAATTTTCAAAAATAATCGTATAAATCTGAATTATACGAGTAATCGAAATAAGGGAATGAAAATAAAAAAAAATTTAATCAAAAACAATGAATATCCAAGAAATTTATTTCTTCACCATGCTTACTCTCTTCTAAAACGTATAAATTCTAATATCGAATTTTCTCACGTGTGCAGCAGTAATGTCGAGAGTCTTTCACGACTCGAATACAATCCGTGTCGGTCGACATAAAGCGTAGACGGCGAACGTTCCAACTCGTAAATATTTTGGGACAATCTTGCAGGAGAAAAATAGGAAGGAAGAACGTGGCGAAACAACAGCACGAGAGTTGCGGCAGAAAGGAAGAGAAGGGTGAAATTACAGAAGCAACCGAGTCTCTTCCCAACGTTGGAGTGAAAGTGACGTAGAACCGGAAAGGAGTGAGAACTTCTATACAACGTTAAATAATCTGTGAATTATTACTGAGAAAACTGTGCTGGTTGAACCGTGTGTGTGTCGTGCTCGTGTTGTCAACCAACGTGTTGACAAGGATCATGCAGAGACTTTTAAGATTTCATTTGACTTTCGAGATCTCGAGGTCCCTGAAACTATTAAGGAACCGGTTGTTGCTCGAAAAGCTAACAAAATATTTAATTCCAGGTATTCCTGGGCTGGCCACGGTTTGTATTCGATGCATTCCAACATCGGAAGGAAAGGGAACGACCGTGTTTCCCAAACATCCCTCCACTACGTTCGCGGAAATTAATTTGCGCGCGTGCTTTCTCCACTGTGTTACTACTTTCTGCAAAGTATTCCGTACACCGTTCCTCGGGGGCAAATTGAATGCATGGATGTAACGTGTATGTTCGGATGGAAAGATTATATATCGGATGGAAAAATATGTACACGTGCGTAGCAAACAGGTTGAAAGAAATTTCATTGTTAATTGAATTGAACATGGATATACAAATTATTCTTTGTTAAAAGAGAAATTTGTAGGAATAATTATTACATATATGGCTCTTTTATATGCTCACAAAATTAAAATTATTAACAATCCTGAAAATTAATGATTGATACAGTTTCATAGTGTCGATAAATCATAATACTTAATACCATATTTCTGTATCGAAACAGATAATTTCATATTTATTCATTTAATTATATTATTAATAATTTGTTCATTAATAAAGGGTTAATTACATGGACTACACGGTGATAATTGATTTCTCTGTTAATTTAATTAAATATAGATGTACAAATTTCTAACGATTTAAATGTGAAATTAGAATATATCATACATGAGCCACGAATCAGATTCTCTTTGAAACGACACGATCTTAATTTACTCGATACCCCGTGATGTACCGTGAAGATTAATCCGATCAACTGTCAAAATTATACATCGAATCACAAGCTAATGACCCATGATTCTTCTTCTCGATGATCAACATCAAGCTTCTCTTTGATCACAGTGCATTAGCGAGGGCAGATTGTATCAAACGAGCAGAACACAAGCAGGCAGTTTTCGCGCCTGGCATCATGACGTCTTCATGGTCGGTTGCTCGTTGTTTCGAACCGGTTGAGCCTGACCCGCTGTCGCTGTGGGCTAACCTCTGTCGCCTGGAGATAAGAGGAATTCCGGTGAAATTTCTAGGTATATAGGGAGGGAACAGTTGCAGAGGCTGGTGTGGAGATGATGGAAGGGAGGAAGAACAACGCGATGCAGACTGACACTTCTACAAACAAGAATAACACTGCTCTCTCTCGTCCAGGGTAATTTGATACAGCAAGTGGTCGCGTTTCAAACAACTTGTCATTTAGAGGCCTTGTCGATGTACTGCCATAGCTTAATCCCTTGTTACAAACCAAGTTCCATTAAATTGGCATCTAAGAAGTGTATATCTGGTTCGAGCTAACTTCCGTTTCGTCGATCTTCTGTGTTCCTTGCTCGGATGAGAGATACGAAAAGTGAACGAACGTGTTTGGTATTAATTTGGTATCTTCCAAAATATTTCTCTTAATCGCAAATTTCTTCAAGTAATCTCAGTTGAGATAAAATTATTATTTGGATCTGATAAGACTGTTCTAAAGAAGATAGAAAAATCATTGGTCTTAAGTCAATGAAGTAAGTAACAATTTTACAAGTTAACGAAGCACAAGCTTTTAAATTCCTTTTTCAATACCAATACTTTGAAAGATTCAATAGGTTTGAATAACGATTCCAAGTGTCGATAATTTATTGCATATAAATTAAAAATAAATGCATACGTGTAATAAAATTCTTTTATAAATCGAGAGTCTTAAAAATTGTTATGATACAAAATTGATACGAAACATTGAATATCGATCAGAAATTTTTTTTTTTTTCGTTTTGACGTGTCGTGACGACACGTTATTCTTTACGTTGAAATTACGTAGCTTTGATTTCAGCCCAAATACTACAACATATCGAAATTTCCATCACAACCGAAAATTCGCAACCTCCCGCGCGGATCTTTTGAATTTCAAGCACAACACGAACAGAAGGTAGTAATTAATATATGCTATGGTACAGGACGAACTCCATTGCGGCCTGGCACGATATCTCGACGAGAAGCCACGATTACACCAACTCGCTTTAACTTCTATCCAACTAATTACTCGATCCATAACTTTGCATTTATTATACCATAATTGGCAGACTAACACCGACACTTCTACTTTTCCCTCTGGTTTCACGCTCTGTTTGCATCACGAATTAAAAATCGATTATTATCCATTATCAATGCTTACGTGATTATTTAGAGTACGAAAAACAAATTTTTATTTACAATTAAATTGCCGGTTCACTTATCATTTCAATTTTTCACTCAGAAATTGAGAAATAGAATAGTAATTAAAACTCGTATTAAGTTGGCACGACATAAAAAATTATTGGATTGATTTTTTAATCAATAAATTTTATTCGATAAATTATTTTGAAAGAGATTGTTTTGAATTGCGTTGGAAAATTTTTCAAATTCCAAAATTCCTATCTTACCACGATTCCCTCTATTTCAAAAAATCAAAACTTACATTTTTTTTTAAAAATTTAGCAAATTAACTCGTATAATTGTTTACATTCGTGGCGTTTCAATTATATTTTTATTAATTGATTTTGAAAAATCTCTTTTAATGTAATTTTTTCACAACAAAATAAAACGATGGAGTACGCAAAAACACGTAGTGAATGAAATTCGCACGAAATTCCACAAAAGCATACCATGAATTCGTTTCTCAATCAAACTTCAGAAAAACATTGGGTACAATAAAATTCGCTTTGTCGTGTTTCCATTATACGATTAAAAATTCGAAAATTTATCATATCCATCACAGACAAAGCACACAATCGAATTAAACTATGCATTTTATCCGCCTCTTAACGTGCTTTGCAACATACTTACGTTACTGCATCCTGCGAAAATTCATTGTACATATTTTCCAAATATCCAGTTCTTCCAATTATATAATCAAAACAAACTTATATAAATTTTAACGTCTCCAAAGTTAGCGAAATTTTCGATGTCACGTGAAACATTTCGATCGAATCTCCATCTCCATCTTCATCCACTATATTTTCCACGAACTGTTCCAGATGCAGCACAACTGGAGAGAACGTGGAGGGGAAAAAAAAAATCGAGAGGTTCGCGACGCGTTTTCTATAGCCGATTCAAATTATGCGATGGTCATTATGGTAATAACCGTTCGCCATATCTCACCGGCTATTAATTCCAGCTACGGCATAAGCCGCGTATTTACACGCATCCCTGCAACGTTGCGACAACAACATCGAGCCGTTGGAAAACAGCGACCCCGGCCGTATTAAAAGCCGGAAAATTGAAAGCGAAACACCGTAGACTCGGTTCGTCGTTCAATTGGAGAGAGACATGGGCTGTGAAATAGAAAAGAAAAGAAAGAAAGAAAGAAATAAATAAATAAAATGAGATGAGACGAGAGATAAAAAAGAAAAAAACGAAGTAGATAGTTGGGCAGGGGAGAAGAAAGATAGAAAAAGTCGGATGCCCAAAGGCAAAGAAGAGGGGGTTGAAATGTGAAAAAGTGAACGACAACGAGGAGGAGAACTCGAGGCATTTTTCGATCGGTATCTCGTAAACTTTAATCCAAATTTTTTTCAGTTAACACGCAGGAAAACCGACCGGTACTTCCGCGGTTACGTACCGGATACACGGCTAATGGGTTGGTTGCTTTCAACCGATGCTCGACGTTTGCACGATGCGGTTACTCTCCGAGCGTGGAAAGGTATCGAGGAAATCCGGGATTTTGTTCGTTCTCCCGGTGTATCGAGGAAAAAGTTGTCTATTTGCAAGCTTTCTAGGAACGTATATTCGTGGTGCTTTTAATTCGCGAAAGGATTGCCCGCGGCGGATTGTTACTTCCCTTTTTCTCTCACGGTTTTATCGGCGGACGTTGATGATTTGTGAAACGTTTTGCGGTATTAGTGTTTTTTTTTTTTTTGAATAATGTTGTGATAATACGTTTACATTAAAAAATTCATTTTAATCTTTATATATTGTAAGGTTTTATATTAAATACGATATTAATTTTCGTTCGATTAAATATTATAATTTTTTTTCTTAATACGTGATTATATTTGAGAATAAATACGGTTGATGAATTTCGAGGATTGTAGAGAGATTTGGTATTCGAATATAATAGTTACTATTTACTTTAATTTGATTTTAAATCTAAGTTAAATACTTGAGAAATGACGAATTTACTTAGGGAGATTTAGAGGAATTGGAATTATTTCCAGGTTGTTAATGTTTAATTACAAGAATATTAAAGGGCTATTTACGTTCAAGAGAATATTCAGAGACTTATACTATATAATTATTATCTTTTATTTCTTTTGACAAGATTAAATACGATTATATTATGAAACTTTATATTTTTCAGGGTGACTTAATTATAAATAATCGACTGTTGATGATTCCAATGTATATAATATATAAACGTACTATTTTTTTTCCTCAAAAAATCAATTTAACACATCTACGAATTCGATGAACTGCAACGATTCAATAAAAAAATAAAGAAAATAAAAGGCGACGACAATTTCGCGCAATATTACCCAATAGAATTGTCCAGAAAGTTGGAGGATTGCGGGAAACTCCGGTGACTAGCAGTATCAAGAATCTTGCTCGAAAACGGAGACGAAATCCGGAAATTTCACGAATCGAATTTCTCGGTTCTACAGGGGAGGAATCTCCGCTCGTAACCTCCCCTATTGCACAAACAGGGAGGCGCGCGCAAACTGATCGAAATGGAAAAACCTGTTCCATGTACGAAAGCAATGGTGCAGCTAGAAAGCGTTTGAGGGTGTAACAAGGGGGAGAGAAAAAAGAAAAAAAGAAAGAAAAAAAAAAAAGAATTCTTCCTGGCAGCCTCGGCCGCGTTCCTCTTCCCAATCTGTTATGGCGCCCTTCCTCGATCGCGTTCGCCTGGTTTGGTATCACCGCTTCACGCTACGATGGACACCGAAAATACGGGAGCGTAAGGGATGGAGAGAGGAGGGCAGGGTACGGAGACAGAGAGGGGCCCTTCTCGCTTGCTTTCGACCGATCCGCAGGATTTCATACAGCTTCCTGTACGTGTGTGCGCGCCTCTTCTGCTTCGTGGCCAAAATCGATCGGCTATGAAAACTCCTCCGCGGTTGCACACCCTTCTTTTCTCGAGAATCCTCTCTCCTCTCGCTTCTTCCGTGCGCAATATTCATACAGACGTAGGAGGGTTAAGCCCGCCTTGGTAAGCTGGCTGGCCTGAATATTTCAGAATGCTACCTATCGCGGCACAATGGATCCTTAAAAATGAATTTCAACTTCTAGGAATTATAAATTGTTTGTTTCTGTATAGAAAGGCTGAAGATGGAGATATTGTATCGGGGATACGGATGAAGGTTTGTTGATCGTTGCATCGCTGTTTACTCCACTCCTCGAGCTCTATACGTGTAATAACTGACAAAGGAAGACGTTTCTTCACTTCGTTGTGTCTCTCGAGTATTTTAAATGGACGTTTTTTAAGAAGTCGTCTGGGAACGCAAGTAAAATTTGAGGTATAATGGGATTTATGGAAATCTCTTTGTCAGATTGTAATACAATAACCAAACTTCTTGACGAATGATATATTCTTCAAAATTTCGATAATTTCTTAATGATTCATCAATCCATCTATTCGATTCTTAGTTTTAAATCATATTACACGCTTTTTCATAATATTAGAATCACTCTTTTTGAAATTATTTATTTATTTATTTATCAAATCAAATTATTTATCATTCTATTATTATAAATTGAAACATAAAGAAATTAAATATATTATCAATATACAAAAACAATATTAAATTAAATATTAAATATTATATATACATATTCATATATAAAAAGAAAAGAAATTTTTCTATCTTCAAATTCAACTATAAATCCATTCCTAAGTATTAAACTTCCAATACGTTATACCTGTATGAATAATCCTATTCTCATAAAAGTATTACCGTAACATAAATCCTCATTATCCTCACGATTTATGAGCATTCGAATAAAAAAGACGATATAGATTTACAAACGCGTGAACAAAAGTAAGGTTGTAACCAGTGATTTCTTCGGGTCGAAAAATTCGCAAGGGATACTTTTTTCCCCCAAGAACCCCCTCCACGCGAAATGGCGAGTTCGTAAAACACGTTTATACAGGGGCTCGAGTAAAAAGTGGAGGGGTACCGGGTTCTTTTTCTTGAAAACTCGTTGTCGCCGTGTTGGATGCACGTCTCGGTGACAGTTTTGCACGTGCCGCATAAAGAGAAGTGTCTTTATCCGGCGAAAGCTTTTCCAGGGAATGCGGCAGCTTTTCTCGCGGCGTGGGGAGGGGAGGGGGCGTGAAAAGAGACGACGGATTTTACCGCGAACAGGCGGTAAAGTCTCCCTTGCCTATCATCCCTCGTGCCGCTTCCTCTTTGCTTCTCCTTCGCCTTCTCTTCCACCTTGCCTCGGCTTTCTTTATGTTTTCCCCTTTCTTACACTGTCGTTTACCAACTACCCCACCGGGCTCATATTTTTGCTAGCAATGGAGGAAGGTTACTGACATATTTTTATGGAGTGCTCTTAGAGAGAGAGAGAGAGAGGGGTGTTTGGAAGCTTCTTAACGCTCGAAACGCACCTTTTAATTGGTACGAATCGCGTCCTGTATATATTTTCGTCACTCTTTGTAAAAGAGAGTAGCTTTGAAGAAAAGGTATCGCGTGTTTTTATTAAACGTATCAATTTGTTCATGTTCGATTACGAAGATAAAATACTTTATGTAGTTTCAATGCGTTATACGATAAATTTAATATATATCGCTGTACGAATTGTTTTAAACATTAAGAAATTTTTACTTTGATAATATTTTTTAGTTTCCTTTTCTAGCAAGCAGGCTGAAACATAATGATTTGTATTATGCACGAGATATTTGTTTTATTCTTGAATTTAAATTTACCTTTTGAAATGTGACAGTGCAGCAATTTAGAATCAACCCCTATAATAGAGTTGAACTTCGACAAATTCATTTCGCTAATTTAGTTTTCAGAAGTTTCTGAGAGTTGGCGACGACGTATTGTTAAGAACAACATTAACACAGATCGCCCCGGGTTATTTAATTTTCCCTGTACACGATTTACGTAGAAATTAAGAAGTTGGCTTTGAAATAAATAAGAAATCAAATATTTACATCAACTTTTAGTGTCAAAAAAAAAAAACGATACAAAAATTCTCTTTGTTTGCCTATATAGATACTATACAGGTATTTATATAAATATTACATTTATTATTCCGTGTGTTTATATATCCATGTGTTTTATTTACGTTTCGCAAGGAAACAGCACCGTCAAACGATTTCTATTATCAAAGATAATTTTGGTGAGCGGCAATCGTTCGTGATTAAACTCTGATTGTTGTTTCCGCGGTCGGTTCCACTTCTGTTTACGCGTAACAATGGCGTTGTCCATTTCTCTCTGCTCCACGGACAACTTTGTTGCGCAAACAACGGTGGAACGATCGTCGTTCCGGTTACAAATTAAAATTACACGGTAATTAGAAAGGCTCGTTATGCAATTAAAATGCGCTTGGCAAACGGCGTCCTTCATCCTCCCGGACGTTTCCCCCCGTTTCTTCCAATTACGCAGGAAGAAGCCAAGGGAACGGAAACGCGACCCGTGCGTAAACTTTGATAATAAATTCGCGGCCGTGCCGCACGCAATTTTCCATGGTTAATGCCGGCAAAGGCTTTTTCAACTTTAACGGAGACGATATTTTTTCATTTGGGACCGGCCATCGTTTCGCGATGAGTTATCATCCCATGGATGCATCTTGGATCTACGAAAGCGTATCGCGGTCGACGCGTGGTCTTCATGCGCTTCTATAAGGGATAATTTATGGGGAAGATAAAATTTTGAATATATATCAGAATTAAGGATCCGGAAAAAATTGGATCTTGTACTTGACTTACGATTATAATATCGACAAACGTGACATAAAATTATTAGAAATGATTGATTGCAATTGTCATAACAAAATTTGAGCGTAATATATTCTTCTTTCTGCAGAATCTAATCGAACAATATGAACTTTCGAACTTGAAAAATTCGAGGAAAAGACAAGAGAGAAAAGGGGGAGAGAGATTTTTCAGAGAACCAGTCAGCCAGATGGAAGAAAAGATAAGATGCAGTGTGTTGTTCCGATAGGCATGCGATGCACACCCGGCTTCTCCTCGTTCGCCGCTTCTTCTCTGATTCGACAACTTTTCTCATTAAAGCGATCGATGTCGACCCAATTAAAGTTAACTTTCCATCGGAATAAAGGAAGTTCAACGCGAGAGAGAGAAAGAGAAAGAGAGAGAGAGAGAGAGAGAGAGGGAGGAAGGGAGGATGCCCCAGGGAGCCTGAAAATTTCTCTCCACCGTGATGCAGATGACGCGGCCGTTTCGAAAATATGGAAAAAGAAGGCGGAATTATTACCACAAAGGAAATCGTATTTCCAGCTTGTAAATCGTGTAATTGAAGAACCGTTTGAAAGACGCGTCCTCGCATTACCGACGTCCCGGCTAATCCGTTTTAATTAATTCCACCGTGGCTATCGTTATACCCTTGTCCGGATTATAATTAAAACGCGGCAGAATTTTTCGCGATTAAAAAAAACCGCCCGTTTCACGTGTGTTATCATTTGAATGGCGAATTACTCATCGAGGAATCTCCATTGAGTAATTTCCACTATTACGTTCGTGATTATGTTTATATATTATTTGACGAGTGGAAGATTCTTTTCTTTTCTAATTGAATTTTATAATTGTTTAGATTATTTAATCTAAATAAAAATAAATCTAATAAAAATTGTCTAGACTATCTAATTTTATAATTGTTTAGAAGTATCTATATATCTGGTAACAATTTTTTCGGCCAAATATAACGATAGAAAATTCTTTTCGAGATGCAATTTTTGAGATATAAAATGGAATGGTAATATACGCGAAATATATTTTGGAAATTTTAAATCGCGATTGCTTGGAGGAAGTTAAATTTCACTGTCGTTGGATCTCTGGATTATAATTAAAGCGAGAATTTTCCACGAATGGAAACCGCTCGTTGCGCGCTCGTTGTTATCGTTTGAACGATAATTCGAAGAATTTTTATTCGTAATTCCCGTGACTACGTCCGTGGCCGTTTGATAGCGAAGGATTTTTGTTTTAATCGAGTTTTAGAAATAATCGCTGAAAGTAATAAGCGATTATACACGCCTAGAAAAAAGTTTTTCGCCGAACGGAACAAACTTTTGAAAATACTTAATGCTGAATTTTACGAACTTTTAACTCGTATCCTTGTTCAAACGAACAATCGATTCGATATAATATTAAATATAAAATATTTTTCATGGGAACATGTAGTAAACAGTTGCAGTTAATTACAATAACGAGTTGATTTTGGATCGATTCACGACATCTGTAATAATATCTCATATCTATGTAATTAATTTCATTCACCTGGGACCACCAAATGGCTAACTGTACAATCGTATTAATGGGTTCATTAATTTTCTTAATCAAACGTTCAATTACCAATACCGTGTTGCCAAATTCAAACCGCAGACCACATGTAAATAATTCATGGGTACAAATTGTTTTTACGCGGGTGTGAAACAATTTAATTTTTATTAAATAATAAAATCTCTAGTTCATCAGTGATCAAACTATTACTTTTTTAACGAAAACTATGCAACGATTATTTTAATTCGTATAGCGCCTATAGTTTAACAAAATATATAAAAATAATCTAAAAAATATAAAAACAGATGATTTCATAAAATTCGTATAATTTTGAAAAGTCCTTTGAAAAATAATTCATATTTCAAATATATTTTTCAATCGTTCCTTCCCGAATGTTTCCTCTATGGTGCCACTTATGTTCACCGGTTAATGCAAACAATGGCTCGCGCGAAACTGTGTGCATCGGCGACACCAGCTTAAATCGTTGAATTCCATGTTCGTTTGACGCCAAATATTTGTAGATACTATCATTGCAACGAATCTTATTTAACGCGTGTACATCTGTCGCATTTGCATGCGAGAAGCGGCACGTGTGTGTATACGTTCAGGTAATACAGCACGGTGGCAGGCACACGCGCTCCAACGCTATATTCTTACTCATTATTCATGGATAACTGTGTACACTGTAAAGAGTAGATACGTACCGGTTATTCTGTGAACTCTGTTAGAAATTGTTGATGCGAGCGTATTGCTGATGTCAGTGTGATATTTTGTTGGAATTCGGTTGATGAAACGTATCGTGCATGTGAAACATTGTCTTTCAAACCATTTTCACAGATTCGTTTCTGAATAGTTTTCGTTTTCATGGAACGGCGCAGTGAAAGTTTCGAGAAAATGGGACGATATTTTCAAGCTCTTTTATGAATTAGACTTTTCTTTTTCCTCCTATAGGAAGAGTTATTACAACGATTTACACGATTTTTATGTAGAGACGAATATTTCGTGTTGATATTTTCATATAAAATATATGAATATATATAAAGTTATGTGATTTAATTAATAAAAAATACAAATTTTTTTTAAGAATCCGAAATTATTAATTAATTCATGCAACATTTATAAACAATATTTTAATTATTCTGAAAGTTTTTAAAATATTGTTTATATAATTATTACATAATTTCAGATAGATAAACGTGGAAGTATGGTATGTTCAGAATACGTGCAAGTGAAAGTAGACCATCTATTGTCAGACATCGCTTTACAATCAATACAGAGAATCGTGTAATTTTGCATACAACACGTATATCTTGCGAGATATTGATAATTTTTCGAACAGAAATGATTTAAAAAAAATATATATTCAAACGTTCATTTTACAAAAGAAACCATATATATTACATGTTTAACATTTTCAAAGCATCGATGTATTTTAAACATGCTTGATTTCTATTCAATAATATTTAACAGTTATTTTTTTTCATAAAATATACACTATTTACGTATCCTATTCATAAACAGAAATACACGTGAATATCGAAATTGATCTAATCTCTGGTGGCTCATGAGTCATGTAAGTCATACATATTTCATTCACTAGAATTTTATTCTAAATGTATTTAGATTGAAATCAATGTCGAATGAAATAGATATTCACACCGTTGAATCTGTTTTTAAACGGGATATTTGCATGCATATTTGTACTTAAAAATCGCAAAGTAGAATGCAACCACGATGCAGCGCACGTAATCATGTGGCGCATTGTTGTTCTAGCGGTTGATAACGTTGATTGATTGACCGTTCGGGTGCAAACTATATTTGTAATTTGTTTGCTCGTTACAATTCCCTCGAGTTCATCCGATAATCGATTGTGGTTCGGCGAGTTCAACGTTGCAACTGCGGTTCACTTGTTAAAGGTAAACGATTGTTTTTATTTGTTAAGGATCGGGATCCCTTTGGGCTTTGGAATTTTAATTAATTGGTTCGTATGGAAATTACCGATTCCAATTAAATCAGAAAAATCGTAGAATCCAATAGTGTTGGAGATATATAGAAAAATAACAATGGATGTATAATAAAACGATAACTCAAAGAAATAGATCGATGTGATTACATTTAAAATTATATATCTCCAGAATTATTTTTCGTCACGGAATATCGTTTGAACGAACGAATACTTTTTCATTTGTCAAAAAATATTGTCGAAAGTTTTCGAGTAATTATTGATTTACAAAAATTTTGAATCTAATTGTGTAATAGAATATTGTTGACATATAATATTACAGTCTTGGTAAAATATTATATGAGAATAGTTGCTTGCTTGCTAGAGAAGAAAATTGATATCATTATCATAGCGAGAACAATATATCAAACATTAAAGGTAAGAAAAAGATAGAAATTGAGAAAAACTTTATGCAGAAAAGAATTGGATATGACGTGAAAATTAAAAATTTGTATTCTTGGAGAAATATTAAAATGTATACCATTATTTTAATAACAGTTTTTTTTATTGTCGAGATGTCAATATTTTATTTGTATAATGGGAAGGACAGTGTATTAATAAAAATTTTTAATTAAAAAT
This sequence comes from Apis laboriosa, assembly GCF_014066325.1. Classification (NCBI taxonomy): domain Eukaryota; kingdom Metazoa; phylum Arthropoda; class Insecta; order Hymenoptera; family Apidae; genus Apis; species Apis laboriosa. The sequence goes on along the minus strand of NW_025224529.1, from coordinate 349,758 downwards.
TTATATATATTTTTAAAATCCATTTTGTAAATCTTTATTTATTCATTTTGTCACTCAAATGATTTTAATATATTATACAGTGATGCAATTTGTTTATATCTTGACGTGATGGATTTATTATTATTTCAAAAATATCAAGGAATTTAAACTTTGTTTTATTAATTTCTTGATACTGTTATATATTTTAATTATATATTTTTAAATAACAACTTGTTATTTTCTTCAAAAAAAATAAAATTATTTGTCCTATTTCTCTGAATAAATAATTTAACATTCTTTTATAAAAAAATGACGAAGCTGAATTTATTGATCCATTAATATTTGTATGATTTCATTTAAAAAAAAAAAACAAACTTGATTTTGATATATTTTCACGCATCCACTTAAAAGAAAAAAACGAATCAAATTACATTCCTCTCGAATCAATTACTTTTCTCGATATCAACAAAAATTTCAAAATTATTTCGATTTCTAGTCTTGAAATATTTTGTATTTTATACTAAATTATGAAAACAATCCTTGCCCAATTTCACTCGTAAAACGAAGCCACAATTTCATCATTTGATTGGCTATAATATCCACACATAATTATTAGAAATAACATTAGCATCCATGTACTATACTACTAACTACTAATGGATATCGCAATAATATACACAAATGAATATTCTATTGAAAAAAATTAAACATTTCTTCTCGAAAAAAATTAACACGCTTGTTTTCGATACGAAACAAATCTTCGATCAATAATGCAGTCGCTCCCTGTGTCGCATTTAATCCCACAGACCCGCGCGCAAAAGTAATCTCTCGACCGATCATTATGCGTTCGAGATGGAAGTTTTCTATGTGAGGAAACAGAGAAGGTATCCCAGACGCCTGGGAGATCAGTTTTCCTCGTAATTAGATCGGGATTGAATTCAGACTGCTCGACGGACGATAGAGCCGGGGGTTAATCGACGGGCGCAAAAAAAGGAACGGAGCCAACAGTGGAGGGAAGGGATGGGAAAAAATAGTTACGTCGACGGAGGCCATTTTGTCCCCGAACGACGGCCGAGCAATCGGCGGATCCATCGTAACCGAATAAACTTAACGAGCGCCGATACCGTGGCCGCGGTGGTCGCTCCCAAAACCAATTAGCCCCCGATATTTGATAGCGACGGATAATCGGTTAGTTAGCCGGACGACGCGTTTCACTGCTTTCCATCTCGTACGCAGGAGGATCGACACACGTGAAACGACACGATGATTTTCTGCCCGCGAGTGGTTCCGGGTTAAAGATCGTGTTATTGATCGTGGTCTTGTTTCTCTCTCTCTCTCCCTCTCTCTCTCTCTTTGTTTCTCTCTCTTTTTTTTCGAAGAGAAGAGGGGGAGTAGTTCTTTTCACGTTCGTTCGATTTTGTTGCGAGTGGAACTAGTTGATAGGAGATTCAATCAATTGGTGTTTCTTTTTTTTTCTTTTTTTTTTTTTTTTGAATTCGATACAATTGTTTTTGCTTTCGTTATACTTCGAAGTGTTACGACAAGTGTTACGAAGTGTATTAGAATTCAATTGGTTTCGGTTTCGTTATTCGATTATGGCTTGGTTGTGTGTATAAAGGGATGATTGGAGTGAAGAATGAAAATGATTTAATTCCTTTATTTCGTTATTTTTTGGACACGGTAAAAGAGATATTAATGAAAAATATGAAGCGTGATTTACATTATAAATATATGTTGGCTACATTATACGAATTAAATAAAATAATTAAAAATTTTTAATTATTTTTATATTAAAGAGTTATTCGTAATCATAAATCTTTGTATATGTTTTGGTTTGAAGATAACATTTTCATTATTATTTAAATAACTATCATTATATTTTATAAATTATTCAAGTAACTGTACTTATTTATTATGACCAAACGTATCATTGATCTCAATTTAATATCTCGTTCGCACGTATCAGATTACTGAGATTTCACGTGTCAAATTAAACGGGGAAGTTTAAATGAAGTTTGGAAGTATGCAAAAGGCGAAACGTCGCACCAACACGGAAGATGTACGTATCTCGTTCTATCATTCTTATCGAAGGCGTGAATGTGGAACAAAAGCTGATAGGGTGAGTAACAAATGAAAAAGGGTGAGGGTGGCGAATGGGCGCGTGAAGATCGAAGACAAGGAAGAAGCTTTGGGTTACGAGGCACGGCCCAAAGTCACATCTGGTTACAGGCAATAAAAAGAGATTAAGAAACTTTATTTCGCTCGCCCCTCTGAAGAAAAATACTATTGGGGGATCGTTTCGACATTTTCTCCTCCTGAAAAAAAAAAAAAGGCACGTTCCTTTAAAACGCGGATGAAAAACATTTTAAGATTCTCATTCGAAATAAACGATGTATGAGGATGTTTATTGTAATTGAAAACAATTAATACATACGCAAGAGACACACGTGTATCTTTTTTTTTTATATATATAGAGTACGTGACTTTTATGACGATTTTAGCTTTCAATCAACCACGATCCTTTTACAACGAAATGATTTTTTATTGTTCCACTGGACTCACGTTGAATGCTAGTGCTTGACGCGTGATTGATGAGACAGGAATCTCTGCGTTCGTATAGTTGGGCGTGAAGAGATATTGTGGAAAAAAATGTTTTTCGTAAGATTGTAGTAACAGTGTTTGAAATTGAATCAAAGAGAAAATATGAGACATGTGTAATAATATATGTATTCGTGAGATTATCTAATTCGCGTTAAATATTGATTCAATTAAAAATTGTTTCTTGAAGGATTGAAGTAAAAATTATTTCTGAAATAATATTTTATTAATTAGAATATCAATTGAATTACGAATCAATTAAACTATCCTATTACATGAAATGATTCTTTCTAATAAAACCAATCATCTATTTTACTACTAATAAGTGAAACTTGCTTTAAAAGTATCGAATATAAGGTATACAAAATTGTATAAACGACAAATTATATTGTTGATTGAAATGCATAACCCTTGATCGTCATATTGCAAAAAAACGAAAGGAACATCTGAGACAACCCGATACAATTACACAAACTTTCAAATTAGAACAATCTCCTCCACATTCAATCCCTAAATTCGAACACCCAATTCCAACAGATCCATTAATCCATGCTCGTACAATGCTAAAAATGTTCGCGCTCGAACGATCCGATCGATCACGAAGAAAGGAAGAGGCTCCTTTCTCTCTGAAGGCTCTCGCGATCGCCATTTTTACCGATTCCATTTTTCATCCCCCGCGGTCCATTAACGTCAAAACAAGTGGTGCAACGATCGGGATTGCGACTAGCCTCCACAGATAATAACATGTCCCAAACTTCTGCAAAGGAATCTGGTACAACGACGATCTCATTGAAAGTTTTTCCACGCGATTGCCCAGAGGAGAACCTCGTTTCAAGGTAAAGGCACGTGTGTGCCGAGGTTAACCCACGCGATCTGGTGCGCTCAACTGGCGATACGACACCGATCCAAAAAAAAAAAAAAAGAAAAAAAAAAAGAATGTTATGTTGATTGTAAGAGCAAAACGAACGAAGCATCGTTGGTGTCGGTTACGAAATCCGTAATATTGAGGAAAGACTTACCAGGGCGGATTTGACAGACGCAATTTAGCTCGACACGGGGGTGAGGGGGTGGCAAAGCCATTCGACGTATCATCGAGCAACGCCGCCTTGGAAATGGAGAATCTGTTCCGGCGTAATCCGTGAACGGATGAATCCCCGCTCTTCCGGAATGCGCTTATTGGCACATACCCTTGACTTCGTTTCCGACTAGTTTCCTTATCCAATTTTTCGACGCTTCATCGTTTCCACGGCTCTCGAAGGGAACTTCGTTTAAGCCGGTGATCGGCGTACCGATTACGTGGATAGAATGGGGAAAGGGAGGAGATGCGATCATAAGTAAATGGGGTTGGGGATTTTAATTTATTTGGTGGGTTTTGTACGCGTATCTCGAAATTTTCTTCCCGTGATTTGCGTTGGAATATGATTTTTTTTTAATTTTGTAAACGGGGGATCGAAGAGATGGATTCAGATATCGATATTCGAGCTTTACTTATTGCAGGTTAAATTTACAGAAGAAGGGATGTACTACTTGTAATATGGTGGAAAAAAGAAAATGTTTTATGATAAAACTTTTCTCACGCGAATAAAATTGTTTATTAACTTTTTTTTAAAAGATGATTGCGATGTATTACTTGCGGAAAAATAAAATATGATAAAAAAATCTTAAATTCGAAGAAATAATTTCTTTAAATTTTTAAATTTCTAAGAAATATATTGGATATTCTCATATCAATTTAATGATAAGATATAGAACATGTTAATTTCGTTAATGTGCAAAAATTTTTGGTAATTAATATTTCTGTTTGATATTCTGCTTGATCGAAGAATTATTTCTATTACGAATTTTGTTGTGAAATATTAATAATACGATTAAATAGAGGTTAAGTGGAGGAAGAAGGAAATTTTCGGTATTAATCACTGGAAGAGGTGTCGTTTTTTAACGATATATGACGATGAAAATTTCATATGTCGTGTGCATGAATGATGAAAACTTGGCAAAAAATCTTGAACATTAGTTTGGAATGTTGAACCCCATCTGCTGCATTTACAAGATACGCGTATATCATAGCTCGACTATCATCAATTCTGATCTTTACAAGACTTTCTATACTTGCAAGAAATTGAACATGCTATAAGCTTGTAGATTCTGGTTCAAAGAGGAAACATTTTTCAAAAAGGCGATCACGAAACTGTCTAATAAATTGCAAAAAGCTATCAAAGAAAATTCACCATAGTTAAATTTATATAAATACACAATTATTTTATAAAATTTACAGATAAAGAATTATAATCTCGATACCTATTTTGTCGAAAATAAATAATAAAATATAACAATGTTTCGACTAATTATAAAATATATCTCTTTTCAATGAAAGATCTCAAATTTTAATAAATTTTCTACCTCTTTTAAAAAAGAAGAGAATAATATATTAAATATTTATCTCATAATAACTAATAGAAAAGAATTTTTTCCTATCCATAAAAAATTTTAGTTCTAGGAGTATTAATAAAATTATATACAAATGCATTCATATCCCTCATCTCCATATACCATTTATATTTTGATTTTGATCCTCTTATGGCATTTTTATCTCTCGATCCTTGAATCATTTAGACAAATATAAAAGAAGATGCGAAGAATATCACTCGAGTGATAAAAAATCCCTGCCTCGCTTGGCGAGAAAAAGCCATGGTTTCACGCGTGACGATACCAGATTTATTGGCACGCGGTATATTTCCAATAAATCGTTCGGTTCTCGACGTAAACGTGTGCGATCTGTAAATATGATCCCAACGTGGCGGCACCGTGCGATCTGATCGAATTCGACGAGAGTTTTATTCAATAGGGAAAAACGACGGACGACACGGGTAATCGTGGCAAGCGTCGTTGTTGTCATATTTCTGAATTGGAAACGCCGGAACTCGCGATTGAGTTCTCGGAACTCGATGCTTTTCGCCCGATATTTTCCATTATTACACCGTGCACGAAGGTTTTCCATCGTTGGTGGAAAAAGAATTATACAGGTACGACTTGGTTCAATATACAAAGAACACGACTATAATAATAATAATATAACCTCGATGATATACGTAATATTCAAAAACGAGAATTTTAATTAGTGAATTATTAAAAAAATATATATATATATTAAAACTAATTTAAAATTGAGGTCCAAATTTAATCTAAACATTGTACGTATAATATATATTTCTCATTTTATTTATTACTTATCTACTTTAAATATGTGTAAAAATGTGTAAAAATGAAGAAACGATGAGAATATTTATCAATAAACAAAATAATTCCACGAATATAATCATCATCAATAGCTGGTCGTCGTGTATTTCACCTCGAACCTCGAAGGAGAAAGGATTTCGTTCGTTCTTCCTTTCCCCGCGATCTTGGTACAAACTCGTTAGTCGAAACTCTCGAGAATTAATTCCATTGTAACTGCAAACGGGAGAGCTATGTTAATTTCAACGTTTTAACAGCGGTGACGTGCGTAGCCGATTTTGTGTGCGCGCACGTTTTCTATGCTCCGTTAATTCGTTTCTCTGGGACTTAATTCAGTTTCGTATCGCCGCCCAAGGAATAACGCTTTGGAACTTGGTCTAAGGGGAGGGGGTTGAAAGGCCGATTGTAAATCGCTGTGAAGTTGATCGCGGTGGCCGCGGTGGAAGATTAATGATTATCGCGTGCCGCGGTGGACGGTCGAATAATTTTCGATGATTGGATCCCGTTCAATGGAAATAGCGCGATAACAGTGATGATCTATTAATATTGTACGAAACCGAGGGTCGTCGATGGTAATTGCGTGGAAAGTAGATTGCAAGCGTGGTTGCTCTTCATTGACTAGCAGTCAATTTAATCACGCGAATTTTCCAAAATTTTTTTTTTTATTTTGAAAATTGCGTTCGGAGGAAATCGCGAGAAATAGAAATTTTGCGTTGCTTTGGACAAATAGGGATATAGAGTTAGAATGGTACGAATCTGATATTTATAATATTACACGTGATGCATTTAAAAACGTTTCTCAAACAAAAAATGTATTCCTTTAATATTTGATTTTTTCGCATGATATTTCAGTGTGGAAGTTGGATCTACTACGATCGTTCCCGATGCGATCGTACTATAAATAAATTATTTTTAACACGTTTACTATCAGATGGATTTTATATATGTCACACATAGAAACGGGCTTTCGTTTGTTCGGCACGATAAATTTTAATATAACGTATATGTATAACGTATGCATTATTGAAAAATAAAATTGTCAGAATGTTTTATGGGGTATTTTCATTATTTTGTATCTTTTTATCGTAGGAGTGATAAAAATTTCATCAATATGATCGTTAATTTATAATTTATAATTTAAATACTTTTAGAAAATTAATTCTGAATGAAATTGTTAACAAGTTTAATCATTTGTAAGTTAAGAAAATACTATTTAAAAAAATATTATCTTTGTCTGACTCTTTTTTTCCAGATGCACATCTATCTCATATTTCATTTTATTTGAAATGTGATATCGATTTCTGCAATAAAAATAAGAATTTTTTTCACAAGGATCGTTATTTAATATAAACTTGTAAATGTTATTTGTAATGTTATTATAAATGTTATTTAATTTATTAACGATGCTTTAGAATCATTCCTGTAATTGACTTATTTATGCACTTAAGAATCCTCAACGTCCAATCCTCGCTGTTTGTCGGGTTAGAATAGTGAAGTGTCTTTTTCAGTTTCGTAGTTGTCATCGTGTTAACCGATTTTCATGCTCGTTCTTCCGGATTCCCTCGTAGGGAACTTCACGCACATACACACGATTCAGTACGCTTCAATTCATATCCAATAATTGTTCTGCAGCTTGACAGCTATGTCCTTTCCAATCCATTCGATTTTTTTCAACGCCGATCAAGTGCAATGTGTCGGGAAGATCATCATCAATTAAATTTGACGAAAATTTTTTCACCATCATCAAATTATTTTCGTCAATTATTCGTGCATGGCATCGATAATAAACTTATAGATCAACAATTACACAGGGAATGATAATTTTATTAAATACGTTTTTAATTATCGTTTATTTTCTTTTTCAATATATACGGTGAATAAATTAATCGATTAACCGATATTAAATAATGTGTAATTTTTAATAGCGAGAAAGTGTGAAATATATTTTTCGAAATAAATTTAAAAAAAATTGTTTATTTAGTATTACATTCATATCGTATTATTTTATATACATCAATCACAGGAATCGATTCTTTTATTAAAAAATTATTTTAATAGTTTTTACTTTATACTTTTTATTTCACGATGCTGAAAGATACATGATTTTAATTACATCCTCATAAATGTGGCTTTCTGCTCGCATTTATAGTCCAACCATCCTTTTTCCGGACTTAGTTGCTAAAACTGAAAAAGGTGAAAAGTAATGTCGTGGTTGGCTCAGTGCAAGGACACAAAGAGTTAACTTTGAAATAATATGGTCTGCGAAGAATTGTGCTATAAATTTTTTTTAAATTATTAAACTTCGCATTGAATTTATATAAATATATACCATATATTTTAGAAAAATTATTTACAATTTAAACTATAATCCAACTATTGATATCACATTATTATTCAAATCAAGAATTTTTGATTTGATTTTTGAGGTGCATAAAGATGGTACAAGATTTTCGTGTATTGTTATAAAATGTATCATTAAATATAACAAAAATGACACTGCAATATATTTCAACGGTTTTGTTTAATAGGATCATAATATCGTGTCAAATAATAATAAACATGTCACGAATATTCACGTATGATAAATACGTAGAAAAAATAGATTAATACGCTTGACAAAATCCTCTCTGCTACGTATAGTATAGGATAATACGTTATATTTCTTATTTATAAAATATGATGTTTTACTAACAATGAAAAATATTGTAAATCTTTCTAAAAGTGCGTAGAATGACAATAACAAGTTTAACAAACAATCACACGTGCATTTATAATTATATGTATAAATATTATCATATTTGAGTCAATATGATATTACTTGTTATAATATTGCGCGATTGTATCATAATCTACTCTAATCTATTCATTAATACAATTTCTACAAGTTTGTACAACGTGTCACGATTATTTATTTAGAGGATTTAAAAAAGATGATTATATTTTTTAAACTTCATATAAACGAATAATATAAACGAATGTAAAGAGATGTATAGAGATATCAGTCTCAATAATTTCTGCAAAAAATTACAAGGTGTAAAATTTTTCCTACATCCTGTTTCCAAGCTATCCTATTTCTAAACTTCTCTGAACGCATTGAACAAATGCATTCTATTTATTTTATGTGTTATAATATAAAACGATCATCGAGCATTTATTCATAGAGTGTAATTACCTTACGATAATTACCTAACGATCATAACTCTTACCGTGATAAGACAGAATGAATCTTCTCCGAAACGCGGAACAAAATGTTTTTGAAAGTAAGTTCGAACCCGAAACAATAGTTGTCAAAACGGAAGTTTCAGTGTTCCGAACGAACGGTAGCTGGCCAACAGAACAGGTTCAGGATGTTTGGAATGCGAGGGAAGTCATCCATCATTTAGCTGTGTATAATTTGGGTTTGCGGGAAGTTGGAACTACTCGCGGAAGAGGTGATGCGGTCGCTGGTTAGTCGTAGCTGGTGCAAGTGAGAGACTTTATCAGGCCGGCATCCATTACTTAGTCGCAAGAGATTACGAGAAGGAACGTTCCTCGAGAATGTTATCGCGCTTAGCCGCTTGTTTCACAGCCAGATTACGAGGATCCCGTTTTTCAACCCGTGTGAAAATGGCTGGTCATCGGACGTGCGTGAAATTTCGCCATGGCGATGCACATGCTAATGATCGACTAAGATCGGGCTTTGATTCTTTATTCGCGAAAGATAATTATTATTCCTACTTCTACATAAATATAAAAACGTAAAAAGTTGAATAAATGTGAACTTTATGTGACAATTATTGAAATCGTGACAATCATTCGAATCGAAAAATTAAAAAAGAAATCTTTTCGTATAGAGAAACGTGATCAAAGATAAAAGAATTTTTTTTTATCAATACTCTCACTCAGAAAATAGAGAAAAAGCATAGTTGTTGAAATTGCTTTTTGTTTCATCCTAATATCTCAATTGATTGCCGAGATACAAGGATTCAAAGTTTCTACAATGCGTTTATTGTTAGCGCAAATTATGAATGAATTTGCGGCCTAGTGACTTATATTTTTTTCCTGGAAATATATATTACATTCTTCTAAGAATTGTGTCATTTGTCTGCAATTTAGGATAGGTCAGGTACGAGCGAGAATAAGCGACAAGGATCGAAATAATAAATGGCTAAAAATTATCCTTTTCTTTACACGATAACATCTCGGGAACCGGAAATCGTATCGAGATAAACGTTTTTAAAAAACAAGACTTTGCGCGATCGTTAATTCGTGGAAGTTACTATTTTCGGAATCGTAGTGACTCAAAGTTTTTCTAATTTACTTGTAATGATATAATAATGATATCTTAAGTCCTTTGCTCGAAATTCTATATCATTTAATTCTATTCGTTTTATCAAGGGTCGATATCAAAAAATTCGAGCCTTAATAAATCCTCGATTAAAAAATTTCTTAACAATTCCAATTCATTACACGATTCAATGCATTTTTTCAATTTTTTTCGAACACTAAAAACACTTTTGTTAGAACTCTCCAACTCGTTCACGCGAAGCTCGTTCTTTTCGTGTCACGTGATTTTACAAGTTGATTTGCAGTTATTGCATAACGAACCTTTCATAACTGACGTAATTACATTGAATAATGTTTCGGTTTATTGTTCGAGGTGCGACTACTCGTGCAAACGAGTCGCCTCGTTAGAGTTATATCGCTTGCATAATATTTTGCTTGTGTTTCGCGTCCGCGTAGCAAGAAAGAAGACGCGGAACGCGTTTCGTAGCAACAAAAAAAAAAAAAAAAAAAAGAAAAAAAGAAACAAACGAAACCCGATGATGAAAGATCTTTCATTCCGACCATTGCTCGAGCCACTCATCCCCGTTAATTGATTTTGCATTGTTACTCCATCTATTGCTATAATTACAGGCGAAGAAAAAGCTTTTCGCGATTTAATAATGAACAAAATTTTGCAACTACTGTCTGCAAGGGAAATACACGCGGCCCCCTTTTGTTGTTGGATTTGTCGAGTGAGCTGAAAAGAAATTCTTCCCTACGAATGTACAAATTTTAATGAACAAACTTGCGGATCTGTAAATTGAAATGATCACTGAATTGGAAGGAATTGTAATGAGTTTGAATGGAGGTGGAAAAAGAAATGAAAGGTGTTGTAATTGGTAGAAAGACGAAATAAACGGGATATAATTACGTGTTTAATTCATTTTTACGTCCTCGGGAATTTTTACGAATCGGTGAATAATTTGTTTATTTCTATCTCGTTTTATTAGTTGAGAATTATAGATAAATAAATTTATAGCGAAATTCGTTGAAAAAATATTTGTTGAGTGGTGCAATCATTATGCGACAAAGATGCAATTTTAAGTAAAAAGATCGATAAATATAACAGAAATATTAATTTTTCGAATTTCTACTAAAAAAAATTACAACTTCGAATTAAAGATTTTCTTAAATTTTAAAAGTCTTATCAAAATAAACAAAATTTGAATGTTATACAAAAGAATTTTCTATAAAATCTTAGAATATTGATAGTATGATAATATGTTTTTTTGATTATCCGATTAATTAATCGAGATCTTAAAAAGAAAAAGATGAAGAATAAAAATGTGAAAAAAAATCGTAATTGCTTTTATTCAATTGTACTTCTTCCTTCTATGCCATAGAAATACAGAGAAATCGTCTATCTTCTCGCTAATGAGATTTTGTTCCTGAAATCGCGAAAAATTCGATTTAGCTCTTCACGACTTTCAATGTTAGCTCTCAGAATTAGATCTTAAACTAGTGTCGTTTAGTATCAGATTAAAGCTGCACGTCTATGAGGTATATTTCGTAACATAAAATCCTAGAATAACGATTAATCTGAATAATATACATTTATTATCAACTTTATAACGAAACCCTGTCTTCTGATTTTAGCCACACGCTGAAATTGTACACTGCTTACTAGTTGTGATACTCAAAATAAATATAATTTTATGATTCAATATTAGACACGTTTTATGGCTTATGAATACAGATTTTGAGTATAGAGTAACGATAAATCCTTCTTGCGATGCTTTTGAATTTTTTAGTTTATTTCTTTAATGAGATTCTTATATATTGAATAAACTCTTGAAACTAGAATTTTCTGCAGTGTTAAATACTTATATACAATAGTTTGTAGATTTATAATTCGAAATTATCATATTATACTATAAAAAAATAAGATATTTCATTTTGTCACTAAATTGTATGCATATGTGTAAGCTTCATAAAGAATACATCCATTTGTAGGATATATTTATTATAAAATATATGTTCGCTTGAAGTGAATCAACATTCGTAAAATTAAATAAATTCTTCGTTCGTTAGCGAACTTCTACTTTCAATCATTCAAACATTTCATCAAATTATATTTATTTCTCACAGTATTTTCTATATTTTTGTTTGCCATTTCGCTATATACATTATCGTCATTATCATTTATCATTCGCTAACAACAAGGTTCTTGTATGATATTACATGCCCTTTCAACAAATATTGATTATACTTAATTATAAATTACAAATAATGATAACGTTATATGTTTTCTGAAATAATATCATATATAAATTCACGCGAAACAGAATAAACATTCAGGATTTGATTTAAAATTTCAACGATATTCTTTACAAACAATCTCTTTGGTCAAAAATATAATAGTATATATATTTTCGATAGGATCTACGCGAAAGGGAATCGTTTCCAGTGAATTATTATCATCTTACGATCGGCTCGAAAATGTACCGTTCTAGAAAATGCACCTGGGGACCGAAGCATGCCTTCCTTCCTTTCTTTCGCGATACACATTAATCTGACATTATATAGCCGACAGAGAGACGAACTGACACATTTATGACTGTCTGAAAGCACAATTTTTCGCTTAGATGGCTACGTATCCTTCCTCCTTGCTTGCGAACCTATTCTTGTCTACATAGTGTTCCGTTAAGTTCGTCAAATCCACCTGTTCACGAATTTATTCAAGACATCTACATGATTTTTCATATTTATATGAATTTTTTTCAATCTTGAAATCTATTCTTTTCAATGAGTATTGATAGGAATAAAATTATTTTTGTAAATACAATGATTGAAATTGATATTAATATTTGAAAGTTGATTATTAATCTATTCGAGAAAGAAGTTACAAAATGGAAGACAATCTTAGAATTTGGAAATTTTACAATCTTTGCTTGAGAAATAAAAAAATATTTAATAAATAAAGTACTATTTCATATAATAATTATTATAATGAATATTAAAAATATTTTATATATTTTTGCATATACTTTCTTATACTTTTAAATTTTTTATATGTATAAATATTCGAAAATACATATAATTTTTTAAAATTTGAAATTGATATTATGAAATATTAAACGCAATTAAATTGTAGATACATATGTATAGATCTAGAATGCTTGCAAACTGGTATATTTAACAGATGCATACATGGACTTTATGCAGAAAAGTATAGATACGAAGATTGTTTGCCATTTAGAAGAAATATATGAAATCGTACCGCCTTCTTTTTATGTAGAGGCGTGTAATATCATACAAGAACTTTGCTTCTAGAAATATGCAACTCTATTACGAACAACTCGAATAAATATTTCAAGATTCTCATCGAAGTAATCCTGTTGTTTATGCAAAGAAATCTCGAAACAACTTGCAATGCCATTAATTTTTAAATTTAACAACGTTTCATGAAGTATTTTTCAGAATTGAAGCATACTGTTCAAATTTAACTATTTAAATAACTTGAGATAATTATTAATTATTGAGAAGGCTCAATAAAAATTTTTTACATTATAATATATATATAATTAATTGTGAAAAAGTTGTATATCTAAGTTCTTTAGATACAAATTTATTGAATTTTTCTTAAAATTTATATACATTCAATATACATTCAATGTATATAAATTCATTGCACGTACACACGCATCACGCGATAGTTCCATAAAAAAAAAATCTACAAACAATTTTCAAAAGAATCCAACGAAATTGTGTCATCCGTGGATTCGGAGGACACGTTTTGCAGTGAAGCGCACGTCGATGACACCGGCTCGCGGACGAAACAAAGTAAACAGGGGAACAAGGAAAACCGAATAAAACTTGTTTCGTTCATTACAACATTTCTCGAGTCGGCCTGGTCCCGCGTGTGCTCTCTAATTTGCCATCCCACGTCGATCCACCCCCTAAGAGCCCTTTCGTCGTGCGCGCGAGCATCAAGCTAAAATCGAAACGGGTCGTGGCGCGCGTATTTGTGAAACGTGATTCGCTCTCGTTCGTGCACGTCGAGCGAAATCAAAGGGAGGGGGAATATATATCGATGCCAGGGCTGTAAATCAGTGGTATGAGAGTGGGAATACGTAGGCGTGCAGAAGGGATGAAATGCTGCAATACGAATGCTAGCAAAGGTATTAACCCCAAAATTGAGTGGCTGTGGCCTTCTGCACAGAACGAGTGCTATCGGTTCTTCATTCTCCTCGATCTCTTCATTCCAGTAACCTCTTTGGAATTAATGTTGTAAGGGATACTTCTGTGATGAAGTTATAAAGTACATTAATTAGGAAGAAGTCAAAATTTTGATCATTATTATGATAATATTGATAATATGATAATATGATAATATTGTTTGATCCTTACCATAATTAAGTTCAATCCTTAAGGAATGTATTCTGAAAATCAAAATGTTGAATTATTAAAAATATAGTAATTAAAAACTTATGAAGTAAAAAAAAGTATTAATAGTACAAAAGTTAAACTACAATATCAAATTCCATATAATAATATATTTATAATATTACATACTTTTTTTATATTTGACATCAGACTGATGTTATGACTGATTTGTCTAATAACTCAATAAAAGCTTTCTGATTACCTAGAATCACCAATTTTTTATTTATTTCAATCATGTAAAAATAATACATTTTATTTCAAAATTTTTATAACTCTTACAATGATCGATTAAAAATATAATAATTAAACACGTGATAATTAAATAAAAATACTAATAGCATAAAAATTATACTACAATATCAAATTCCACAAAATTATATATCTATTATGAGACGACACATTTTTCCTTCGATTCCTGACAGTAGACTCACGCTATACAATTAATTTTTCTTACCATTAAATACTAGAAGCTTCCTGATTGGCTAGAATCACTTAACCTGTTCAAATCGACTACCTAAAAATTATACAATTTATTTCTACATTTTTATAACTTTTACAATGATCCACATTAAAAATATAATAATAATAAATTGTTAATTAAACAAGAGTATTATTAATATGCAAATTATACTACAATATCAAATTTCATAAAATTATATATGTTTAATGATACAACACGCACCTCCTCTATGATTCGTGACACTAGACTAACGTTACGTAACTGAATTTTCTACCACTAAAGTCAAGAAGCTTTCTGATTGGCTGGAATGGCTAATCTTATTTATGTCAATTGCTTGAAAATAATACAGATTTTATACTTATTTATTTCAATTGCATAAAAATAATACAGTTATTATTAATCGGTATATCATTATAGGATTTAAAGAAATCTACAAATAAATTGTATTATTTTTATACAATTGCAATAAATAAGACAGGCCATTCCAACCAATCAGAAAGCTTCTTGACTTTAGTGGTAGACAAATCAATTACGTAACGTCAGTCTACTGTCAGAAATCATAAAGAGAGTACGTGTCATTTCATTATAGATATATAGTTTTGTGAATTTGATATTATAATATAATTTGCATACTAATAATACTTTTGCTTAATTAACACGCGTGTTATTATTATATTTTTAATCAGTCGATCATTGTGAGAGTTATAAAAATTTAGAAAAAAAATTGTATAATTTTTAGGCAGTCGATTTGAATAGGATAGGTTATTCTAGCAAATCAGGAAGCTTCTAAAATTTAATAATTAAATAAATTAATTGCACAGCGTGAATCTACTGTCAAGAATCGAAGGAAAAGTACGTATCGTTTCATTATAGATATTTATATATTTAATTTTATGAATTTGATATTATAGTATAATTTGCGTATTAATAATATTCTTGTTTAATTAATATGCGTGTTATTATTATATTTTTAATCGGTAAATCATTCTGAGAATTATAAAAATTTAGAAATAAATTGTATAATTTTTAGATAGTCGATTTGAATAGGATAGGTTATTCTAGCCAATCAGAAAGCTTGTAGAATTTAATGGTTAGACAAATTAATTGCATAGCATGAGTCTACTTAGGAATCGCAAAAAAAGTACGTGTCGTCTCATTATATAATTTTGTGGAATTTGATATTGTAATATAATTTATGTACTAATAATACTCTTGTTTAATTAAAACGCGTGTTGTTATTATATTTTTAATTGTTGGATCATTGTGAGAGTTACAAAAATTTAGAAATAAATTGTATAATTTTTAGGCAGTCGATTTGAATAGGGTAGATGATTCTAGCCAATCAGAGAGCTTCTAGTATTTAATGGTAAGAAAAATTAATTGCGTGACGTCAGTCTACTGTCAGGAATCGCAAGAAAAGTACGTATCGTCTCGTTATAGGTATATAATTTTGTGGAATTTGATATTGTAGTATAATTTGTGTACTAATAATACTTTTATTTAATTAACATGCGTGTTATTATTATATTTTTAATCGGTGGATCATTGTGAGAGTTATAAAAATTTAGAAATAAATTGTATAATTTTTAGATAGTCGATTTGAATAGGATAGGTTATTCTAGCCAATCAGGAAGCTTGATTTTAAATTAATTGCATAGCATGAGTCCACTGTCAGAAATCGCAAGAAAAGTACGTGTCGTCTCATTATAGGTATATAATTTTATGATATTTTGATATTGTAGTATAATTTATGTACTAATAATACTCTTGTTTAATTAACATGCGTATTATTATTATATTTTTAATCGATGAATCATTGTGAGAGTTATAAAAATTTAGAAATAAATTGTATAATTTTTAGGTAGTCGATTTGAATAGGTAGGTGATTCTAGCCAATCAGAGAGCTTCTAGTATTTAACGGTAAGAAAAATTAATTGCGTGACGTCAGTCTACTGTCAGGAATCGTAGAGAAAGTACGTGTCGTCTCATTGTAGATATATAATTTTGTGAAATTTCATATTGTAGTATAATTTGTGTACTAATAATACTCTTGTTTAATTAACACGCATATTATTATTATATTTTTAATCGGTGGATCATTGTGAGAGTTATAAAAATTTAGAAATAAATTGTATAATTTTTAGGCAGTCGATTTGAATAGGCTAAGTTATTCTAGCCAATCAGAAAGCTTCTAGTATTTAATGGTAAGAAAAATTAGTGGCCTGAAGCCTGCTGTCAGGAATCGTAGGAAAAATAGGTGTCGTCTTGTTATAGATATATAATTTTGTGGTATTTGATATTGTAGTATAATTTGTGTACTATTAATACTCTTATTTAATTAATATGTATTTGATTATCATATTTTTAATTGTCGTTTTATTATAAAAATTATATAAATTTACAATTGAGATGTATTATTTACTCAAATTTTCATACATTTTCAACACAGCTGAAGTAAATTAGATAGATCACTCCAGCCAATCAGGAAGCTTGTAAGATCTAGTGGTAAGGGAATCAGTTGCGTCATGGCGTCAGTCTACTGCCAAGAGAATCATAGGAGAATTGCGCGTCATTTTATCATATTTAATTACGTGAATTTGGTGTAGTATAATTTTTATATTATTAGTGCTTTTTTTTAATTAGTGTATTTAAGCATTTGTGAAATATTATATCAAAATTAAATTGTCTTTTAAACGTTTTTTAGTCATTGGTCATTGCTAACATATTTGATAATTTCAATAATCGATTGTTCATATTATAAACATTTATAATTAGATTTGAATGTTATATTTTATCACATTATTTTAATATTATTTTAATTTTATTATATTATAATTGTTTTATTGTTCTAAAACAATTTTTAATTGTGCAGATTGCTTGATTATTGGAATAGCGTGGAAGATGCAATAGGTTATGAATACTTCGCCTTCATATAAATGTGGTAAGGTTTTAATAAAAAATATATATAAAATATATATAAAATAATTATAAATTTCTTTCTTATTCGAATGGAAATAGAAATAATTATAATAAATCATTTTCATATTTCATTCGTACAAATATTTTTTAGACATGTCTATTCATGCGTATTGTTTTTGTTTTCATATTGGCTCGAGTTAGGAACGTTTCTTATAATTGTGCTTTCCTAGAAATTGATGCTGTATTATTTTTGTTTTGCTATGTTTGTTGAAAGCGAAAAATATTTATTACCTTTCCAGGAAATGAGTGGTTTCTTATTACGTTCAATGTTTCGAATTGTTGTCAAACTTCGAGCATATAGTCTCCTTAATCCAATTCGATAAACGAAATCGTGCCACGAGCTGCTATTTTGCTGTCGAATGTCGTGCTGTTTGGTGGCTTCGTTTCGCTTTCAGGTATGTGACTAATTTATTATATTATATATAATTTTTGTAATTATTGTTTTCTTATTGTTTATTTTTCTTTACTATTATTTATTTATTACATTTATGGAATTATTTATTGATTTATTATAATTAATATTATTTTTGCGAAACAATTTATTGAATTTTCTTTGTAACCTATTTTACTGTTAGTTATTAGCAAAGATATCGGTTTTTAAAATGAAATTAATATTGCATTGTTTCAATAGGATTCTAATTTCGTATATTATATATATTTATATTAAAAATTTGATTTTTTTAATGCAAATTAATATTTGAATATTGAGATAATCTACAAAATAGGGAAAAGGAATTTTAACATTAATATCCGCATTTTAATAATAATTAAATAATTAATAACATTTTATTTTTTATATTAAAAATCAGTATGTTTTTTTTTATTACTTGTTAATATATAATAAAAAGAAGTTAGTATATATAATAGTAAATTCAATATATTAATTATTAAAAATACTACAGTAAAAGAAGAGATTAGATAATTTAAAAAAATTAAACAAATTATATTATTATTTTAGATATATTAGGTTATATTTTTTATTCTAAATAAATTAAATTTATTCTTGCAGCATCTAATTCTAATTCATAGGTCTATAAAAATAGAAATTTTCTTTAATAAATGTTTGATAGAAGAAAAAAAATTATAAAAAAATATTTTATTTTTTTATTAACCCCCTTTTCTGCTAATGCAACTTTTCTTTCAGAAAATTTAATCGCGCGCAATGCGTAGATTTTAGATTGGTAGATTGAGTCTTTGCTTTGTAATAGTACTTCAAATAATTTATATAGTATATTTTACAGTATAATAGCTCTAATTAAATAGAATAACTATATTCACGAATTTAGATTATATGTTTGTTTTAATTATAGTTTAACAAACGCGTTATTAGTCTTTTATTTTTTTTTTTTTTAATTATTCGTTTCAAATATATATATAATTTATTTTAAATTGTGATATTCCATTTTTTAGTAGTTCTCGCTTCTTAATTCATAATGGTTGTGCAATAATTTTCATGGAATATCAATAGCAGTATCAATAGCAAATTCATCACATCTAATGGTGAGTCACATATATATGTTTTTTCCGGATTCTCAATTATTCGTTTCGAATGCATATTAGAGTCAGTACATCAACAGAATAAGGAAAATAATAAAAATGGTTAACTTTATAATGGTTAATAGATATATTATAAAAATTTTATATTATTTATATATAATATTAGAAATTTAAATGATATAATTTAATAAGTAGTTCATAAAATCAAAGTATATTTAATATATTAATATTTGTAAATGTACATAGTTAGATGAATATGCATTTACAAATACTCAATATGAATATTTAAATAAATAATGACATGAATTTAATTGAGTAATATTTTGTAGTAAAAAGTCGTATGTCCTCTGAAGTTTAATAATTCTTTTGTATAGATATTTATTATAATTAGCTTTTATTATTATATTCAGATTTCTGACAGATAGAGTTAGGTAGTTTTTGAAGAAATTATTAAATTTTTATATTATAGATTTTTTAATTGAATTTTGTAAAGCTTGTGTGTTGTAGAATATTCTATATTAGAAATACAAGATTAAAATATACTTAACATTGATGGAATTAAATATATTTGTAATTTAATACATGCATGCGTATTAATGTGTGTTAATAGATATTAATTAAATAAATAAAATAATATAGATAAGTAGAAAATAAATGGGCAAAGTAGTGGGACGTTTTGAAATAATTCAAATATTTATTTTGCTAATTTTATGTATTTTATACTATTTATCAGTAACTTTTAATTTTCATGATGATGAAAATGTAAAATATTGATAGGAATTAATATTTGCTTTACTTTTCTATTTGCTTCTTTATAATTTCTTTTATTGTTTATATAATCAGATTTGAAGTTATTTTCAAATAAATTTTCTTTTTTGAAAATTTATTTGGAGGTAAATTTTTTCGTAAAAGAAGATTGCATGTGGCATTGTAGTTATTATATATTTCCAATTTGTAGCAAACAGTAAAATTTAAGAAATGGTTTTTGTTTAATATATAATATATAATTATATCATTATATATATAATAAATATAAATTATATTTATAAGATATAATTATATTTATAAGAAATAATATGAACTAATTCCTTACGTATGCATGGAAAAGTAGAAAATTTATTAAGGTGATGGATAATATTCTTGTTTCAGTTCAATTTTTATTTCGTAGGATGAATCATTCAATTTTTATGAATGATTCAATTTCATTAGATATGTTCTTAGATTACAACATGTTAAATAGCATATATCTTAATCTAATTTTTCGATATCTAATTTTAATTTAATTTTTTTAATTTGTTTTAAATTAATTCTAATTTAATTTTAGTTTTCACTATTATAAACTAATTGAAATCCTCCCCAAATGGTGAAGACAAAATTAAAAAATGCAATATAATTGTAATATTTTACAATTATTTACAATTATAAAACAATATGTTATAATTATAATTACAATTATAAAGTTATTTATGAATGTTTAATATCTCGATAAATATATAAATATAATGCGAGATATATATAGATATCGAAAAATTGGTGGGAAATGTTTTTCTCGTATCAACTTTTGGCCCAGTTGGATAAAACTTGAACCGATTTCGAGTATCGTGACAACAACGCCAAAACATATGCCCTTATATCTCTGAGAGTACTTCTTCGACGCCCGTTTTTCCCTTACGATATAGAACCGTGCTCCTATCGCAAAATCCTCCGTTTATCCTGACTGAAAACTTTTCTCACCTCTCCTCTGTTCGCATCTCCTTCGACAACAGTTGCCGAGTATTAGTAGGGACGCGGTTTCGAGCATCGTCGATGGGAAGATGCACACGAAAGAATCGAGCTTATCGATACAGGTTGAAAACAGGTCGTGTTACATCCGATTAGAAATTCGGTTATTTTGTAATTGCGTAATATATTTTTTTTTTTTAGAGAGGATTAAATGAGAATACATTTTTATCCCCTCCTTAGATAGGATCCGATAATTCTACTGTACTTAATACTCGTCTCTTATATGCCTTTTTTCGCTAGGAATGGATTTACTCGTATCTCTTAGAGAAATGGTGAAAAGTTTAATCAATCGATATTTTATGAGGGAAGCGCTTGGCTTTTACGATGTATAAGTTAATTGGAAAATTTAGTAAATATTTTTGAGGAAGTTGTGAAACACAGGATTAGATGTTTATATGAAAATCGTGAGAAATTTTCTAATTGTCGAGTGAACACATTCTAATTGAATATATTTAAAAATATTTATAATTATTAGGTAAATGATGAGAGGATTGGAATAGATAAATCATATAATCATCTTATTTTGTGTTAAGATTAGCTAATGTAGATTATCGCGTATAATATTGATTGAATAATGAAAAAATTATAGACATTCGATTCCTTTTCCTAGAAATTATCATATTAGAAATTATATTTATTTTAACAAATAAATTTAAATCTATTTGAATAATACTAGAGTATTATTCAAAGAGATTTTAATATACTTGTTTATTTCATATAATTAATCGATTAAATTTTAATAATATAATTCATATTAGATTTTGATCAAGTACTTCCAATAAAATGGTATTTGAGACAATTCAGGTTTAATTTATTATTTTTCAAAAAATTATTTTAAAGATTTTTTCATGTTTTTTTTAAAAAAAAACAATAGTGTAAATTTCAAATAAAATTGGATCAAAATTGTTATTAAAAAAAAAACTATTTTCTCGTTTCCAATTTCAATGAAAAAACTAGTTTTCATTACTTTCAGAAGATCAAAACGATCGATCGATGCGTTTCGTATCGGCAATACATTCCGATTCACTCTTTCGGAAATTCCAGAAATGACGAAAAAGTTGCAAACTATCAGATGGTCGTAGATGTAATTGTTTCGTTAGCAAACGAAGTTTCAATCACATTAATTGTATACGATGGAAATTGGAATTGCATTCGTAAAATTTATGATTTTTTATTTGTATTTCGAACTAAATCAATAGATCTTGCAATCCTTGCAGTTAAAATCATACTATTTCAGTAAAAAAAAAAAAAAAAAAATAAATAAAGATCACTGAAAAGAGAGAAATAGATAGTTTAAAAAAAAAATAATTTATATTTATAAAAATATAACGAAACGAAAGAATTTTTTTTTTACTTTTTCAATGTAAAAGATTTTTTTATTTTCTTTTAATATCTGATAAAAATACATTATTTCTAATATTTTTAGTACAGTAATTAAAGATATTATAGATAATTTATATAAAATAAATTTTTACAATGCATAATATTTTACTATACATATGTATGTATAAGTATAATTAGAGCAGCATGATTTTTATCAGATGTAACTTCATTCATAATGTAAACTTAAATTAGTTTGTTTTACGACGAATGAGAATCAGCTTCGTGTTATAATTAGTAAAAAAAACTCATGGGAAATTAAGAAGAGGATATAAATTAGAAATTTGTAAATATGAGAGATGTGATAAATTATAATTATATCCTTTTAGTAATTTCTGCTTTTATATAAAGTATCTTATAATATCTTATAATTTGTAAGAGTGAATTACACAACGAATATAACAATTATAAAAAAAAATTCTAAAAATCCAAGATACATTTTTTTAACAAGAAATATAATTAATAACGAATTCTTGAAGATTTCATTTTTAACTTGATGTGAAATTTAATTAAATAACATTCAGACGATAAAAAAAAAGAAAGAAAAAGGCTATATACATTCTCATACTAGGTTAAACGATCTCATTTTCATTGATCGACCGAAACGATACGCAACAATCGATCGTTGTTCCATCCATTCGTCTCCACAAATTTCAACGACCATTACATTAGCTACTTTTTCCACAAACATTTCTGTTAAATTTAAATCTCGTTTTCGTTCGAGGTGAAATTTTTCTATGAAATAGGCACCACAAACTGTTCTTAAATTCATCATTCCACAAATAAAACCTTTCAGATCCAACGAACGAAAGAAAAAAGTTGGACGCAGTTGAACATCGAAAAATAAAACATAAAGTTGGGCAATATCTTTTAAGACAGAGACATATCCTTAGCCTTAAATCTTCCACCTTTTCTTTGTTAATTCAATTTACCTCCGCACCGCGTTAGAAGCATAGCACCCCTGCTACTTAGTTCTTAACTACTCACCTTATCCTTCCTCTCTGATCCTTGCACCCCACCCCTTGTCCCGCCCATTTCGAGCGAATACTCCAACTGGGCTGCACCACGTTTCTTTCTTTTGTTTTATCATTGAATTACGGCGCGTAGGGCATTAACATTTTCCCGTGATTATTTAAATTTAAGACAATCGTAGCCACGACTAGCTGGCTGCAGCTTCGCCAACCTTAATGCCGAACAACCGTGCTCCTCAGCCTCTATCCATTGTATCATCTCCCTCTTATACCCACGAAAAGCTCGGACATTCCTTCCTTCGACCTCTTTTTCAACCAACCTTAGAAAATAACGCGGCCTACTTCTTATATCCCGAATGACAAACCGCATCCCAACCGAACTTTCATCCGCGAATTTCTCTAATTTTTACTCCCTCTCCGATTCCGACCCCCTTTTTGTGCTTTTCTTATTTCGTGTCTTCTTTTCCAGTTTTCTCTGCGAATTCAGTTCGTGGAGATACCATTTACCGGACGATTTATTGGAAATTAAAACTCCGATTTCTTGCCTCCCCACCGAAGAGAGGGATGCAAAAAGAATATTTAAGAGTATTAAGTTTATCGGGGTATTGTTGCTGATTATAGTTATTGAGAAATTTTATCAGTTTTTAAGGCAGTTATTTATTTTTAAGGCAGTTTATTTATTTATTTATTTTTTTTTTAATATTTTAAATCGATGTTTGGATATTGTCGAGTTATAATTGAAATTTTTATGAATTGCCTCATCTGATATTCTCAAAATGATAACTCAAAAATCTTAATTATAGGAAAAATTTTATACTAAATTTTCTGCGATATTATAGGATCTGATTTCTTAATTTTAATTTAGGCAATTCTATTTTAAAAAATACAAAAAAGACAAATACAATTTTTTTTTATTATCAATGGCTCAAAACTTATAAATTTTTGTCGCGTCATTATTGCAGCAAAATATTTTCTCAAAATAATTATAGTCGAGTTTTGATTTGAATGTAGTACAATCATATACTTCAATTATAAAAAGATAGGAATAATCTTGAGTACAAGTACGTATTAAATCTCATGAAACGTCTTCTTATCCTTAACTTTTTAAAGTTGTATTCGAAATGAATATAACTAATCTATATATATATAAATGTTAATGGAAGGAGAAGGATAAGATGAAGTGACAGTATATTATATGCTTATATGGTTAAACAAACATGTATGTTGATGTTATTACAAACTAGAATATCATTTTGTTTTGACAACAGTTTCGCGTTGAAGCTTGGTAACTGCGCCGAGTGTACTTTGTATTGGCAATACCAACTTCGTAACTCTATGCTACGGCTCGCTTACGTTCCGCAGATGCATTAATTTCTGAGGAAAACGTGTAACTGTGTCCCTTCGAGCAACGTGACACGAATCCCTTATTCCAACTCTTCGTCTGTAAAGAGCAACGTTACGCAACAAGCGGTTCGTAGATTCGCATAGATAAAAATATAGATATAATTTTCGAATCACGAATCATCGCGATATATTGAATTTATATTTTAAACGAATGGAATGAAATATATTTCCTAGCTATTTTAATCTCTGTTCGTTTCAAGGAAAGCAAATTGGAAACAATCGGTTTATATAATACTGAAAAATTTTCGATGATTTTTTTAATAGCTATGAAATTTACAAAGCGTCATTTCATCGCGATTCTTACGTTAACTTCTTATTCCTTCTATCTATGGCAACTGTTGTGAAAAGCTTAAAATTTCGAAAAGCTTCGCAGCAGATATCTCGCGAAGTTTTCTTCGACAAAAGTATTTCTACTTTATCGAAGCTCGTGCGTCTTGCTGAAGATGCAATTTGCAACGCGGCTGCATCAATATCGTTCATAAAGTTTCGAAGGTGTGCTTTAGAATTTCGCGGTAGTTCACCGTTGCTGATTTTTTTCAAGTATTTCCTCAAGGAAATTGTATTTACCCTGTGGTACATCTCGGGCACGGTGCTCTGAGTAAAAGTTTCTCTTCTGACAAAATCGTTGACCCGAGCACGAGCTATTTGCCTCTGGAAATTTGGTATTTTTATCGCAACAATTTTTTCTGAATGAAATGTAAACCTTAGTAATTAATAGATAATATTTTTATTTCGGTTTTTAAACGATTCAATTTGATTTCTTCGAATTTTGTTTTGAAGCAAATTATAAAAATTATATAAACTTTCCTTGTTTAAAGCTATTTCTAGAGCTTAATTTTTTAATTTCAAAAATTAACGAATTAAATTTTCTAAAAATTCTTATAAAAATAATTATCAATCTATTCGACAAGATGATCGAGATCTAACATATCATCAATTTCCAAGCAAGGAATAATTTTTAATTTTTAATATGAAAAGTCAGGCTGCGTTCTCATTTACAAACTCCTCTGCTCTTATTTCATCCTGTTTCGTTTAATGCTCTTTAACTGTTAATTTCATCATGCGTTTGTCGTCTCGTATATACAACGAGACCATTTTTCCGCATGAAATTCAGCTCAGTTCACATTACCATGATTAAATATACTGTCTCGACGCGAGTGTGCGTAAACCCATAGATTTTGTAATTGTATGCGAATCTCGGGGAAATCTGATCTGACCATACGCCGGTATGATTAACGAGAAATATTAATATATTCACGACATCCGTTGCTATTAATGTTATAATTAAAACCATGCGGGTATTGTAATTGTACCTGATCTATCGTGATTCATCGTCGTACACTGTACACGTCAATGGGAACGAAAATGGGAAATAAATTTCTTATCACAATTATATACAAATTTCTTCTTCGAAACCAAGTTAGATAACGACACGAGATTTTAATATAAGTTTCTATAATTAAATTCCTAAATGGATATTGAGAGGATAGAATAGAAACAGTGTGAAAAATATTCAAATATAATGATTTTAATTTCTTTAAATTTCTTTGAAGCTAGATTCTGATGATTTACCAAAGTATAAAACCTTCGATATCGCGATTCTGCACAAACAAAACCGGCTTAACGTCTCATAATTTACCCGTATTTAAATCCTCGAATCCATCTGTAAGACGCTTATCGAAATCATAATTCCCACTTTTTCCCCCCGTAAAAAGCAATAGCAACGCTAATTGAACGTGCAATATCAATTAAATCGCAACGCTGACCGCTCACAAATAATCCCATTAATCCCCCGACAAACGTATATACAAACAATACAGATTTTATCTACTTCTCCCCCTTAAATTCTATCACGAATCCCCCGTTTCGTTGTTTCGCGACCAGGTGCGGCCAAACGTATTAAAATATGTGGAAACTTTCAGAACGGGAGTTGAAAAAGATCGTGGATCTTGAAGATTACCGAGGTTGTTCCACTAGAGGGTTAGAACAGCCACTAAGTCACTCTTGACCCGTGCTACCCCCGGATGATGTACGAGTATAGTTTTCGACCATCCTTGCAACCCCGTCTCGCCGACAACCGCGTGACTGTCTCCCCTTTTAACTCGCGACCGATATCCTCCTCCTCCTCCTCCTCCTCCTCCTCCTCCTCCTCCTGATGGAGGGATGGAAAGAGGGAGAGATGCGCAACGTGTATGTATGCACACATCTTCTAATTGCCGTATCGCGGACAGGGGAGGGTGGGTTAAAACGTCGAGCGCTAAAAACCGTGAAGGTGGATGCACGCAACCGCCACGTACACAACAGGCTGGACAGATTTACGTTTCTTTTGATGTTGCCGAACAATCGCTATAAATCCATTCGCGTCCCCGTAATTTCTCCGTGACCGTTTAAATAACTCCCTGTTCAACAGCGTGGCGTCCGTTTAATTGGTCTCGGTCGGGATCGATTCGTTACACACCTTCGTTATTATTCGTATATATATATTTGACGTTGAAAATTCGTTTCGCG
The DNA here is from genome assembly GCF_014066325.1 of Apis laboriosa. NCBI lineage: Eukaryota > Metazoa > Arthropoda > Insecta > Hymenoptera > Apidae > Apis > Apis laboriosa. The sequence continues at coordinate 322,275 of NW_025224529.1, read as the reverse complement.
ATTTCTTCGATCCCGCGGCGAGAATCGGCGATGCTCGGTCGAGGGAATTAAAACGTTATTATTAGTTATCGACGGGCCATGTTTATCCAATCATCCCTGTTACCTTTTCACCGTTTTCGTTTCTCCTTTTATTCACCGCGTGGAAAACGGTTTATTGAATTGATTAATAAGCGAGCCGTGTACAACATCGTCGACTGGTTTTCGATAACGGTGTTGCTCGCTCGATTTCATTCCCGTCATTTGCGTGGTTTGTCGATAAACGAAGGAAATAAGAATGGGATACGGTTAATGGACGTCGCGCGTTTTAAAATCGCTCGGATTCGAGCGCTTGAAATAGAATATTTATAGATAACGATTATCGTACGCGTCGTGTGATACCGATCAGATCAATTTTTAAATTAAATATGCATTTTTAGATATAATTTTGAATATTAATTTTTTCTATAAACTTTGAACCGAGAAGTGTAAGAAACGCCAACAGTTTTAATCGAACAATTATTTGTTTAATAATAATGATGACAATCTCTCTCCTCCGCGTAATTAATTCCAATTAATTCTATTTAAATTCGCTATAAATAGCAGATAGGATATGTTTAACCAACGCGTTAACATATGTACTGGGGGAACGAAACTAGGGGAAACAGGTTAAACTCGGTCGTGTCTTTTCAAGCCGTTCGTAATCCTAGGTAGACGAAATCTGGATTGCGTCTAGCTTCGTCTAACGAGGTCATTGACGACGTGTCGGTAGTTTGAACACCAGATGCTACGAAACGGGATTAAAATAGTTCGTCTGTACAAAAAGGCTAAGGTAAAGGGTGTGGCTTGGATCGCGAACGAGCCACTCCTTTCTTCTTTCGCGCCTCTTTGTCGCTTTTCTTTCGTCAAAAATGTGCACGCGTTCGTACAACAAGAGACACGTGTCGCGAGGCTCGTTAACGTCACTCCAACCGAGCTTATGCATAATTATCGAGAAGCCTTTGATTATTTGTCTTGAACAAAATTCGTGCTTCGAGCATACGAGATTGTAAATTTTGGAGAATATCGTATGGTTTTATTAATAGAATCAACTGATATAAGATGGAACATGTACAAATTGTTATTTGAGTTATAAGGAAAACTTGCCAGGGCGAAAGAATTAAATTATTCGAATATGAAAAATAATTTTTAAAAATTGGTGTACAAACATGTTGGTTAATTAATTGCTAGTTATGATAAATATTTTAAATAGATTTTTGTGTTCGTTTCTTTCTCTGGAAAAAGCGTCTCGTGAATATATTAACATTCTAGTTCTATATAGTTCTATATAGTTATATAGTTCCATCTATATAGTTTTTTAACTATATTACATTTTATTATATTATGAACGAAGTGATTCGAGTATTGATCTTTGAAAATTATCGAAATCGGTGAGACGTATCTCTTTATAGGTAATCATTTATTTTTTCAATGAAATTTCAAATTAATTGATACATCGTTCTAAATTATTTTAAACGGAATCCTGCAAACAGTGTATTTTTCCATAGAATTTTTTAATCAATTGATGTACATTTCATGTACTTTTCCTCTAATATCATCGTAGTATCCTAATTTTAAATTCCATCCCGTTAACTAATTCACAAAATCATCGCGTTATTCGAACCAATTCGGAAAAACCATTCGATCCGGATCGTTAAAGGGACGATCGAGATAGGAACGAGCGATGAATTCGACAAAACCGATGAATCTCGAGTTAATTAGCGATTAAACGAAGCCTCCGCGTGCCTAATCGACGATCTATGTCGATTGTACAGGCGTTATTAACGAGGCTGTGTGTTCGTGGTTGATCGGGCATCGTGAATCAGGCCGGCGTCCAACACGTCGTTTCATGGGTATCTCCCTGTGTCCCCGGTTTGTCTGATTCACGCACGTCTGTCAAAGCAAATCAGGAAGTCGACGCGTACCCGTGGCCACGAACCCTATTGAAGAGGGACACGCTAATGGACGTACGTTTACCGAAGATCGAAACACCGTATGTCGACGATGAAACCGGTTCGCTTCCTGTGGCGGATTTTCGAGAATGTACCCTACCACACCGCCCATACGGTTTTGATTAAACATGCCTCGGCTCATCCACTCGCTGATGTTATCACATCGCTGGGGATCGGTGAATTCGAATTTATGAAGGGTGTTCGGGGGATCGTCCCGTGTATTGTTTCATCCATCATCTCTGATTCGAATTTAAATATTTGGAAGGATATTTTAAATCATATCTTTTATACGATCGTGATAGATTTAGACAGGGACTTTTTTCCCCATGATTAAATTAATATTATTGATGAAATTTTAGAGAGTTTTCAAATATCGGTTCATTCATCATCTCTGATCCAAATTTAAATATTTGGATTCTTTTAACTCTATCTCTTTGAGGGATCCTTTTCTCAGGATTGGATTAATATTATTGACGAAATTTTAGAGAGTTATGGGTATATTTCTTAATTGCGAATTCGAATACTTTTGGAAATATTGTAATGCTGTGGTAGAGAATTTGAAAACTCTTCGCGTTAAATTTATATTATTAATTAAATTAGTACAGTATCGTTGTTTCTATAGATTTGTAGATATATTTAAAGTGATTTGAAATAATATTGAAATATTTGAAATAATATTGAAATTATTATTTGTTATTTTCAAATATAATGATTGAAATTTTATTAATGAGATTATTTAATCGATATTTTATAAATTAATCGGTCGAGGAAAATTATATTACAATATTAATATGATAGAGTAATATTAAACTTGGTAGGTAGATTTTAAAGATACCAATTTCTCGATAATTGAACAAATAATAATCACTTAATAATTATTAAATAATGAATTAATTACTAACTCAGTTAAGATTAATTAATTATGAAAATTTATCAATTCGTAATAAATTTCAAACCAATAAACGATCGTAAATAACTTATTTTACTTTTATTGCACTCATATATGTAAATGTATTATTATCAATTGAATTATTAGTCGGGTTCATAATACACTATTGTATTAAATACTTGTTATTTACAATAAATGTTTAAAATGACAGCTTTCCGGATCAATTCATTTTGCTTTTGTTTTCCCAGAATCCGCGATTATTATTAATGCGTAATATTATAAAATATAATAAAATTAATTTATGTAGTCGAGTGAAATATTAATGTGATGCAGGTAATTTAAAAGGATATTTTATCGCATAAAGATATAATATACATACATATATGAAAAATGATGTATCACAAAATATCATTATTAGGTGTCATCGTTTTAAAGAAAATTAATTTTTCATAAAATGTTTTGCCATCGTATAAATTTTCCAATAGAAGAAAATCATTATTGGATTATTTTAAAATTAAACTGCGTATGAAAAGAAAATGCGAATTAAAATATAATATTCCGATATCGAAAACAAATGATAGTTAAGATATTATATGCAAATTAAAAAATCACGTAGTTTTGAATATGATACTATTTTTATATATATAATTTATCATAATAAGTTGATATTACTGTAACATAAATATAATATTGAAATTTTTCAAAGAAGGAAGACAAATTTAAATAGATAAAAATATTTAAATTTGTTATCGATAATATTTTAATTTGATTTCAATGAAACATTTTCTTTTCATCGTATTAAATAAATATTTTCCCATGTGTCTCAATTTTCACGAAAATGATTTTGCCACGAGGCGACACATGAATAATCTCTTGAATGAAATTAACTAATTACGAGGTTGTGAAAAAATTCGAAAACGATGCCTACTCTTGAAAATACGTTTAATCAAGAAAATGAAGATTTTATCAACGAAAAAGCACCTCGTTTGGTGGAATAAACAGGAAGCCTTTAAAAATATTGCCATGAGAAGTTTGATCGACTGGAGCTCGCGCATGAACTGCTCTTCAATCGGAAGTTTTCTCGTCTGCCAACATCCGGATAGTAATTAGAATCGCCTTCTCGATAAATCACACGGCACAGAGATCGTCGGTTTAATTACTTCCTCCTTCTGGACGACGTCAAAGCGTATTTGAAATGGCCACCTACAAATGTCACGAGTAACATAAATACTTTTCCTGCTTTCTCGATTCACAAACAAGAAGTTGACAGTCTATATGTGTAATTTACACATATAAAGAGAGGTTTTTTTTATTAATATCTCTTCGTAAAATCCATTTAATAAGCGTTGCATACCGTTATGGTTGTGGTATGAAAACGTTTAACGAGAATCCGCCTTACTTGGAAAATTAATCTGAATTTATTTCGATGATAAAGCTTGATACACGATCGTATCATGTTCGATTTCGTGTATAATTTCGTTTTCCATTAAATTTTAGTATCAGGATAAATATTTGGTAAATTGGAACATTTGCTCCTGCTGGGAATCAGGTAATAAATTAATTCATTAAATATTTTTTTTCGTTTCGTCAATTTTTTATTTTGTTTATATAGGGAAAATTTAAATATATTTGACAATTATTGACAATTATTTTGAGAACAATTTATATTTCTTAAGAGAATTATAAACTATAATTATATAGTTACAAATTAGTTTACACTTTTCTTCTTTCGTGTTAATTAATTTCTTGTTCACGTTGATTATAATTTACAAATATAAAACATTCCATAATGAAATTGAATAAAATATTATTGTTCTTCTATATTGACAATCATAAACTCAAAAATATACAAAAATAACAATACTCTTAATATACACTCTCTACATGATAACAGTTTCGAATAAACAAAAAATACATTAAACACGATAACGTGTTGTTACAAACATGTTTTTGAGGAGTTAGAAAAAAGGATATAGGATTGTTTAGGCCGTTTCGCGAAAGTCATGTGCCATGGTGAGGCTAACGACTGCGGTTGACGTGTAACGAAGTAGCCAGACCGCAAGATTAACCCTCCGTTTCGTTTTCAATCACTCGATCAGGCCAACTGTCCACCATTTTATCGGTTAACATTATCGTTCTCTTAATCCTACTACTAAAAGAGCGAGAGTAAAGGGATTTGGTCAAGTCTGTTCCCATTGTAACTCGAGAAGGGAGGGAAGGGGTTGAAAGAGAAAAAGGGAAGGAAACCAACCGATGGGAAGAGGAAAGGTGAAACTTCCGATTATTACTGCAAAGATGAATGCTCGCAATAAAGTAAAGTACACAATAATAACAACGATTGATGAGCGTGAGGATAAAGCGGAAACGGGGGTTGAAACGAAGTGGCTACGTCACTTCTGAGGGAAATAAAGGTCGATCTTGGCTGGATTCAGGGCAACGTTTCCCAAAATTTTGTGGAATATCGGTTGAATCGATTTTGGTCGATGGTATGTGTCGATAGCGTGGAGGATTATGGCACTGTGAGATTTTGAAGGAGGAAAATTGAAGATGGAATAGGATTGAAATAAATGAGGAACAAATTTCGAAGCAAGTGTCGCGATGTTTCTACACAGATAGATAATAGTTTGAATATTTTATTCTTGGATAAATTTATTGGAGCAGGGAAAATTTTAATTTTAGAATTTCAAAGGGATATTTTAAGATTAGTATGGTGATATAATAAAAGCACTGACAGTATATTTTCGATATTTATTATATTTAATGTGTAATTAGTATAGAAATAAAAACAGAACATTAATATTTGTACTGCCAGATAAATAAGAGAGATAAATTTACACATTGAGATACAAATATACAGAAAATATATCAATAAACGATTAAACAAGTATTTATTTGGTAGGAAGTATTTGGCTATTTCACAAAATGAAATGCAATTTTAATAAATTTTTATTATTTTTAAATTATCTATCTATCTGTGTAAAAAATATCGTTTTGTCACAATGATAATAAATTACACACGTGAATTATAAATAAAAAGTTTAAATTTTGACATATAATTCGATGATTAACAATTGATAAGGAATTTATTAAAAATAAAATTATAAGGAACTTATAATAGACATAAAATAAGGTTTCATAGTTAATTAAATTTAAAATTTAACATGATCTTCCTTCTTAGGAATTTCTTAGAAAAGTATAATTTTATCTAACAAATTCCATTAACAATGTCGTTCGAGAACAAGGGAGAGAAAAATCAAATTATTCTACTTGGAGTATCGGCATACGTAGCAAGATGATCGTTTCGACCTAGAAGAAGGAGGGAGGATAGGATATTTTGAAAAGGAATGTTTAATATTCGATGTAATCTCTCCGTATTCCGATTTCACGTTTCGCAAAATCTGCGAAAGGGTCCGTTCTTTTCTTATTCTCGATGAAAACTCTTCCTCGGTCGATTTCCATCCACGACGTTTTTATCGGAAAGCTTTCCCTTATCCGTGCTCTTATTACATCCCCAGAACGGTACACGCTACCTTATACAAGTGACAACCACTCCACCATGTTACAATATCTATGTGTGACTGAAACCTAATCCAGACTTGGCTGTATTAAACGATGAAGTACAGTGTCCTGTTCCCATAACATGATCCTGTGGATTATACCGTTAAGCGTAATTGTCAAAACAATTACGTAACATGTATCTGGTGATTTGATTAGTGGTAATCAACATTAAAATTAATGGAAACAATGGATTTCAAATCATTTTTTTTTTTATAATTTTTGGAAATATACAAGAAGAACTAGGTAAATAAAATATTGTATTTCATTCTTTTTGAAGATGACAATTTATTTTAGAAATTCTTTTTGTTTAAAAAATAAATAAATTTTACACGATCTTATTTTAAAATTTTTATATGTAAAATTACAAGCATATTTAAACGCTTTTTTCGGTAAATATTAGAATACATAAATAGTATAAAAGTTATTATTATCCTGATATTGATATTTAAAAATTTCAATATTATTTAGAAAATTTTAATATCTCAATTCGCGAAAACACTTTCCTCCTCGTAACCATGTGAAATTATGATGCCATGCAATCGCATGCACCGCAATTTACTTTCAATTTCACAAAATTGCAAGTTCCATATATTCTCCATTGTGATAATACGTGCATATACGGGATTGTATGTGTCAAATTAATGACAATTATGTCGATATACGAACAGAGGTAATCTGGGAATACGAGCAGCGGGAAACGATCAAAGGTCTTTGATCCCGTGCACATGCAACGCTGAATTTATGACAAATTCGCCATTATTAAAGAACATGATTTAAATCAGATTTTTTTGATTTAAGATAAAAATAATTTTATCGTCCGACATACCTTCGTCCATAATTAATTACGAATATAAAGAATTTAAAAATTAAATATATCATTATGGTGCAATATATCCTTATGGTTCAATTTTTGCAATGTGTAAGGGACACGTGGCGAGATAATGTCAACGTCGAAAACGAAAAATATCTGGAGCATATTACTCACACAGTAAATATCTCTTTGTATCGAATTACTACACGTCGCCATTTGAGCGTAGACAATACCCTATTAATAATATCTTTTTTACAGAACGTATTATCGCAAATGATTGAAAAATCGAACGAAACGTATGAGCGTTTCGATTCGACTGATTCAAAATTTCGTCATACACTCGAAGTGGTTCGAGATTATCGCCTGAGGCCTATCGCCAGCCATAAGAGCTTTCAATCTCACCGTTTGCACGCAAGAGCATAATGCTTTTCGAACACGATCCACGATCGAATATCAATGGGCATAGTTTCCTGTTCCTTTCTCGAGCAGCTGTTTATTATAATAAAGTTGTCAAAGATTGCGTGTCGAGTTGCAATACGATGAAGCACGATATTTCTTGTATCAACGATCGTCTCTTTTTTTTTTTTTTTCTTTCGAAATAGGATACATAAAGGGTCATAAACAATTTGCGAGCGTTCGATCGAGCGAAAATCGAAGAACGACAAATGGCGCGTACATCTGTTCAAAGTAATTTACAACAGTCGAGTCAAGGTGACGCGAGACCCTGAGATATTCGAATATCGAACCATCCGATTTACAGATAGCTGGAAGGATGGATAGGGATGCATGTGAAATGAGAAGATCCGTCGTGGAGAATGAACTTTGTCTGTGTAAGAGTTTCGAATCTGATAAAAATTTCATGGATTTATTTAAAAAAGAAAGAATGAAAAGGGGATATCCTTTTGTCGAATTATATTAACGATTGATAGATTGTTCGTTAGGGATAATATTTTAAATTTTTTTTACATTTAAAAGAATTTTTTTTAGTTATATTACTAATTTTAGAAAAAGATGAATAATTATTATTTGCTGAAATTGTTAAATGTAGATTTGGCAATTTAAAATAGATTTGAAATCTTATTACAATTATGAAAATGTGATTACAATAGATTGGTTTGGATTATGGATATATGATGAAATAGATATCTCGATATAACATAATTCAATATAAAATAATATGATGTTACGTTTCATAGTAAAGTAAATGAGATAGGTATTTTTCGATTTATTCATTATCATAGGAAATTATAGAAGCATTTCTTTAGTATTATTATTGAAAATTATATTTCTTTTCTTCATTCTTAATATCTTTTGTCCTGAATTTTTCAAATCGCTTTTTAGTTTTTTATTTTTCGTTATTTTTATATTTATTTTTACGCTAATTTCAAGGAAATTATATTTTTCGAATTAAACACTTTTTAAAATATTTGAATATTATTGATCATATAAAAAAATTCAATGCATATAAGAAATATAGATTGTTCTGCAATATTGCAAAGAATTGAATAATGATTTAAAAATCTATTTTGAATTGCATCAAAACTATTACGAATTATCTTATCAATCGGTATTTGTTTTTTACTAATCTCGAAGTAACAGATTTTCACGACATTTATCGAGAAACAATCGAGATTGATTGTCCTAGGGATATACTAGGAACATGTGACAAAAATTTTAATTCATCTTGTCAATCAAATTAATAAATAAGAATGATAATTTATAAGAAGTTCTAACTATAGAACTTATATATACAACCAATTGGATTAGAAAAATATTTATTGCTTTTTATAGCAATCCTTCTTCCAGTTAAAAATAAATAATTTAATGAGAAATTAATTTATCGATCACAAATGCATAATTTGATATAAGAATTATTATTTCTGACATTGGCGTGTATTAATTTTTTAAAAAATACAAAAATAATTTTTCTTCTAACGAAAATGTGAACAAGATAACTAAAACGTGATAAGAATTTCGATAATACACATCCTTCTTTCACTTCCTCATCATTGTTCATTCTCTTTTTCTGCACATCTCCTGACTTGTAGTGTCATTGTCGAGTACTAGAATCTCTTCCAAAGCGTCTTCTACATCACAGTAGCCCTCCTTGTTCCGTTGTTGAAAAACTCATTTCAAAAAATTCTTCTACATACGTCCTCAATTAAACTATATATCCCATATTTTATTATTCTTCCTAATAATAACTCAAATAATAATTTTATTCGTTTCATTGTTAATCAAATTCATCAACGAATTCTTTCCAAACGAAAAACCAAGGATTAGAAATAAATAAAATCACCAAAAAAAAGAAAAGAGGAAAACACAAAAGAAGGAAAACACATCGCGAAACTATGTGCCGCAAACCGAAAATACCACATCCACCGAAAACCAAGCGCGGCTATCCCGTTCCCTCCAATCCCATAGGGAAGTGTGGTAGCCATTATTCGTGGCAATGGTGAACAAGTAAAAGCGGGGTGACTCGCGGGGAGAGGACGCACATACAAGGGTAGCGAGCGTGCTGGATAAGGGGTTAGGGGATATTCCTTTCATAGAAAGGAAAAGAGAGGGGGAGAAAGAGAAGGAAAGAAAAAAAAAAAGGAAAAAGAGAAACGAGCGAACGATACGCGGCGAGTTGTAGGTAGATAACGGAGGGGAGGGAGGAACGTGGTAAATGAGAATGAGTGTATAACGTCGAAACTGTGGAGGAAACTGTGGAGACACGAAGAGGGAATGGTGCGACTCAGCGTGGAAAGGGTAGAGAGACGGCGGATAGGTTTGGAAGCTGGCAGAGTACACCTAATTAGTGCCATTACGGACCTACTGTTTTGCCAAATCGGCGCGGACTTAATATTGTCCGCGGGCGCGAGCGGCGCGGCCCCGCGGCCGATGGACGACAATTCTACCGGTAATTGGCGCATTGTACGTAACGGGGGACTGCATTCAATTAGTTTCGTAAAAAAGCGGAGCAGTCAGTCGCGGTAACGCCGGCAAATGAATAGAGCCTCCAGCGAACGAGCCAACCCCTCCCTCCCGCCTCTCCCCCACACCCCTTCGAGTTCCTCTTCCGCGCTCATCGCAGCGTGCGCGATCAATCCCACCCGGTATATGGCGGATACGCGAGGACACGAGGGGAAAAGGAGGAGGGACTACTTAAAAATCGCTCTTTTTTATCTCGCCACCGACCGTCACAATGAATCCGTGCCACCCTCTTTGAGACAGCCGACTGATTAACGTGGATCCACGATACGTTGGTGCGCGGATGTCGGATGGTAATCTCTTCGACGACACAAACACTCGATCGTGCTTCATCTATGGTGAGGGGATGGTTGTATTATGGTCTCGCGAAATCGTTCCCTTTTGTATAGTGATGTAGGTGGTGGAAAACTGGGCGGATACGGACGTGTCTTTTCAACGTGCGGGTGGCTCGAGGGTGGTTCTTGCGTCAGGATTTGCGTGTGTGTAAATGTGTATTCTATGGAAGGTTGGTATAAGATGCAATAATTGTAACTGGGAAGAGAAAATCGCGTGGGAAAGAAGATGGAAAAATAATATTTATTTTGTTATTGGTTATTCGTGTGATTCATTAATTATAATGTGTTATAATATTATCATTTATGAGTGAGTAAATTGAATGATAAGTAATGGATAAATGAACAAATGATTCGTTGTGCCTTAGATAATAATCGATGCACGAATCTACGTTTATTTCTTTGAGCTAAGTTAATAATTATTCGACAATTGAACGAACGAAACGAAAGTAAATTTCGAATGAAATAACAATTGAAAATATTGACTTATCATTTCATCGTATTCTCTCTGTTGAAGTAAAAAGAAATAAATTAAAATTGAATTTTTTATAATTTAAATATTATTCGCGTATACGGAACATTTTCCATTTTCTTAAAAGGAAGGATTGATGAAGCAATTTTCAGAGATCAAGGATGTTCCAAAATAATCCAAGGATTCATAGATAACGAATTTTCGTAAAATTCTTCTCGATTGCGATGCGTTTCGATGCATTTAAATAATGTTATTTATTCGGGGAACAGTGAAACGCTAAATAGGTTGCAATAAATCCACGATTAACCAACAGTTCCCAACGAATGTCACTATGCAAAGTATGCAATTGCAACAGGAAGTACGGATGTTGGAAAAAGCGTTGATGCAAATTCTTTCTCGTCAAGATCTACAGCCGTCGAGAATAAAGGAACAATCTCGAAATGGAAGACGATGAATACGTTTCGCGAGTAATTTTAATCTACATGTGCCATTCTTTAAAGAACTCAACGAAACCGCAATGTCTTGATAACAGACGCATTTGAGATATTTTTATCCTCGGATATATGATAATGATGCTTAAATCGTAAACTTTGTAGCTTTTTAAACTTTTTGGAGTGCAAAAATTTTACATTCCAAGGGATTGGAAGAAAAATATACATTTAATATCAAAATATAGATATTCTAATACATCGCTTTGTTCAGAAATGTTTAAAGATTCGCTTAGAATAATGAAAATATATTTGAGAATAAAATTTTCACTGATACCGCAGTTCGAGAGTTCGTTTTTGCAAAAAAATATCAAGACACCCATGTTTACATCTTTGATGATTCGTGTTATTTTTCTTTACGTACGAAAAAACGTAACATCCTCATTTCTCGACAACAATGCGAAGGATTCATTCAACATGACAACAAACACAGTCTTCCATCATTGCCAATTTAATGCCTTATAGCAAAGTCTCTGTGGTCGTTTCTTGATTTCAGTCATCGAAGGGGTGAGCAACGGGGGATCTCTTACTTTCCTCCTGCCAACTGATAGGCGAACAAACTTTTACTCCCACGCTTACCACGGTTCAACTCCGTGGAAGTACAAGTCTTATCTCTTGCCGGTCCGCGAGAGCCGACTTCCTCCACCATCTTCGTTTCCTCACCCCATCTCGCGCTTTTCTACTTTTCCATCCAGCTCACTTTCCACCCTCACCGGCAAATCGTCCCGCGCTTGTTACAATAACGTCACGTAGCTCCTTGCTCTCGTTCCCTCTCGTGGTAATTGCGCCTGATTCCTACGGGATATCGTTCCCTTGGCCTAGAAAAAAAAGTGTTTTAGCAAATGTACCGATGGATAGAAATGATACAAGACGCGAAGGGAATTGAGATTTGCAATCCTTTATGTTGGATAAATGGTTTCAGACGACGCGCAAATCCGTGTTTCTCGTTTAGATTGGACATTTATAGCTAAAGATAAAGAAAGAAAAAAAGAAAACGGAATAATATAAAACGTAATTACTTGCGAGAAAAATGTCTACTATGTTTTCGAGGCATAAATCTCTGAATTGAACAAAATTTCATTCTTAGATAGATAAAATTTTTATAGTTCGAGGTAAGATTTACGATTGGTGGAAATTATTGCCGGAAAATTAATCAAGAGGGGAGGGAATTTCAATATTTCAACGAGTTTTCGACGAATTAAATTATATTTGAACTTCGAATTAACATAAACTTTAAATTTTACGCGATCGTTGATAAAAAATTTTATAAATTAAATAAATATTTTAAATTTTTTATTTTGCAGATGAATGTATTTTATTTTTTTCAATCACTTGCCAAATAATTGGCTCCTCGAGTTTTCTAATAGCCAACAAACAGTGTAAAATGAATATCAAATTGTCAAATTTTATTCCTGTCATAAATCCTTCAATTCATCTCTCAAGGTATTAAACGACAATATTTTTTCTCTCTCTCTCTCTCTCTTTTTCTCTCTCGCCTAATATTTCAAGAAAAACAACGATGACACGTAAAAAAAAAACCGATCATTTTGAACAATAATCTCTGACACACGGAGCACAAACTCGGCGATAGACGGCCACTAAAAATATTCGCCAGAAATCTCGGTTGTCGAGCGGATTCGAGCGAGCATGGCAGCCGTTTTTCTGAAAGCTTGCCTCGCGGAACAATTCCAGCCTGGAAGCACGATTCATCTTTGAAGGACGACTCTTCAACCGAATATATATCGCGGGCGTGCTTTCGACAGCCGACGACACCTGCGCGACGATTTTATTTTATTTTTTTCTTTTTTTCTTTTTTTTTCGTTTTCGTCTTTTTATTATTTCCCCGTTTTTTCTCTCTCTTTCTCTCTCTCTTTCTCTCTCTCGGTGTACGAGGTGGGCGGATTCGTTGAACGTAGCAGCATCGCGTCGACCTGTCGTCATATTGCGTTGGAACAACGGTTTAAAATAATTTAGAAGCACTTCGTGGAGGTCGAAGAGGAGAAGAAGAAGAGGAGAGGAGGGCCGGATGTCCCAGCTATTCTCGTGACCATCCTGTCGACGAGAAAATAATGAATGTAGGAGAAGGAAGAGAGGGTCGTGAGTACAAGATAGTAGAGGACAACTAGATCTCAACTTCCGCTTCTCGATCCTAGCGTGTTCTATTTTTTTGCGATGTGTAGTTGCACGGAGTGAAAATAAAGCTTCTATCGGCTGAAATTTGCGATCAAACTTTTTGCCGGCGAAACGGCTGTTTTTGCACGATTAGATGGGATTTTATTCGATGTTGGGGGATGTTTCGATTAAACGTGTTTTCGAAATTTCGTTTATTAATGTGACGATATGTTCAATCTTTCGCGATATAAATTATCTTCATAGATTTTAAGCTTGGCTAGAATTTTAGTTTCAAGTTTCATTTTATTTTTTCGGAAAGATCGTTAGATGAATGGTTTCAAGTAGTTTTATTTATTTTTTAAAATATATTGAATTAATTGAAAGCAAAAAAATATTTTTCGACAAGTATAAATATTCGGTTTTATTTTAATTTAAAATCATGTTAAATTTAGAATAATATTAAAATTTTTATTTTTCATATTAAATATGAAGAAATTAATTTCAGTTAATAAAAATTGATATTTTAATCTTTATCGAAAACTGGACCAATTCGTAAATTGATTTATCAAAGATATTATTTGATTCGTTTCAGAATATAACAAGAATATTAAATAATATAATTAATTCTCTATTCATTTTATTATTTATTTCCTTCAAATTAATTATATATATTGCGCATAAAATAAAAATGAGTTCAACTCAGCTTATAATAAATTATAATAAATATATAATTTTACAGATCACGAACACGACTCAGGATGAAACAAATGAAACGTGAAATGATAAAATATTTTAAAAAATCGTAAAATATACAAAATTTTTTTCTCAAAATTAATTACTTATTCGCGACAACTTAATACGATTTAATTAACAATGACGTGTAAAATTTTTTCCTTTTTATAATTTCTACATTACGTGAAATAGTTCAATTTTTATCATTTCACGTTTAACGGTGCACCATTTATTTGAAAAGAAAGAGAAAAGGAGAAAATTGTACCTTATGGAGAAGTAACGATGTACTAAAAATTGCCGCTCAGGGAATTGCTTGATTACTTAGTCTTGTCGGAGATTTATTTTTGCGTGAACGAATTTGCACTAAGAAAAAAAGATCGCGCTACGTTAACCATGCTATCTGACCTGGAAAGAATTACGTGAGTTAACATACAATTATAAATCACACGACTTGCGTTTTTCTATTTTCATTAAATTACATTAGGAGAATTTACGGCGTGTGACTTTATAATTCTTACTATCATAATTGTAGAAGAAAACAGTAATTTAATCTACAAAAAATAATATAATAATTAACACGAAACGTAGAAAATTTATTTCTTCGTCAATTTTTTATAAATACCAAAAAATATTTAAATTATTTCTGTTTTTTTTTTGTATTTTAATCAAATCAGATACATTTTATATTTAACATTAGTATTTTACAATATTATTACAATATTTTCAAAGGATTGTTTTGTCCAAAAAATATTTCTTAGGTTTTAGGATAGTAATCTTATGAAATTATATTTCATAATATCATATTCCATATCTAATTCATTTCTTTCTCCTCATCATAAATACATTTACATTAATTATTAAGCACTATTAATAAAACTAATTAGTATCATTACAGTTTTAATTATAATCTAATAAATTTATTGAGCTCAATATACATTTCCGTGATATAAAATACTTTTAAACTACAATGGATTCGCCAGAATAATACTAGATGGAATTAGAGAGGTTGGATTTCTCTTCGAGCAGCGCAATCTTTCTGTTCCATTCCATTCGTATTTCAGTCGCAATTAATTTTTCATTAGAATGGGAATGCTCGCTTATCGGGGAATACGGTCTCCGTGCAAAATAAATTTTCTTTTATAAATCGATCTGTATTACCCGCTACGTATTCGCAAAAATCGCGTCGATTACAGACTACTTTGTGGGGGTACTATATTTATTTTATATCCGGCGCTTGATAAACACACGTTTGCATAAATATCCGGGGAAACGATCGGCTCATACGGTGGAGTTTGTCCGATAAACAGATGTCATTTGCAATTTATCCATATTAACCATTAAATCTGATCGCGACAGTAGTATAATAAACGTGCGCAGTGGAGGATTCATTTTTCAGGGTGCACTAAAAGCATTAGTCCCTAGACGGATGATTAATATCCTATCCTTCGTATACAGCGCATGCGCGTACCTCGATTTCGAACTCGATATCTCCGCATTTACACTCGATTTAATTCCTCCCGTTTGCTCTTGTCCTAATATTTAATGACGCGCGTACATCGAGCGAGATAAATTAGTATGACAATTTTTTTTTTCAAAATTGATCGTATGTTAAAATTGCTGGTAATTCGAAATTGGATTAATTCTGCGTGAAACATACCTTGAAACACTTCCATTCGTTAAGCATTTGATACTTTTATGTATAAAAACGAAATGAATTTGAAATATTATTTAAAAATTTTAATATACAAATCTTTGGGAGATTATTTGGTATTTCGTAAATGTATATTTAATATATATATATGCGATAATATATTAATATTTTCGTTGGAAATATTATTTCGAAAGCTGATTCTATAGATCAAAACGAGTATCAAAAGTTGGTATATTTCTTAAGATATAAACAATTTCTTTTCGCGTTAAAAGAAACAAGACAAAAACAGAGTACGATAACGATATAATAAACACAGTAGTTACTTTGTTTCAATTGCTCGTAACTTGATATAAATAAATGTGTATCAATTTTTATATTTGTTTTGATCTCTTCAAAGAATCGATCCTTCAAATTCCACGAGTATATTAATATCCTCTATTAATGTCACGTGCATATATGAAATATATTTTCCATATATATATTAAATTTTTGAAATAGAAATTTAATATCAAAGAAATTTACAAAATCGTATTAATAATTAATTTATAGGATTCCTTGTTGTCTTGTGAACAAAATTAATAAAATCAAATAAAATACAGCTAAATGATAAAAGGAATTGCTAAATTCTAGAAATTATTCAAATTTAGAGAATTGACACGATCAAAATAGGTGCGAATAACTTCCTCCCCTCCTCCAGGAAACTGGATCAATCCCTGATAGAGAGATAACCTTCCATTTGAAATTTCCAAGCTTACCTTTCTCTCTTGGGTTTCTTTCGACGGAGAAAAGCTAACTGTACGTCGATCCACTGTCACGTCGCTCTGTTTATCCTTTTCCTCGGTGTATATCCCTGAGCGGAGCTTTACATCGATCCCTCCACGTTCGTCGCGACTCTTTGCTGACTGAATCGGAACAAGACTAACAGCATCTCAAACAATGTATCCCGGGTGTCAGAGGTCCAGAGCCGCAGGCACAGATTTACCCAGTGTGTCTACGGAATAGGTGTATCGATTGTCGTTCAAGCGACACGCTAACCTCGGTGTTAACCGCCCCGTTTTGATGCATTGTCTTCCCTATCGCCCTGTGATACGACGAATTCTAAGGGAAAAGAATACACGTGTAAGTATATAAGAATAAAAGTACGATATACAAATTTGAAATCTTTTTTTTCTTTTTTTTTTTTTCATTACAAGATGTACGAGGGTTTTAGCTTTCTTTTAATTTTTTAATTAAAAAGTATCGGAATAAATTGCGTTCTTTTATCATAGCAATTCGAAAAATATATTTATTAAATTTATAAATAATTATATTTTGATCAATACATTTTTGTTATTTCTAAAATTATAAAGTAAACACATGATGTATATTTTTAATCCATAGTGTTTTCTTGTAATTCTTTTATTGTCGATGTACGAAATATCGTTTCTTGGAGCAAAGTTCAGTTTAAAAATTATAAGCAGCTTCTGAAAGTAAATAATAATTATTATTTACTTTCAGACATTAGTATAATTTGTTGTAATTAGATTAAAATTATATGGTGATTAATTTAACGAAACGAAATGAATTTAAATTTAGAATAACACAATTAATGAATTTTTTAATATTTTTAGGAATTTTAATTAAACATGATAACAGGATAAAAACATGAATTCAATATAATTAAAATTTGCTATATCTTCCGTGAGATTTATCAAAAGAGATAATAAAAGAATTACGTGAAATGGTAAAAGAAATTTTTTATACACTTGCTTATGCAATGTTACATTAAATAAAGTTAATACTGTTTTGTTTTATTCAAAACATTGTTAACAGAATAATATTAATATTGCCTTTATGAACAATATCGTGAATTGTTTGACTTCAACTGACCACGAGAAACGTAACAGAACATTGAAACACTTGTATCTTTATTATTTTATGTTTCTACTTGGTCGTTTTGCTGAACAAACCGAACGTTAGTTTTATTTTCTCGAAGTTGAGAGTATTGTTTTGGTCTCATTATTTTACAACTACACGTTTTACACAATAAAACATTGTAAATTATTTTCCACCCGGAAAGAAACGTTTGTTAAAAAATTTTCTTACTAAGCGTATCATTACTCCGCATTTTTTTCATTTAATACGAGAGGTTTTTCACTGTGCTGATATTACGCTTTAAACTCAACCTTACTCTCTATTGGAAGTAGCTTTTTGGAAATTTCTTTGTAGTAAGTTCAATATGTATTCACGATTCGATATTCGAATCAATATAAAATTTTTATATCGCTAGAATCAGTATATCTACAACAAATTTCATCTTTTGTATTTATCAAAGTATTTAATAGTTTCAAAACGCGCTAATTCTTCAGAGATAAATTTAAAATCTAATTCGATAGAATTATGAAATGAAATGCTATGAAAGTAATGATTAATAGTTTGGAATTTTAGATCATATTTATATCTTATTACATTGTGGGTTCAAAATTATTGTTGAGTTCAAAACTATGACCTATGAGAAAAGCTAGGAAAAAAGAGATTCGACATTTTAGGTCCAGGATTAATTACATTTCATAATATAGTGGAGAATTGAGATTTTATATATGCGTGTTGGCTGTTCCGCTCATGTTGAACAACACTGTCGTAAACGAAGCAACTTCGCAGAATTGTTCATGTTGTTTGATATGTGCAGTCGTCGACACCGCATTCTACGCACTGCTTAAGTCATCCACTGTAAACAGATTAAACAGAAAATATCCGATGATTCAACAAGAGATCCTAATGAAAGCAAGATCTTGTTGTATTGTTATCCACTATTCGATGAGAAATTTCAATCCGTCTACACGTATTGCAGCTCGTTTAACAACGCGCTCCATTCAGCTGATTCTTCAATAAGCATTCATATAAGTTCGTGCTAATTGGCGAGGCGAAACGTGTAAATTGCCGGCAAAAATGCAATCCCCTGTATTAGTGGAGTTATCGTACTTTCTCCCATCTCACTGAATCTGATGAATGTGAATCGTTAACGAAGAATGGGGCATTAATTCGAATCGTGTAGATGCCATTTCCTCGATTTCTCGAGGATACGAGAGCTATCGCACTTCTGAAAGAGAAAGGAAAAAACATATTCGCGCTTGTTGTTGGCCGTTCAAACATTTTAATTTTCAAATGATCATAAATGATAATTGATTGACCCCTAGAGTTTTCAGAGTTTTCACAATCTAACAGTAAACGATTGAAACGAATCGAATCGAATAATTGAAGAAATCTGTACGTTCGAGAGTTTGTTAAAGCATTGCGAATAAGATGAGATACGGATAGAATTTCATTATTATTACAAATTATTATTGTATTAAATTGCAGTATTCATATTTCATACTCGCTTTATTTTTCCAAATTTAAACTTATCTATATTTACAAATTTAAAAAACTTTGAAAACTTATGCGAGCCAATCACCAAATATCGCATAAAATTTAAACGAAGATCGATACGATATAACTAATCGTATCCAGAAGGAGCATCCTGTATCCCCTAATAAGCGATACGTTCAACGAGCTTGAAAATGCATTTACAATGCTGAATGTACGCCTCGAAAATAACGTAGCCACCCACGCAAGGCGAACAGAGTGGCGGGCGTAATAGCAGCCGCAAAAACAAAAGGGCAGTGGTGGAGACGATACCGGTCTCCCCTCGAAAAACGCTAAACGTCCTAATTGGCGGTGTTTAGCCACGCGGAGGCGTGTATTTTCCACGGCCATTCATAACCTCTTAACGCGATTAAGCAAGACAGAATTAGCTAAAGAGCAGAGAGTGAGCCTCCTCCTCGTCCTCCCCCTTTCCTCCCTCTCTCCCTTCTCCTCTTCTTCGTGTGTTGTCGTGTGCTTTAGAATTGGCGGTGTATTTTTGTTAGGAAGGATTAAGTCTTTACCGCGGAAGGAGGGGAGGGGAGCTGGTCATGCGAATTAAAGCGGGGTCGCCCTGTTATCCAAGGGTGGCTGGATTAATAATACCAGATTGCGTCACGTGTCTGCGGGCATCGAGCGTTTTACGTGACCCGTGCTACGATGGAATGTGTTATAAGATTGGGTACTAAACGAAACGAGGATTATATATATTTTTTTTTTTTTTCAGTATGAAGTATGGTTCTTTTTCGTGAGAAGCGAGATTAATGTTTGTTGGGTGATGGTGGAATGGTAGAATGATAATTTTCACGAAAAGTAACGATTTGTCGATTTAATTTATAACATTTGATAAATGTGGCATCGAATCATAAAGGATAGAAATGAATTTTTTGATATAGTATCATGAATCTCAAGGATATTCGTTAAATTTTGATTGAATACACGCGAAAGAGGAACATTTTTGTGGTATAAAAAAATACGTGTCAAATGAAGTTAAGTAAAAGTTGAACGAAATTCGACGAAATTCGGTGAAGTTTTATCCTCAACGTAGATTTCTTATCAATAAATATGATATCTCGTATAAAATCGATTCGAATTTCTCTATTCGATATGATTTACTACGCAACAAAATCATTAATTATCCGTTTAATCCATTACCGTGGTTATATTCGATGCGTTCACGTCGCTTTTAAAGTCGTAGGATATCATCGTCTCCCATCAGCACTAATTAGCAGGCAGCATCATTCGAATTTTCCATTAAGAGACGCGACGAACTCAATTTATGAATGTAATAAATGATACGCTTTTATCTCAGGCTATTACGATAAAGCCATTATGAATAATCCAGATGAAATGCAGGACGGTCAGATTATTTTTCATTAATAGGTTGCCTCTATATTTTAATATTGGAATGTTTTTTACGGACTAATCTGAGGAATCACATGCACTTAACTTGAGATTTAAATAATTATTGGAAACTGTTACTTGATCATCCTGCACTGAAATAAAATCCAAGGATCTTGGTAATAATTACTGATACTTTAATGATCTAATGATACTGAAAAATTATAAATGAAAGAATAATTTTCGAATCATTTCAATTAAATAATTTATTTTATTATATTGCTTTCATAATGTTGTATTTCAATAATTCTCGTCGAAATATTCGTTAATTTGTATAATGAAAACTCTCTTAGTTTTAAAGAACGTGACAAGACTTAATTTAACTACTTACGTTAACTATACTAATTAAGTTTGTCTACGAAATAATATCAGATAAAATAAGTAGAAAATAAACATCGAGAAATAAATCTTTGAGACAAAAGAAATTGATATATGAAATCGAGAGGAACATTTCTTCCAAAAAGTATATCCATAAATATTTTTAATTAATATTTCTATGTGTATAATTTCACATTATCGTTCTTATAATATCTTCATGTTACATTATGCTTCATAAAAGAATCGGAAACAAATTTGAAAGAAATCACACAAGAAATCATCGTTTGCATCCATGAGAGAAATTTTAATAAATCATTAAAATAATTTCAAGTTCGAGAAGACTTATTAAACGGATTTTACATCCGTTATAAAATCTAGAAACGCGTATCCGACTCTTTTATATTTTTTCCGTGCTCGTTAAGAAATTTTTCCTTCGCGATCCGCGCATTCCTCATCGATTAAATCGGAAAAAACTTTCGCAGTTACACCGAATCTCAAGCATTTGCCTGAAATTGAACAAAAACTGGCGATATCACGGTCTACCTAGTTCGCTTTTTCTATTTTTTGAAGCAGCGTATTCCAAAAACGCTGATGTTATCAAGAACAAATTTTACACCGTGAAAAAGAAAATTTCATTGTTCGTGGCTACGAAATAGTCATCGAGAGAAGCACGTACGAGGCGAAAATAAAATTTTATAGAGATTCAGAGAAGTTACAATGACTAGAAAAAAAATGGAAAGGGAAATAATAGATTCTTTTTTTCTCAATCGAATTGAATTGTGATAGAGATTTGTATATTGTTGTCGAGAATTGAGATCAGTTTCGTTATTTTTTATCTAAAAATGTACGTATTTGTTTGTGTATAATAGAAAGGAAATAGCCTGTTCATTATAATGACGTTATTCTTCAAGTAGGCGTATATGATCAGCTATGAAAAGCAGGAGGATAATAAGGTATCTAACAACGTATAAAGTAAAAAAGGAAACAATTTCGTGTGGATCATAGCCATTATCGTGTTACAAATTCATCATTTTAATGATGATGATAATATTGATGATGATAGAATAACTTCTATATAATAACTAATAACTATAACTAGGTAATTTTTAATAGAATACATAAAATACGAGGGAGAAATTAATTTCGAAGTTAGAAAACTTTTATTGGTCACAGTGAGAAATCTGAGCGAATTTAATATTGCGAAAATGGTTCGTACTTTAAATTTTCGATATTAGGCATGTAATGTAAAGATTTTGTAAAAACGATAATATAAAAAATGTTTTAAAAGAAATGGACGATAATCGTTAATACGATTAAATTTTTATATGTTGTATTTATTTTTTACTTAGTATGGAACTGGATACAAGTATTGAAAATCCATTGAATTTTTTATTTTCGTTCTTATTAGAATAAAATAAATGTTTAATTTTCTGTCCAATTTTCGTTAATTCAATTATTTAAATTAGTATTTAGGATTCGTTAGATTAGAATCTGTGAATTTCGTGAAATTTGATAATAAAAATAAAATTTTTAGAATAGAAAAAAATTAATATTTACTCAGTAAATATGTAATATAATAATATTTATAAATTATTTTGGAATAACATCTTTCAGGACATGATTTGTTATGATTGTTTTAATTCAGATATCTTTATTATTTGGTTAATTTTCTCAGAATTGAAATCATCTTCGTGCTAGTGAACTTAAAAAGTTTATTTTGGTTGGAAGAACTTCACGTGAACACAGTTTCGGTTATGTAAAATCGATTCAGTTTATAAACTTCAAGTTAGAACAGTTATGATTCATGCTTGTTGTAAAATCATGCTGATATTTGAAATTTGTAACGGTGATCAATACAAATTTTTAATTCAATATTTAATTAATTGATTGATTGATATTTATAAAAAAAAAATATCGTTCAATTTAAATTTGTTCGATTTAGTTTGGATTTATTATTATTTAAAATTAATGTTTAAAATTTTCAATACATAAATAAATAAATAAATAAATAAAATACTTTTCGCTAATTTTATTTATATGCAAGGGGATACTCGTCAATTTTTGATAACGAAGTGTGTTGCATAATACCAAAATATATCGAATGGTAAACGAGTTCAAAGTTTAATTGATTTTAACCAACTTGACAGAGAAGAAATAGCTAAACGAATGTTTTCCGTTAACAAATGTTGGCAGAAATCTATATGGGAAAAAAAAAAATTGAAATTGATTTCTGAGGGGAGAAAACTATTTGTCACATCATCACTTCTATAAAAATTCAACGCAACAACAATTGTATCTTTGTCTGATAAATGGGTAACTATATATAAATGATTAACTTAGGCAGAAAATGGTAAAAACTGTTGATAAAAAAAATAAAAATTGTAGGATATTTCACACAATGAAAAATATGCACATACATATAAAATTATTCTTACAATATAACTAAACGTTTAATAACTAAACGTTTTTTACATTTTAATTTTTCGAGATAAAATCAATGAATATCTTTAAATTTTCTCGATTAGTTTTCTATTTCAAAACTGGAATTTTGAAAATAGAATAATGGTAAAAAAAATTATGAAATCGGGCAAAAAGTTATATATATTATTGTAGCATTGTATCAAATTTCAAAATTTCAAAAATATTTGATTTCGAATTCAATTGTCAATCTCAAAATAATATATATTTTGATAAATATTTGGCAAAATGTACGTATATTGTAATTTAGACGGCGATAAACGAAAGATTAATGATAATACTTAGGTTAAAGGACCGAATGTTCCCATTTCAGCGAAAAACGAATATTTCATATATATTACAGGCAAATACAAATTTCAGTAAAGCTATTAGCTCAAAGTGTGCTGGGGTAGGCGCGTTTCCACAATGCATTACACATTGCAATAATTATTCATCGTTACTGCAAACGTTCATTTACGCGCATATGCGGTCACATGATCGACGTTCAACCCCATTGAAACACTTCGACGAGTACGGTTAGCTTGTTTCTCTCGCTTTGTATTCATCTCGTGTCTATCCGTCAGCGTCTCTATTTAACTAATTTCTACGCGCGTATAATTCCTATTTTATAATATAAAATTTATATCAAAAGAATCATTCATTTATTTTAATATCTTATGTATAATTTATCAGGCTCGTTTTGCAGATTTCAATTAATATTATTAATAAAATTTTACAAATCATTAATTACAGATATTACAATTACCAATATTAACATAATGAAATGTAACAAGTACGTACATATTTTCAAAATTTAATATATTGAAGTAATTTTGTGATCATCGGTTATCATCAAATATCATTTGATTTATAATTTCTAATATAAATGCCAATAAATATCAAAGTATTACATTTAATTTTGATATCAGAACAGATTTACAATGATGATTCGATGATCGCAGTATGACAGTTGATAACAGACAATGGTAATCCGTGGTCGATACATAACCACTCTCTTAATTATGGTGGTTGGTTGATGACAATTGTACTTGATGATAGCTTATCTGTTCCTAAAACGTTTGATAATAAAACAAATGGAATTCACAAATTTTAAAAATCTAATTTTTAACATAAGCAAATTTATTATAGGATGTTTATATAAAATATTAAGAAAGATCTTTACGAGTGAATCTTTTTTCTTATTATGAAAGGGGTAGGTAATTTAAATAATTAATTAAATAGATATTAAAGAAAGAATTTAGGTCTAGGATATTAACCTTTTGAAAAATTTGTTTCTGTTATTTTGAATATTTATATCTGAACATTCGAAAAATTGTATTTAAGTGTAAAATTAAAAGTCTCTGGATAATAAGTTTTACATTTGAAACTTGGAATACAATACAATGATCAATTTTGTTTGCTGATAGATTCGAACGAAATCTCGAAGTATGGTTAAGTGAAACATTCGCGAGGAAAGAATCTTAAAGAAACTATTAATAATAGTTTCATGATTTCTCAATTTTGATGGTGCTTCGTGTCGTTTATAGCCATCGTTAACAGCCTGCTTTTAGTGTTAATTATAATGGGTCGGTACTTTTGGTTTTAAAATGGACTTCAGACAATTATCGTTAAAAGCAAGAACCAAGAACAGAAACTTGGATGGCTGCGTTTCTTAAGTCCATTCTATCATTAACCCCGGTTCGTGGATAAATTAATATTATTTGCGAAGGCAGTTGCCTGCAAGAAACATCAGTAAATTTGCGTAAATTAATGGGAACGTTATTTACGTTAAAACTCTTTAAATGAAAATTCCTTTTATCCCTTAAATGAATTGATGAACATCTATTTATCTCTTAATATTCGCAGTACTTAAAAAGTTATAATTATTTTTCGATAAAAGAATAAAAAAAGGAGCAGAGAAGCAAATCAATTCAAAAATAATAATAACTTTTAAATCGTTTCTCTATATTTTTCTCTATATTGAATTATTCGATTTGATTAATATACGAACTGTATATTGCAAGATATAAATTTAATTAGCAAGAAAATGACCGCAGTGATTAACAGTTATGACAATTATATGATAATGATATATAATGGTATCAGGTATTTATACATTATTCCATCATACTTATTATATAAACTCCATCAGTTGTCAAATATCAAGAGGGTTTAAAATACCATCAGAGATATCATATTACATATTCAAATAGGATTTGATATCGTATGCTGCATTTCATTTTGTATGTAGGATTATGATTTTCATGTGTATCCTGTAATAAAATTAATGAGAGTGGAGAATTAGGGTTAGAATAATTTACGGATGTTAAATGTTGGTGTACATACGTAATTAATTTCGAATCCTTCGATTATTCAAATCCTAATTTCATAATTTCTGTTTTCATTAATTTTCATGTTTCAGATGCATCATTGCGTCATTTATCATTTCATATCTTCATCGAATATAAAGTTCGATTTCATAAAGGGTTGAATTCTTAAATAGATTTTGATTAGTACAATTTTTATTAGTACATTTACATACAATTAGTACATTTTTATAATATATATTTTTTATATTTAAATACATAATACATAGTTATTATTATTTTTTTTATCTTATATGTCCGATATGAAGCTCGAAGAATCAATTTTTAAATTATTTCTTTGAAAATGTGAAAAAGGGGTGAAAAGACATTTACCTGATACTGTCTCATTTTAGCTAGCTTAGCCCGGGAATACTTTGACCTACCATTCAGTTTCACAGCTCGTTCCAAAAGTACGTGGCTACGAAATTCGGCGTTACGTGACCAAGATGTACTAACTGAACACATACGTGTTCACATATGTGATAACATTTACCTCCTCGTTACTTCTACTTTATACCTATGATATCTTCTAAGAATAATTCCATTTAATCCTTTCGAATTATTCACTTAAACGTTTTACGAGGTTTTTATTTTCAGATATATTTTCTTTCGTCCATAAAATTCTAAATTTAATTATAGATAATTTTTTTATAATTATTATATAATCATAAAATAAATATTGAATAACAATCGAAAATCAATTATAATTTTAAGTTTTTTTATAGTTATTAATAAAATTAAATAAAATACATTTAAATTCGAACTTACGCGTAATGTATTTATTCTTATAATTAATCGTTAATTGTAACATGAATAATCTATTTTCTACCAAATTCTCAGAAATCTATCGTTTACTTACTACGGATTATGAGTTCATAAATTCGACGTTACAACAGCTATGCAAGCAATATTCAAAACTACGATCTGCCGTTACGGAAATTTCATTTAGCCACGGGTTAATCACTATTGAACACGTGTGACTATGGATTCGATATAACGGTGAACACCGGTGAACACATGCGTTCAGAGATCCGGTGTATGGAATTAGTATTCGTTGAAATTGTTACGCATTAATTAAACTATCCTATACGTTTGTCAGAGTCAAGCATATACTTTTATAATTATCTTAACGTGGAAAGGCTGCACTGGCAGCAATTCGTATACAATTACAGTCAGGTAACAGTTTTCCAGCTGTGGATAAAAACAGCTGTGCGCTCACTGGGTCATTTGGATGAAACAAAATTATCAAAAAATTCATGTGAATGGATATTTGCGTCGAGATTAACTTTAACTTCATCGTGCGTTTAATTTTAAACAAAAAAAAAAAAAAAAAAAGAAACAAAAGAGGAAAAAGAAATAAACAGATTAAAAAATATACAAATTTCATCGTCGTATCTCGTTCAAAATTTCAACTCTTCACTTTATCTCATTTAGGAATATATATGATATTAATAAATATAAGTTGTTTTAAAAAAGAAGAACATGAATAAAGTTTTTTAATAAATTATTTTGCAAATTTGTATCCGATCGTTAAACAAATTTGCATGTAACTGATTAATAAATTTTTAAATCTAATTTTTTAAAAATAATAATTCATTCGTAAAATTTTATTCTATATTTTTTATTTATTTTTATATGGAATAATTACCATGAAATATGAAATATTTTTTATTTTTTTAAATAATTTTAAAACGTATTTCATACATGTTGCATCCTGAAATAAGTAGAATAGTTTTATAGAATTAAATAAAATAAGCTCTTCTACTTAAAATGATAAAATATATTCCAAATAATAATTGTAAAATATTTTATAATTTTAAAGTAAGACTCAAATGAGACATCATGCAATTTACTGTGAAAATATACAACCGATTATTAGAAAATTATTAATTATTCAATTTGAAACGGAAAGATAAATAACAGGTTAAAAGCATGAAAGAATAATTTCATTTTTTATTCAAAATTTTAAAAAGTGGCCTGCATGTTGTATCAAATACATTTTTATTAGAAAATTACTGTCGGAAATTTTCTCGCAATGAAAGCTCCGTAATGGGGAAAGCTTTTCTATCTGTATCTGAAATTCTTCCATAGAAACCGCGGCCCATTTTCTCCGTTCCAGGTCTAAAGAATTTATGAGAAACTGTTTTGAAAGCGAGCAGCACGATTCTTCTTGTTTTAAATACATATTTTGTTATAAAATACAAAATGTTAAATATTGAAGGCTATGTAAAAAAGGAAGGAAAAAAAAATATGAATGCATTTTATATAAATTATATTACGACCCATTTTAAAAACGACTGTAATCAATTAGAATGGAAATAATAATTTTAAACTTAGATTTATTTAAATTGTCACGTATAATAAAATGACAAAAGATTAAATTTTATTTTATAAAAAGAGGAAAGTGTGTAAACGAAACACTTAGATATATATAATAAAAGAAGATTAATATGAAGAAGAGTTAGAATTTAGATTCTTATTAAATGAACAAAATATCATAGCAAAGAGGATTAAGTAGATTCCCATTACACGACTGACCTGGTTACATGAACCTGTTTCATCCTTAATAAGTTCATGTGTACATAAACAGATTACGTGCCTAGTATAATCATCAACATATTACGCAATAAATCCTTCATTTATATTAAAATATAATTTTCCATTCTACAACAATTTACTACAATCACATCAGTACGTATTTTTTCTTTTCTCAAAAGAGAAAAGCGTGGCAGATCCATTTTTATTTCCTTTTTTTTTTATATAATCAATGCATAAAAGGATGTGTTTTAACATTTCACGATTAGAAAAATGAAAATTTTTATTGAATCCACGAACATTTTCACAAATAACATCATTTTCTCGCAACGACACGAGATCCATATTTCATGATACGACTAACACTAACATATTACGCGCAAATCCAAGTGAATGGTACCGTGTTATAGGATCGTGTTATTAGTAATCGGTAAGTGGGACGCGATGCTTGTAATATGGGACATAAGTCTTCGTAAAATCAAGCACTCGAGAGTTTGTTAGAGAGGGGAGACATAGGTTGTCGAAGGCCGTGCGTAACGATGTGGACTTACGTGTTTATCGATGCGTTTACATGGGCGCGTTTAACACGCGCGAGCAGAGTCGACCGCAATGCTGTTGTTTCGCGCTGTCCTTTCGATCGATCGTCACGATCACTGACAAGCCCACGCATTACAGAAACAGTTAAATCTTGCAAGAATGCAGAGATAATTTCCAGTTTCCAAAGCGCGCATACCATTGCAGATCGGTGATCGAACGAATTTGTTTGAATCGGTTGAATCGTGAGTAAGTGAGATGAATATAGTTCTCTGAGTGTACTGTTTGGGTGAAAGAATTTGAGTACTTTTTGAAACTTTTTAAAGGATAGGAATATAAGAAGATTCGTTCAACGATCATCTCAATCATTTTCGTAAGTGTCGAAGAAGTGAGCAGTTTTTCTTCGGATAATAGGATTTTGATAAGTCTTATTTAATTGAGCTTTTAATCTTTTCATGTGTAAAAAGAAAAATTATGAGGTCTCTGTCAACTGAAAATCACTCGATTATCGGCTATAAATTTTAGTCTTCGAAATAATCTTTCTCTTCTTTCTATAATTCTTGCCTATTTATCGATCACGAAGAAAGGTTTTACGTGATTTAAAATGGCAAATAACGGAATAGTGAAATAGATGTTTATCTATGAAACCAGTTTATACGTAAAATAGAAACGCGTGTACAAGCTTCCAACGATAACGTCGGACATCTGTGCGTGTACGTACGTGTTTACACGCTAATAGGGAGCGGTACTGCGCAATAAACTTAGATATTAACACAATGTTTATGCCTTTCCATAACATCGCCGTGACGTCCGACTTAATGAAAATTCGAGACTGTATTTCCGTTCAGTTTACAATCGCTTTTCGTTTGTTCGCGAATTTCCATAGGGAAAGAGGGTAAACGGGGATGAAACAGCGGGTTAATTTTATTTCATGCTCGATGATCACTTTCAACCGTGGAAATTTCTGATTTCGAATAGTTTATGGAAGGAAAATAAGATTCGTCCCGATGTTTCGTGTTCAAATGGAATTTAAAACACGGATGCATTATGAATTAGTGTACCTTTCTAAGTGGATAACTAAATTTATAGCGAGCTGCTTTTACCTCGAGGTAGAAATGTGTAGAATTATACGCTCTAATAGCACGTTCTCAGTACTAATATTGGTATACAAAGGTAAATGTTTAAATATTGAGGCAGAGTGCAAAATGTAATTCTTTGCAAAAACACGGAGAGAAAATTTTCATTCAGTCTAATTGTTCTAAGATAAAAGTTTGTTATAATTAATCTTTCGTTCAATATGTTGTTGTTATCTTTGGTATTTATAATGGTATATCTAAAAAATTATTATAAATGAAGAGAGAATGTAATTAACACATACTATGAAATATCATTTAATTTATCTAATCTATGAAATCCACAAGGAAGACAATTTTAATTTTTTTTTATTTTCAATTTTCATATCATTCTCCAACGATAGAGAATTTTCTAAGTATCTATTATTAAAAGATAATTTTTTTTTTAAATGTATATCAAAAGATTATTATAAGATCTCTAATATAAATATAATTTATAATTTTCATTAATTTCCAAAGAACTTAAATTCATTCTCTCTCAAAATTACATTCTCTCTCGATAATCCATTCCATCCTAAGAATCAAAACGAAGTACCATCGCGATTAATAAACGACAAATAGCATTTGGACCAGATTTCCTCAAGCGGATGCAACCGAACAAATCGGAATAAAGCATAACGCTCTTGTTCTCTATTATATATACATATACATATATACGTCTCTAATAATAAAAGATAAATGATGCAGCTTTTTTAACGGATTGTCCCCGACGATAATCCTTTAATCTCCCCCTCACTCGTCCATTTACTCTCATGGCGGTTCCTTTTAAAAGCTATGGAAGCTCGCCAACAAAAAAAAAAAAAAAGAGCAACGATGAGAAAGAGAAGAAAAACTCGAAATGACTTGCACTGTCCATCGTCATAGTGTCAAACAACGAATTGGAATATAAGCATCGAACTAGAGAAAAATCGTTTCTCGTGATAAGCGAATAATTTCGAAGCTAAGGTAGTGAAGAGCCGCGTGATACAACTCTCTGTTGAAGTTGTATAATCGTCCAGGGCTATTACTATTCATTAGGATTTTTCCAGCCATGCGTCTTCCTTAAGTTTTGTTTTCCCCCCCTCGAGCCCACCGCGCTTTACTAAGTGAGCACGGATTTATCACCCCCTCGTACTTTATTAAATTCCTGCCTAGAGTAGCCGGCCAACCCTACATCATCAGCCTCGTCGTCCTTCCTATCCTAGCCGTGGATAAATTCGTTTCTCGTAATTTATTCCAATATGACCCGGGATATCTCGGTGGCGAGGAATCGTCAAGCGGCATTTGAAAACAAATGTTACCTTATGATGATCATAGGAGGGGGAGAAGAGGGGGATGGCTCTGAATTTAGACGGTGAACGATTAATTCGTTTCCAAGCGCCTCGGTTTAAGCAAAGTTGATTTTTGTAACCATTGCTTGGAGAGAAAACCTGGAAGTTTTCGCATGAAATGGCGAGGCTCTCTGGGTAAATTGGACGTCTCTCCAGGATTTTTCAAACGGGAATTTTAAATATTTTGCGAACCAAGTTTCAAGCGGAAACTATGAAATTTTATACGCATGATGTTTCAATGAAAATATTGAAAAGCTATTAGCTATCGTGTAATCGAATATGTAATATTTCCTGTATTATTCTGCGATGACAATGCATTCGTTATATTAAAATGAACAATTAAAGAATTGAATTATGGCATTGTTACTTCGTGATATACTAGGATAAAAATCGAATAGAGTAATAGAGTATATAAATATATTTAAAGAATTGGAATTTATAAATAACTCTTTCTTGCATAATACTTCATGTCGAAATTCTAAAACCTTGAAAGGAAATATTTATATATAAACACAAAGAATCCACAAAGTTGATCAGCACATAAAATTTTTCTTAAAAAAAATTAAACCATTAATATCAATTAAATCGTGGAATGAATGAAGTGGTCGATAGAAACTTGGCCTAAAACAACAAATCAAATCAACTCGAAATCACAGGGACCAAACAAACAAACAAACTCCGCGTCGATATCACGATTCACCCCCCCCAGAGGGAACGATTCCTCTTTCTCAAATCGGGAAGGAAGAGAACTTCAAAGAGGGCGTGTAATCGTTAAAAAACTCGTTGGATCGATCTGGACTCGTGGCACCGATAAAGCAGGTCGATCAACCAAGCAAAGATCAATCAAGGAAACAAAGAGGGAGGGAGTGGAAGAGGGAAAGAATGGGGTGGAGGAAGGAGAAGAAGAAAGGAAGGAAGGAAGGTAAGAAGGGGGTACCCGCTTGTCGGATCAGCAGCTCGACCGGTTCAATTAACCATCAAGGGGGAGTCTAAGAGTCCTGATTTACGGGGATGGGGCGAAAGAGGACAGGGGAAGAAGGGGGTGACAAATCGACCAATCAGTCGCGATGATGAAGTCCTCCGTCTTATTCGTTCCTCCTTAAAAGTACCTTTGCGATTCCATTCACGGCATACCTCGGCCTGTTCCAGACGGTTACCAGAATCTTCCCAAGTTTTCAGAACAATCACCCTCAAAAATCATTCGCTCGATTAGGCTGACTTGGAACTGCCGCAAAAACTACGGCTTATCTCTGAATACTTTGCGAAGAAAGGTTGAAAAAAGTAAAAAGAATGAAAGAAAATTTCACTGTGTTCACTCTGTGTGCTTTTATTCTTCTGTCTACGTAATACGATTCAAATTTTTTTTAAGAAACAGCTTTGAATTTTTTGCACGTGACAGAGAATTATTAATTATTCAATCGTGTAGTGATGAGGGGAAGAATGGTTTGTTTCATGATTTATATATATGTGCAAAAGAAAGACGGAGAAATAAGATTGTAAAATAGGAATAAACAGATTTATCAAAGGAAGAAAAGAAGTTAATGATGGTCCATAAAACGAGCAACGAAAATTGGATTAAAAATAGTACGGTTGAGTGAAGTTGAATAAAGAAAGTTGTCGGATATTTTATGGACAAATTTCGAGAAAGGCGATGGATGAAAAAAATGGGGGAGGCGGAAGTGAAAAAAGGGGGAAGCAGAGATGGTTCCTTATTTTATCGCCCCCCCTCCGAGTTATATTAGGGCATAAATCATATTCGGTAGGTCGAGGTTCTATCTTGGCCACTCCTGCAGGAAACGATTTTCCCAACCTCTCCGTGCTTTATCACGATGTGGGTTCCGGCTTCGACTTTTTACCCTACGCCAACTGACTGCCTTTCTGGTCACTTTTTATTGCACAAACCGCCGCAAACTTGGCCGCGATGCGCGATAAGTTTGACGTGCAGGGAAACGTCATACAAAATCAACGTAACGAGGCGTTGTCCGCTCGATGAGCACGTCCTTTCCTCGCAAGTTCTCGAATTTACGACACTTTTTGCCCTTTTCGTGGAAGTATATTCTCGAAATTGTTACATTTATGGCGAATAATAAATTTGCAAAGTACGAAGATCGAAATAGGACGAATTTTTAACAATTTTCATTTTTCCTTTTGGCACAATTGGAGGAGATATAAATAAATTTTAGTGATAATTTAATTTATCATCAATTACATAATTATGTTTCTAAATAAGAGTATTTTGGAATGTTATGAACAATTTTCCAAAAAGTTGGAAAGTTTTGTCAAAGTTGGTCGAAATTCATAGAACAAAAGTTTGAAAGTTTGTAATTCACAAATTACAATTCGTAAGATGAAAGTTCATAAATATATATCTTTTCCAAGTAATCTAACATAAATTCTAAGTTTCCCAAGCAAGATAATCCTGAAGGGTTGTTGTTGCAATGTAACAGAGCGTGGATCTAGACCTCTCCCACATTTGGTGGATTGTTTTACTTTCTACAATCTTGGATAATCTTGTTTAGAACTTGAAATTTTCCAAAACAATAAGTTTCTGAACTCGAGATAAATTGTGGAGATTTTCGGGAAGTTTTGACACAAATTTAGAAAAATTGATCGTACTTTCACCTTTGCTTCCATCTTTCTTCTCTCCTTTTCTTTTATAATCTCAAAGTCTTGATAAGTCTTCTTACGAAGATTTAGCAAAAATATGAGTCACGAATCGTTTTAACAAACCTTCTCGTACATTGAAAATTTTTCTTTATTAACAAAATTCTGATTCAGTTTAAAACTTTGTAAATTTTCTTTTTACTATAACTCAATTTTTCAATATATATCTTTATGTTTTGTTTTCTTAGAATTTTACATACTTTCTTTCATAGTTTCTTTCATAGTTTCTCTTTTCTTAAAAGACAAACAAAACAAATTCATTCAGTTTTCGAAATATCGTAGCTCTCTTATAAATAATTCTTCACTTTTTTTGCTAAATTTTTACGAGACAATCATTTCAAATCTCATGAAATTTAATGACTAGGAAGATAACTTTTTTTTACAATTTTAAAATTTTTCAGTATCTGAAAATGTTTTATTTATAAATCGAAAAAGAGCAAAAGTTTAATATTAACAATTACAGAAATATATAAATATAGAAAATTTGCTAAATTTCACGTTCGTTTTCAAAGCTTTTAATCTAACAAACACAATAAATGTATTATCTTTAACCGCGTGATGTACATTTAAAATTATAAATGACTTTGCAATGATAAATTATTGCCAGTTTAATTTCAATAAAAATCCTAGAACAGGAATAATTCGAATTCATCAAATATACGCGATCACAGCCAAGTGATCGAGAATTCATCCAGAAATAAATTCGATAAGATCGATATTAATTTCGCGGAACTCGAGATTCATCGAGTTCTCGAGGTTAAGTAAGAAACTATTGCCAATTCATCCCAAGATAACAGAGAATCGATGCTCCTCGTCAGATGTTCACGTTGAATTTTAAGCGTTTCGCCAAGCATTAAATAGCACGAAGATTCGCGTTAAGGACCGACCAACCTTTAACCTACCTTTTTTTTTTTTTTAGGTATCTCGAACTTTTTAATAGAGCGACTCAACGAGGAAAGCGAGACCTACGGGATGGTACAACGACCCTACCCTCCTATCCACTTCTCACCCTTACCTCTTCCTCCTTCTTACCCGCTTCCTCGGGCCTTTTCCATTTTTTTTTTTTTTTCCTTCATCGTTAGAACTTTCTCTCCTTTTTTCTGCCTTGTTTCACCCACTTGTCGGTGCGGCTCTTTCCTTCTCACGACCGGTCTTCCACCAGATTTTTCCTGCATAAACAGCAGGTCATTAACCGCCGCTATAGCGGAAGATCGTATCTACCTTATCTCGTCGAGACTCCACTATTCTCGTCAATGCGGGTACTCGAGCGGGATGATTCCTATCCCCCTCTTCCTCCTCCTCGGATAACGCTCTCGAATGTGTTATTAGTTTGTTGCGCGATACCGTGGCCGACTATGATTGGCGATAATACCGTTTTGCACGGATAAAGGAAGGATTTTGCGCGATACGGTATATGCGTGATTACGATTTACCTTGAAGCGAAAGTAAAAAAGGTAAAACCGTTGAATATGGATGCGTCGTAATGGAGTGGAATGTGTTTCTCGGGGACTTAGTGAAACGATGGAAAAAGAATTATATAATAATTGTTTGAAAAGTGATTCTAAGAAAGAGAGATTAAAAGGAAAACGAAGAATTATCTGTTTTTATCGAAAATTAACTTGCTTATAACTTGTTTTTAAGCTTCGATGGCTATTTTTGCACATTATTTCGAAGAATCTCTAGAATAGCCTCTTAAATTTTTTACCTACTTCGTTCGAGCATCCTGTATAAGAGAAAAGAATTGGCTCTTACGAGAGTTATAAAAATGTTTGAAGATATTAGACACAGATGTTTCAAATTCAATTCAACCTATCTTTAAATTTTTATTAATTCCAATCAAATTTGATTTTAGATTCTGAGTAATAAACGAAGTAATTAAATATTATGTCGGTTTCTATCATTGTATCGCTCGTTGCAAATGCTCACAGTTTGATGCCTTTAATGACTTAGCAATTTAGCCACCGATTTTCGTTGTTTTTACCTGGCACGCACGACCAGGCGAAATTCACCGGAAATTCGCCGTTGATTGCATACTCAAAAGTGGGAAGCCACACGCCAAGGCAACGACGATAAATCTAGCATCGAGATCCCCATGATCCACCCATGGTAGTCATTAAAATTCTGACAAAATATCGTCCAATTAAAGTTCATTATTGATTTATAAAACAACGAGGGGGAAAAATCTCATTCGTTTCCAACTACCATATCTGTCGATGGCTTACTGTTTAAATTTTATATATTCACTTTTAGTGGTTTTAAAAAATAGATTTAAATATTCAATGGTGTTGTATATATAGATCACATGGAGACATGCAATAAACAAAAATATAATTTTAACAAATTTATGTAAAAGTGGATGTAAATATAACTTTTACACAGTATAAAAGAATAGTGAACAAAATAAAGTGTTCGATTGAGTCATGGATGAGATTAAACGTTGTTAAAATAAGCAATTTTTTATTTAAAATAATAAAAAATACGCTTATTTTTTTTATAAACATTTTCCAAAATTTAAAACTTAAAACTACAAAGGAGTATATATATTAAGAAAACATTTACATATATGAAAGAATTTCGTATGAATTTAAAAAGTCCAATAACTCAATTTTGTGGAGATTTTGCGGACGTGCAAAAGCTATGCAATTCTTTATTTCATTCTTTTTTGATATCTCTCACCATTCTGGACATAGAGAAAGAAAATTACGGATTTTTTTCAAGGGGTGATTTCACCTCCTGAAAATGCTTTTTGGCACGAAAGAAAATTGGTCTGTGTTACGAATAATAACTGTGCTACTCTTTACATGTATGCAAAGTTTTATAATTTTTTTGAATTTCCATGTTCTCTGTCCTCCCTTCTGAATAATGCATTCAAAATATTTTTACGAATTGTGTTTCACTAGTCTCGTGTCGTTGAATAACTAATTAAATTAAATATATGCACAATAATTATATATTTCAACACATCCGAATCGAATATAAGATACTTTGGCGAGTGAATATATAAAAAAACTTTTAAATAATTGAACATAAATTATCATTTAATAAAATTTAATTTGAGAAAACAGTGTGCCATTGCAGAATCAAATTAAACGATAAATACTTCAACATACCGTACCTTCCTAACAAAAACACAACAAAAACGAGCATTGATAATCTACAAAGAAGAGTTTTTTCCTCTCGTTTAAAAAAAAAAAATTTGCTCTCCAAAGAAATAAAAACACTGAATTATATCGGTGTAACGAGCGAAGAATAGCATCACACGTTTCGTAGAAAAATATTCAAGCCCCCAATTAAAATCGAATCCTCCTTGTCCCGCGCCCATACCGCGCTTCCTACAGGAACGTTTCAATGAAATTACGGGGTGCATTACCATAAATATTGTTTACAGAATTAGGTATGCATAGCACGTAAAGGATTAGGCTCTCGGGCCTCCTGTATGCAAATCGCAGGCTCATCGCCTGATGTACAAATTTTCGTGGAACACGCGAGGGTTTTCGAGCGAACGATCTAAATCACCGGCTGCCAATACAGAGCCAGCTCTTTGTCCCGCGTCAGAGAGCGCCGACAAAGTAGAAGTTGCCCTACTGGAATACCGGTATAGATTTTATGGAAGTAGCTGTACAGTACGTACGGAACTTCGCCCCCACGCTCCCTCCCCGCTCCCCCTCCATCCCTTCCCTTTGTTCCGCGAGGAAAATGGGCCGCGAGAATTTTTCACGCGGTTCCACCTCACGTATTCCGCGAAAAGTTCGCCGAAACGAAAGTTATCGGGGTCGACCGCCCCCCCAGCTTCTTGGCTTCTTGGCGTCGTTCCTCCATACTTCTCCGATTCGCCGGAAAATTAATAGCCCTCCCACTCGGTAAATTTCGAACACTTTGAAACAAACGCGTACCTTTCCTCATCGCGTAAACACGCGTTTACGTTTATATCGTGAATATTGTTATTTTTCGTGCGTATGTCGATCGACGTTTGTGATCAATAATATCATGGCTTTGACGATTCTCTTTGGGGAGAAAGAGAAGCTTTATCTTTTCCTGATTCACTCTCAAATAATTCTTAAAATTTTCTGGTAATTTTTATCATTTGGAAAATTATGGGCATCAATGAAATTTTGAATATTCTGGTGGAAGAATGGAATTCAACAAATAATTTGCCAATTATTATCATTTAAATATATTAAAAAACTTATGAAACATTAATTAAATATATTGTATTATTAATAAGTATGTTAATAATATAATTATATAAAAATTAAAGTATATCTCAAACGCCTGTTAAATAATTTTATTCAACTTCGAATAGGCGATTCGCACTCACATATTCTCTCCTTATTTCCTTATAAAGTTAATGGGCCGTCTAATCGATGGATTCAAGTTTGACGGCTCCACATACTCGATCAAGTGGGATAAAAGAGGGCTGTTGCGAATGGAGCAGCTCGATCGAGAGGGGGAACAGTAATTATACTGTGCGATCTAGACCAATAATAGTGGGCGAGTGGTTTTCAATGGTTACAACTTCGGAACGGTTTAGCTCCAATTGAACTTGGACCAACTTGGCGCACTCAAGGAAGATGAAACGAATGGAAGAGCGAGAGAAGGCCGCGTAACTCGTAACTCTGAAATCTTGGTAAGGCCAATTCGATCGCGCTCTGATGACATCCTTTTATGGTCGGATGCCAGTCGTTGATCATCGAATTATTTCATCGTACTCTATTGTAGTTAGACGTTTTCTAATTTATTCTTTTCATGTTGCGATCCTCTACGTGATAGTTTGAAATATTTTCGTTTCTTAAATTTAACAAGTTGGCAATTTTATTATGAAAATAATTTGAAATTTAGAAAAATTACATAGGAGAATTTTATTTTTAAATTGAAAACATAGGGAATTTTAAATGATTAATGGAGTATATTTTTTATTATTATTATTATTATTATTGGCGTACATACAAAATTTTTAAATATGCATACTACAGTTCTTAAAAATCGCAGAATCAACAATTGATCCTAGTATTTTTAAATCATTGAAACTAACAATGATTCTTTCGTTTTTAAAAATACAATATATCTATTAAATAAAATGAAAAAAATCTTCGCTATAAATCTCATTAAAATCAGCATAAACGATGCAAGACAAACATTGTTGTTTACACTTCAGAATACTTAAACTATATCTGATAAAAAGAAACAGAAGAAGAGATATAAAATTTTACAATACCAACAATTTTAAAGATACAAATTAAATAAAATAAAAAACGAATCAATATGAAACTACAATTCTCTCGACATTTCGACAACGAAATAGAAGAACTGAAATACAAGAAATTAGAAAATAAAATAAAAATTCTAGAAAATAGAATAAAATATTCGACTATTTGTCAGATATTCTTCTTTTTCGAGGTAACGAATAATTTTCCAAAAGATCCGTACAGTTGTAACCGTTAATTCGGCTTCGTTTCGCTTCAATGGATTATCCACGGTGTAATCAGACGAGTCAGTCAGTGTAATCACTGTGTCGCGTAATGGAGGTTCGCGACACGCCAATTTCAACAACGTGACTCGACAGTTAATTTAAACATCTTTCGGTTTCTTTGCCGTTTGTCAGCCCGCGTAATAAATCCTGATTACGGTATAATATGAGACAATTGGAATTGGAAGTAACAGAAGCGTGACATCTCGACCGATTACGATGGGGTGACTGTTGATTAGCGTAATTAGATGCTAGACTGCCATGGCTGCGAGAGCATGAGCTACGAGTGTCCCTATGTTGCGATTATGTGACGTACTATGTCCGACCAACGACGTGGAATAATATATTATGACAAATGCTTGTTTACCCGGCTGCTTCGCACGACGTGTGTACGTCCATTTCATCCTTATTTCACTGCACGGTTCCAAAGTTTCCCTGAGATCATCATCGGTATAATACATATATATAAAAGCGAGTTTTCATTATTATTGACAGATTTTCGATTGAAATCCTGATAATAAAGTTTCATAACAACGCGTAGAAAATTTTATTTTCAAAAATTTAAACAATGCGGGTGGTATTTCGAAGATTCAATTAACGTTGAGAGATTATTGATGCATTTTAGAATCGATTAAATTTGAATATAAGAAAGTTCATCACGGATACTTTATATATTTCTCTTTTTCTTTTTAAAAAAAGATATACGTGTGATGCGATAAAGGTGTATATCATTTAACTCTTTCACGTGTGTGGATGATCAGAATGAGAAACATCGAATTGAAGTGGAATAGAAAAGAGATAAATTAGCTAATTAGTCATATTCGGATACATATTATGCACAAACGTACGTCACTATGCAATTGTGATAATACTACTTTTTACGTCTGCTTCCTTATCAAGTTTAGCTCTTCGTCGTATCTATATGAAAATGTAAAGGTCGGTGTATAACAGGAAAATTCCCATTGAAATGTCTCGTCCTTTCGTCGGCAAACCACATAATTTCCAAGTCATATCGTCATATCGCGTTTAAAATATACATTCAAAATCGTTTGCATTTTCTGCTTGCCAGATCTTCCAACGTTCCAGCCATTCTTCATGCAAAACTACATTCTCTTAATCTTCATCCCCTTCTCGTTTTCCATTTCAATATTCTACCACCCCCATACTATTCGAGCTTTTCTTCCATACTTCTAGCTTCGAAACTGCATCCCTGATTCCAAGGAGCAAAATTCCGTTAAATAGACGATTCATTTCCTCGCCATAGAAGCATACGTTAATCACAATCCTTTCTACATAAAATCATCGCTCTATTCGAGAACGAAATATCGTCATGTTTTCTATATCTTAGATTAAAATCAAATCTCTCAAAATACCGTTATTTAAACCGTCTATATCGAATATAGAATTTACTCTAATCAGAGTTCCCTTTTGTCTATTACATAATTCTGTCTATTTGCATAATTGAAACGTGCAAACTTTCGCTCTGGATTGACTTGATAGTATAAGATAACCCTGTTTCGTCGAATCAACCAAGTTTCTCATTTCGTTAAGAAAACATCAACTCTGTGTACTCTCATCTTCGAACTTTTCGTTTTGTGTGTCACACAATGTGTAACGAGTGTTATTTTCAAAGTTCCATCCGTGATCTCGTGAACCCTTAAACGGAAAAAGTATCTCGAAATCGCAGCGAACGCAGGTCTCTTAAGTACACCTGTCCGTAACTGGGCCGATAATGGATGCCGCCTTTGACGGTGTGACAGCCCCAGGTCCGAATTTTTAAAGGTCTTCTCGCGCATTGAGCATCGATCCATTCAAGGATAGATAGGTAGGCCATTAGTCAAACCGTATGAATCTTTTCGGGAGGGTAAGTATTTGTTGGCGAAGAATGATCCCCCGCACAAGTGTTGGTGATGGGTTGGATCGGATTTTTGCGGTCGGGCGGAATTCGTTTCGTAGGTTGCAGTTTGATAAATTTGCGGATAGTCCGCTGAGTCTGGTATTTCTGAGAAACGTTTGAAGAGAAAGTGGTCAGTTTTTTAAAAATCGATTTGTAAATGTTATTTGTAAATGATTTTTATTTTTTATTCAATCTAATTTCAATCTATGCTGGACGTATTGTATTTGTGAATGATCGAAGTATATGAAAATTGTTTACAAGTAATTGGAAAAATTTATAAAATTATAAAACATGTTCGTTTTGACAAATGTAATAATTGTAGTGTTGATACATAAAATACTTCTTTTAATTATTTTTTGATAAATTTTACTTTTTAAATCATATTCGACAAGTATACAAATATTTTTATGACGTGTTTTAAGCTATGACTTGTGGATTTCGAGTGGTAAATATTTTTTGCAGTTTAATTGCATTTTAATAAAAACAGATATTAAAATTTTAACATATCATAAATGATGTTTCAACGAATATTTTATTACGAAAATTCAAATATATAAAATTCTCAGATAAATATTAATATCTCGTATGCGCGAAGAAGAAAATATCGAAGATATATAATGCTGTCATCAATAATATATTAATTCAGAAAAGAACTTAAATATAGAAAATTAATAAAGATATAACGTATATCTAATAGAACCAAAAAAAGATTTTTAAAAAGAATAATAAATAACTTACCTAACTTAACTCCATTTGCACAAGAACCTCTCGTCACAGCGTCGAAAATGCACAATTAATAAAAACGTATCTACAAGATTCTATAAACATACAAGTAACAACGATTTTTCTTTCATAATATTTACACACAAAAATAAAGTGTACATATTCGTATGCGTTATTCAACAATTCTACAATTTAAGCATCTGCGACAGAGAGTCGAGTAATAAATCATAAAATTAAGAAGCGGAATGAAAGAAAGGAAAAAGGACATTTTTCCAAGAATAAACTTGGCCCAAATGGATCCACAGAGAGTACAGAATTTGTAAGGAAAGTTTGGCACGTTTAACGGGGATCCGGAAAAGGGATGGGGAGGCTCGTAGAGGACGTAAGTCAGCCTTCGTTCAATTTTGGTGGCCACGATTAACCGTGAAGTCTTTTCTATATGCAGTTTCTCATATCCAGGCCGGAACAGCCGCGGAGACGCTGTAAATCAGCAGATGAAGGTATAATCCGGAACCCTAGCGAAGTACACTATGGCGAAGAGGGCGAGGGCCAAGCCTCCCACGTACAATATCACCCTCGGTTTTTCGGTCTCTATTCACCAGGGGGGTGACAATATACGCCCTCTAATAAATTAGATATAAGCCACTTTTCCCAAACTCTTTTTTTTCCAACGACTACATTCGTCCCGTAAAGTTGCCTCTCATTGTTATTTATACCCTAATTATTCCACCGTGATCTCTCACCCCGATCTTCTTTGTAGAGGATCCCATCGAAATTGAGGATATATCGTGCTTAATACTTCTCGTTGGAAGAATAAATGAACAGTGTGTCAAGAAAAAAGAAAGCAATTTTCAAGATGTTAATCTTGATAGAGTACTTGTAAGTAATATTGGACTGGACGTAGAGCTGATCAAAATAATATTACGTTGGAGAACAATATATTCTTAAGAAAAAATCTAATAATAATTTCATTCTAATGTAATGTATGTTATAATAGGTGTATCAATTTTGAGAAGAAAGGAATTTTAATTGCTGGGAAAATAAAAATATTTCGTTTATCTTAGACGAAATGCAAATAATATTTAAAAATGAATTTTGTCAAAGATTTGTCTCCCTGTTGTTATCGCAATACTTATGATATATATCAACTTAAAATTTCCATACTATTATCTATCTAAAATGGTACATGCAAATAAATTTGGTACCATTGTGCTGGTAACTGAATTGGATTGAAAAGAGAATCATTTGTTTCACGATGTGAAATTGCAAAAAAAAAAAAACGTAGACAAACACAAATTTCCTTAAACTACCTCAGTATCTCATACCTCAAACCTTAATCTTAAGGTTTCATTAATCGAGTGAACGGACGAAGCAGACGGATTGTTTTGTTCCAAAAGGGTGCATTCGCGCGAAATATTGAACGGGGCGCAAACGATCGTGGAGCCAGCAATAACCGTGACCAGGCTGGTGCAACTGTTTATGCAGCGACGACATTTTATTGGACAGAGCGTCCTCGTCAGCGCCATATTAGATTCCAAAGTGTACCGCAGCATACCAGCCGACGCACAACTACTCGCCAAAGCGTCGACGAGATATTGCGATTGGTGGTGAAGACGGCTGCTACATTAAACGATCACGCTCGGATACAGGATCAAAATTTCGCCTTGGAATTTCGTTCCTACCTTGCAACCGGATACGAACTTTCCTTATATTACGAGATCTCTCTTTATTTTCAAGATAAACGTTTCGAGATGCCTCTTGTTACAAGAAAAAAAGAGAATGAAGATTTCAGAATGTGATCAGCTGTTCGTGGACTATTTATTTTTTAATAAAAAATACGTTATATGGAGATTAAATTTCAAAAATGGATATCAATATCGTATCAACAGAACATCAACGATATCATTACCTCGTATAAATACTTATTATACACGCATTGAAAGTTAAACGTCGTCAAATTACTTACTAATTATACGTTATATCAAATTTAAAAGAATATCGTTCCAGTAAGAATTCAGAAGAATTAATGTTTTAATTTCATTTCAAATTAATCAACATCTCATTCGAACGACTCGTCTCAAATTAA
This sequence comes from Apis laboriosa, assembly GCF_014066325.1. Classification (NCBI taxonomy): domain Eukaryota; kingdom Metazoa; phylum Arthropoda; class Insecta; order Hymenoptera; family Apidae; genus Apis; species Apis laboriosa. The sequence goes on along the minus strand of NW_025224529.1, from coordinate 278,015 downwards.
AAGCACCCTCTGACTTACCCTTCGACCAAGAAGCGGCAACCGCACAATATTGGCTGCCTCTTAATTGAGCGGTTGCGTTAATTGGAGGCATCAAGCATCCCGCACGCCTACGAACATCAATCTCGAGCGGACATGTCCGTGTTTCTATTCCGGTAGCTGGGCCATTGAAAAAAAGAAAAGAAAAAAAAAAGAGAAAAGAAAAGAAAAGAAAAGAAAAAGGGAGGCAAAGGAATGAAAAAATACCAAGGGGTTCGAGACAAATGCCGTCAGCCATGTCAGCAAGTATAAGTGAAATTACAGCGAGTTTTAATTGCATCATTATGGCCAGCGAAGTGGCTCGAGGGCTTTCTGTAATCACCAGCCACGCAGTCTCCCTTTCTCCAAGTCCTCTTTTGTCGAGCAACCCGCACATACGATTCTTCTCTCGTTCTTCCCTCTCTCTCTCTCTCTCTCTCTCTCTCTCTCTCTCTCTCTCTCTCTCTCCCCCTCCCTCCTTTCCCTTCGTCTCTCTCCAAGCCAACATATCTGATCCCGAGGCAACGAGACTCGGTGAAGAAAAGCTTTTTTTGACCAGGAGAAATGGCGAGGAGCCAACGGCAGTCTGATGTGTTTGGCGAAATAACAAGGTCAGTTATTCCAAAGACCGGGACAGAAAGTCCCCGTTATCGGCTTATCGAGTTATAAAGAATTCGTGTACTAATTACACGCCATTTTACATACGACATCGGTTTTATCGACGATGATCGAAAATGATGGGAATAACTTTGTCGTTCTATCTTTTTTCTTTCTTTTTTTTTTTTTTTCATCAATTGTAATTTTGAAAAATATTTTTCAAAGCTCTCTCATTTCTGTCTGCGTTAAAGAAGAACCTTTGATACCGCGGTCCTTTGATTATAATGTTTGCATTGTGCGGAGATTGTTGTTTCGATGAATTTATTTTTGACCCTTTGACGAGAGTTAATGGAGTTAGGAATCTAACATAAAGGATATATTCGAAGCTCTGTAATCAGAGTAATTTTAAAGTGAAATAATAATTTTGCAATCATTCGTGAAGAAAATATTCGTGAGCAGAAATATAATGATTTTGAATGAGATTCGAATTAATTTTTAATCTTGTTGGTGACGTAACAACTGCAATAATTGTTTATTAAGTTATATTGCAACGAATATTTCAATGGCTGTTTCATTGTAAATCATAAATGTATCATCGACTTAAATTTACGGAAATTTTATCGATAAAATTATATAAATTATCGTGCTTCGATATCATTATAAATACGAAAATACGTTCTGTAGCAGACCATACTTCTCTTCATATAGATCATATAGAAAAGTTAATTATTAAACTGTATATTTAAAGAAAAATGAATCTGAGATCTTAATGTTTCTTCGCATAAAAATGAAAGAAAGATTAATATCTCCTTGCGTGAATAAGCTTGAATTATGCTATTATCGCGTACAAAATTATACTTTACTTTCAAAAATTTAATTTTCCATTCCAATCTTAATTAAACTTCTTAAAAATTAACTTTATACTTACATTTTACATTATTATTAGTCACACATATTACATAAAAACCATTAAATCTACGGACCCTAATTTTTTTTTTTTATCTTATTTCACCTTAATGGAATATAAAAAATAAAGAAAAGTTTCATTTCAACCTTTTTCAAACCTGGAAAACAGATCACGCGATTCGATAGCGAATAAGATTTCCCATCCACGATCGAATTTATATCCTATCCCAAAGAATTTATCGTCATTTCGACGATTGCAATTCGAAACGCCCGTGCAGTTTACAGAATTTTATGTCGACTACGACGTTTTGTTCCTCCGCCCTCACGAACGGAATCGGAATACCCGTAGGAAAATCGAATATCATCTATATATCGGGCGTGGAATTTATTTTAAGAAATATGCAAATCTAACGCAACCCGAAATTCCCCGGGTTCGATAAGAATATGTTTCGACCGTGGACGTTTATACGGCTCGAAATCTCGAAATCTGAAAAACGGTGACCGAGTTCCCTTACCCCTACCCCTTCGCTCCCAATCGAGTTTCACCCCCAGGGCGATAGGGTGGACGAAGTTTCTATGGATGGGCGGTTGGGCTCGCCCCGAAAAGCACATTTTTCTCTAACTCTACACGACAGGGATGAGAAGGTCGAACCTCCTCCACCCTCGACACCTTCACTGCCACTACTTTCTCCCCTTTCTTTCTTTTTTTTTTTTTTATCCCACTCGCGTCCGAGCTAATGATTACTTTTCAATCGATTCGTTGGACGGAAGGTCATCCCTTCCACGAGACCAAACCTGATTTATAACGATGCTCGATCCATTTCTAAGATTGACGAGCTCGTGCGTGCGCGCGTATACGGAGGAATTTACATGATAATTTCGAATTTCGTCACTACGTAATCACGTCTTTGATGGATCGCGTCTAATCAGTTTCGTGATAAGTCGATTTTTAAAAGAGGAGATGATAAATTATTATTTCTCGTTAAGAATTCTTTAATTACTGGGAGATAAAATATCGAAGAATGAAATCTGAATTAATAAAAATATGATGATCAAAGTCATCACGCATTAATATCAAAATTAAAGGATATTAAAAAAGAAATTTTTCTTATTTGATATTTTCGTTAAATCATTCGTGGAGATCTATCAGACAAATTTTTATCGAAGAGAGGAAGAGAGAGAGAGAGAGGAGAGGAGAGGCAACCGAATGAAATAAAGGACTTCCGTTTGGAGTACACGATGTGTCTTGGGTCAACCGATCATGGCACGAAAATTGAATCGAAACGGATCCCTCAGGGCAGTAAGTGTTACAGGTTTTGGATATAGCCACAGTAGGAATAAGCATAGCGTATTCCTGGCCCGATATCACTGGAAGGACAGAAGCGAAACAAACGACTGTCGCATAAATTACGCTATCTTGATCCTCGTTGGTGCAGCGCATCCTGTCGTGAGGAAGGTCTCGAGGTGTTCGAGAAGCGGCTACCTGCTTGCACAAATTCGAATCTGTTTGACATAAACATGAACTGCTCTTTTTCCAGGAACGTATATATTTCGAGAAAAAAGATAGAAGATCTTTGTCTTGTTAACGAAATTTCTTCCCTAATTGACTGATATATCCCTCACATTATTGAATTTGTTTCCTAACATTTCGAACGAAAAATCAAATTTTTATGGAAATGATTGATTAATAAGAATTTGAACAAAGATTTGATTCGTTTTCTTGATAAGTTGTCATTTCTCGTTCTCATTGGATGCTATAGTTTGGATATTTTTTGTCACGAGATTTTGAATTTTGAAATCTTTAAAATATTAATTTTGAATCGAACAAATGATTCTGTTGATTAGATTCAAATGAACAGACTTCTTCGAATTTTTTTCTCTCTTTTGAATATAATTAAAATATACAGTTCTTCTTATTTATACATTCTTGCTCGAATACCTTTGTTCTCTATTTTACATTGCAATCTAATATACCAACTATCTATTATTCAGGATATTTGCAAGAATTACATCAAACTCTGCCGCAACTACCGAAACCCTGTCAGTTTATCGAGTTTTCATTTTGCGTTAATGTCTTCTGTAAAAGGTTAATTTTCAAGAGGAAAGTTGAGCTCGTAAATATCATTTAAAGGTAGCCAAATTGTCGGACGATATGAAAGGAAATTCGGAGAATTCGGGTGTATTAAAGGGGCGGGGTGGTTTCGGTTCATAGGCAGAGGTGGTCGAGACGAAGGAGAGCAGGAAGGGAAGAGTAATCAAGCGCCTGTGCTACTCTATTGCAAGACAACACAGATCCAAAACAAACGACTGTTTCATAAATCATTCTCGCTACATTTCTAGCATATTTCGAAACGTGGACGAGGAACGTTACTGCACTCGACAAGCTTATGAAAATCAAAGAGGCATTCCATGAATTTTCACGAACAAGTGGAACAAGAAGTAATCAAAGACAAGAGTAATTCAAAGACGAGTAAAGTATGTACACCGTTGGAACTTTAATTAATCCATATTGTTTGCGCACATGCTACTGTTTTTGTCTTAAAACAAATGAGACAGATGTTTCAGGGCCTCATTAGTACGATGTAACTCGTTTTAATTACAAGATACGTCAATAACAGGAAAAAATTTTGACATACTTGTTGCAAGATGTTGATTACAGACACATATTTATTATTTTAATATATATAATTATTTTTTTATATAATAAGGAGGAATCAATTTAATTGTTCAAAGAGTAACAATTGTTCTATCAATCATATTAATCATTGGTACTTATTATATAGCCAATGTGATTTTTCAATTATGCACAATACACTTGTACATTAAAAACACATCTACATTAACAAATTTTGAAACGTAAACGTATTACAATATTTTTTATTCTCATACATATGAAGTGGCAAAAATATTCTATTCTCTATTTTTAATAAAGAAAGATACGTATGTTTTAGCTATATTCATAATTCAGATAGATCATTTTTCATAAAAAAAAAAGCCATGCACATCTTCTGTCGCTTCATCTTCGCTCTATAACAATCGTAACGGAAGCAACAATCATAAAGAGAAGAAAAAAAATGAAGAAAACTTCTTCGAAACTTTAAAAACACTCTGGAAATCCGTTAACACGAGCCGTAAAACAAGGTTGAAACGTAGCTCGCTGACAATAAGTCGAACATCCGACTGCTCGATTGCCCTCGACGCGGGCAAATACGACGAAACAATAGCCGAAGTTCGATTTACGAGTGTTCTCGAGACGCATTCGAAGTGTTCGGTAATATGAAAGTTAAGAGGGTGGAGTGGCTGCCGGTTTACGAGGTTGACAGAGGGATGGGCGAAGGAATAATCAAGCCGCACTTCTGCGTTCCGCTATCTCTGCCCAACGGATTCGAAACAAACGACTGTCATATAAATTACGACGATATCTGGCGAGAGGGAATACTGTGCCTCGCTCGAATCCTCGAGTAGCATCCGAGGGGGGAAGGACAGAAGATAGGGAGAATTAGGGAGAAGGAGAAAGAGAGCGGTGCAGATGGCGCGAGCAGTTCGATCGTAATCTCGATACTAACTCGTTAACGCGTGTTTTGATCGATTTTTCGAAATTGTATTTTCCTTTCTGGAACCAGACGAGACTCGTCGATCTGGTTAATGGAATATTTTGATGCGGATATTTTCGAATTCTTCGAAAGGTAGCCGACGAACGATATCATCAATTAGTTAGAATTTTTAAGCGGCGCGGAGAAAAAGAATGTTATCGTTTCCGTCCTGGAAACCGGTCCACACTTTTTTCGTTGGACGTGTGTTGCAAAAAAAGGGATACGCAACTCCACAGGAAATTTATGGGCTTGCGGCCGAAATCTGTTTCTCACGAATTTTACGCTACGCTAATTTGAACGCTAAATTACGACTATTTACAGACTGGGCAAGATTTTAATGGATCCCATTTTTATATATTTTAATCGATATCTTAATACTATTATTTATCGTCTAAAATTTCACGAATTTGTTGTTGAACAAATTTAGAGTGTTCTTTGTCGCGTTAAAATCGATATTTTACGATTACAATATTATAATGTATGTATATCTCTTAAAATTATTTAAGGAATGTACATATAAGTGTTAAAAATAATTAGATACGTTTATGATAATGTTGTTTTAATATTATATTTCTTTTAAAATATTTTCGTTGTAGAAAAAAATGAAATTTTCAATAACTTGAATTTAATATAAAAAATTTATAATTATATAGAAATTTAATTTAAGGAAAGTTTAAAAATTTAATAAGATAAATGTTAGTCCGTTCATAAGACAAAGAAAGATATTAAAACGCTTTATAGAAATTTTAGTTAAATTTTAATGCTAACTTAGATATAACCATTATTGTTTAATGGATTAATTAAAAATTCAATGCATTAAAGATGATCGTAACAAAGTTTTTCCTTTTTAAATTAAATAAACAATTATTTTTACGTTATAGTAAAATATAAATTGAAATATAAATATATATCCAATATATCCGTCATACAAAAATACAAAAATATTTTAAATATTTAAACATTTCAATCTAATTAAACTTTTTATTCTTCTATAAAAAATCTATTTTGATATTTTATCAATTTCCGTGATAATATTAAAACTTATACTTTATTAGCAACTTAGTTAAAGAGGGTCAAAATACCCTAACTAATACTTCAACCATCCAGTTTCCATCAATGTCAGGAGCTACGAAACATTTGGAAGTTGCGAGTAACAGGCAATCAATTTCACCTCCTATCAATAAATCATGTCGAAATCGTTAGGTGGTTCGATCATTCGTAAATTCTAATTGTTCTACAGACTAGAAAAAACTCTATATCAAGCAATTAATATACTTTTCATAAAAAAAAAAGCGGCATCATCTCTATCTTCTTAGATTTATCAATCATTCTAAATGATTCATTCCCGTAAACCAATCGAAAATATTTTCTTTTCGATTTTTTTCTTTTTCACAAAGAGAAATCACTCTTTCCCCGTGTAATATAATAATACAATATCTTCAAAATTTTTCACGTTATCAAATAATAACATCATTTACCGCCAAATTATCCACAACAGTTCAACAATTCACAAGAAGCGTCATATAAAATTCTATCTCACCTGACCATGAAAAATGATCGTCGAGGCAAAACTTAATGGAGGGACTTGAAATCGCGAACACACGATGAAAATAAACCGTGAACGAGGGAAGGAATCGCATTTTTGATCAATCGCACAATAGAAATGTCGCGTTTCAAATGGTGGGGGGCGAAGCCAACGATAGATCCTCCCCGGTTTTTTAAGTGACGTGGGAAAGGAGGAATGCGAAATGTTTGTGGCGCATCCATCATTCAATTCGCGTCCATCGTATCATTTGGCACAGGCCTCCCCGGTTGCTTTCATTGATAAGCAGAGATAAGTGTGCCCATCAGAATCGTACGTACGTAGAAGAAGACGAATGACTTTCGATGACGGCCGATTCTGCGTACGTGTGTGAAAATCGATCTTCGCTGATCGCAATTCCCAAATGATTTATTCACTGCCGCCTATCGATAATCCATTTCGAGACGAGAAATACTTTCGACCAGATGGTTTTATTGCGTTGGAATTTTCTGGAATTGATAGAGATAGTTTACAATTCCCGATGAAATTGTTCAGATTTTTTTTCCCTTTCTTCTTTTTCAAGATAACATTGACAAAATATTGTCAATTTGTATTTCAACTATTTTCGAGACCTCGTTAAACTCAATTTTACTCAAAAATTAATTTGCCAATCGTTTCGAAATAACAGCGTGTATAAACAGTGCGTAATATCCATTAAATCAAAATTACCAGCTTTAATAGTTAGTAATAGACGATAACACAGAATCAAGGTAAATGGAGATCTTTGGGACACGTTATACGGACGAGTCTGTAAGCTGGCAAACAGCTTTGATCCCCTAATAAACTCGTTGATTGATTCTTCTCGAAATGTCCAACGTGTAATCTTATCACCGGGACGAAATCAAATATATTGCCGCTTATTTACGCGATTTTAATCGAGTATAATTTCGAAAAACAAGCCAGCCTTAATCGCATTTTGCGCGGATCGGTTCCACGATCGATTGCTTCGTAACGAGAGAAGGAGCCCGTTTTTTTTTTTTATTCGTCGTAAAATGGTTGCAACACCTTCCTCTTGGAACCATTAAAGACGTTCAGGCTATCTTCTTAAGGTACGTGGAACCCACGCAACGCGTAAAACTGTAACTTTACGCTCGGTTTAGTGGGTGGGCGAAGTTGAAACTGCCTGTACATCGTTTCCGGCGATATATTCCCGGATGATGGTTTCCGGATTAAGGGAGGCATTATTGTTATTCGTCGTAAAGAAATGCCGTGGAGGAATCAACAATGGTATTTTCCTTCTCTTTATGTCGTTCGATTACGAAATTATATATCAACGAGATTCTCGATTTTCGATTAAGGCGAGGCTCTATTTTGATTCAATGCGGTTCATCGTGTACAAGGAACGTCGTTATTAGGATTTCTTTTTTTAATTCTAGAATTAAAGTTTGGTATCGAAAAATATATTGATGGTGTAAAGAATTCAGTTTCACGATCGCGAAAGTATTGATATTATGGAGTATGATTGTATTAATGCTATGTAATTATTTTATATTACAAGTTCTGTGTAATTTGAAAAACGGGAATTTGAAATTTATGTTACCAATTTCTTGAAACAAATTACGGTACTTTATACAAGATTCATCGTTCTTAGTCATAACGTAAAGTAGAAACGTTACGAGCAATCAATTCCAAATATCGACCGTAAATAATAATAAAGTATATGAAAGAAATATGGAAAATTAAAGAATCCATTTCATTATCTTAAAATGATATTACATTAAAAACAGCTCAGCTTTAAAAAAAAAAGAACTCGTGTCTTTATAAATAAAAAATTATAGTATTATAACTTATACATGATATTTTCAGAATTTTAAATCTACATGCATAAGTTTATTTTATTATATCATCAATTTATTGTTACTTACATATTGTAAGTATATTTAATACCTTCGAAGCGGGATCAGACAAGCTTCACCGCTTTTCCAAATTTCACGATTCTGCCATTAGCGCATAAGCGAAATCTGAGCACGCCAACAATATATAATTTAATGTACTTAAACCGTCTTCGAGCTTGTCTCGTAGAATTTGTATTAACACCAGGTCGAGGTTCAACGGGGCCACGATAAAACGTGCTTTAACGCAAGAATGGTTCCCACGGTGTTAACAGAGATACGAGAATTTTTAGAACCGATTTAATTACGTTATCACGAATGCGCGCTTCTTTTGCAAACGTACGATGCAAAATGTTAAGATGATGATGCTCGAGAGGAAATGATAATAATCGAGTCTCTTTCAACGCGAGTCAAACAGACTCCTGTTTTTGTGGATGGTGGATTCTCTTTTTTATCACGCAATGCTCCGTTTAAACTGGATCTATCACTCTATAATTTGTCATGCGTGTTCGTTTACACGAATAAAAACCAGGATGAAGTATGCTCGATATGAATGTAATAATTTCTGCATATCCATATTTTTCGAAATGAAAAATTTCATATACTTTGATATTTTCGTTTTGCTTTCGTTTGTAAGCAAAAAAGTTCTGAATTCTAATTAGAGACTGGGAAACCTTCGAATTTTGGTTTCGTTCTTTTTTTTTTTTTTTCTTCTTTTTTTTTTTTTTTTTTCCCTACGACATCGCATGAAATATACAGATTTTAGAGAGAACTGGAGCGTAAAATTGGGGTTTCTTTCTTTTCGAACTATATAGATTTGTGCAAGCTTAAATAAAATACGCTCCAAAAATGTACAAGTTTATAATAATAAAAAATAAACGTAAGAATTATTAATAAAAGAAGCATAAACTGTATTTAAAATTCCTGGCTGTTTAATATTTTAAAAATTATTTGATAAATTACTCGTTATAATTTTTAAATATTTATCAATTGCCTAAACATTTCATTTGAAATTGAAGAAAGAAACAATTTATTGCTCGAAATAATTTATTTTGAAGTATTGTTATTTTCAATATATCGTTATTTGAAAATATAGTATAAAGTAAATATAAAAAAAAACATTGTACAAAATATTTACGTTTGTACTGTATTGCAAATATTTGATTTTCACTTGAAATTACACTTGAAAGAAGCTTTATCATACTATTTTGTTTTAATTCTTTATTTTTTTTTATATTTATACTTATGAGAAAACCAGGTAGCCAATATCTTTATGAACACTCTACGTACACATTTATTTTAATATCCATACAATTTTATATTCTTCTCTTCTTAAAATATCTTTCACACGTTATATGATAACATAAAATAAATCAACATTATTTTTATCAGCATGTAAGCTACTTAAAACTATCCCTTCTTTCTCGAGCAATTTGCAATCAATCTTTCATTATTCCCTATACATAAATTCAAATTAATACAAAATATCAAAGGAAATAAAATTATTGAGAACCCTCTTCGCGAACACTTTTTTTTTTTCACAATCCTTTTCAGAACTTTACACGACATATAGATAAATCAGCAGAAACTTCCTCGAAGGGCTCACACGTAGAATAACCCTTTCCTCGTTCACGGTATATCAATTCTGTCAACTTAAAAATAAGAAAAAGAAAAAAGAAGGGATACTCCAACTACACGAATATTCTGAAATTCAAAGAATAATCCTTTATTAACGATTCTCGTACATTGGGCACAAATTGTGATCGAAGGTGGGATCGGACGTGAGTGATCCCAGAGACAGGCCACAATTATTCGTAATTTAACTCCGATTCGGTCATTCGGGCACCTTTTGCTCTTTCGTCCGGCTAACAGCCGTGAAATTAGCATAATGCCACGTTACATGACGGAACGACGGATCCTCGTTCGGCTCGGACACTTTCAAAGGGTTGCTCGTAATCCGGCGTGCGAGATTTCGAGGTCGGCATAGTTAGCCGACGCCTTGGACCGAATAAACCACGCTCGTCTATTCCTTGGATTCACGTATTAGATTCCAGCGTGGCGTGGCGAGAGAGAAAAATCGTCGATCCTCGTGAGAGATCTTTGCCGGTTTCGTCGAAGGGACAAGCGGACTAGGGCTAAAGGAGGCGGAAAGATAGGTAATCTCTCGCCGTTCGAGAGACCAAACCACAGCTCGTTTGGACAGAGAGGATTGACCGCGATCGATTTGAAGACGATAAGAGTTCGTGGCTTAGGATGTGAGAGCAGTTATTTTTTTTTTTTTTTTTTTTTTTTTTTTTAAGTAAGTTTGTTGGTTAAGCTGGTTTATTTTTTCTCGAAGGATGAAGTTTGGTGTTTTGTTGATTGTGATTTAAGATAGCCTGGATGATTGTTTGTTTATAGGTGAATCTTGTTCGAGATTTATTTATTTAGAGGTAAATGGTTGATATTTATGAAATATAATTTATATTGCACTTATATTTTAAAAAAATGTTTATGTTTATTGTTTCTTCTTTATTGATTATAGTATTATAGGTGAAACAGAGAATAGATATAGCATTCTTTCTATGATAATAAATTTATAATTTCAGCAATTTTAGATCAGACTTTTTTAAAATTTAAATTTCATTTAAATTGGAAGTCATACATATTTTAATATTTTTATAAATCGTGTTATATGTGATACTCGACAATCTAATAGTTAATTAATTAACATTAGTGTATCATACTATATCTGATAACTTAAATGTATTAATTTATTTCTAATATGATATTTTACTGAATTAAAATGCAACAAGATTTAAGACAGAAAAAAATGTTAAAATTTAGAGGCAAAAATATTGAAATATCATATTAGAAATATAGAATTTCTGGGAATATCGCCATATACTAGCTAAAGACAAAATATATTAGCATAGAACTGGGGAATAATTTTGATGAATAATTTATGATATTTGATGAAGATAATTGCGTATGAATAATACGCAATAAATGAAGCGTTTAATCTGCAATATTTATCTAACCTTTCATCATTAAATACATTATTTACATTTAATAGTGTAAACAGTAATATATTATGAAAGAACGAATATTCGACATATTGTATTTTAATTTTTACAACAATATTTTTTTTCAACAATAATTATAATTTTTCATAACCGATCCATTTCATCTTATACGGATTATTCGTTGGACAAAGTGAAAAATATTGTTATATATATCGAGTCAGGATAATCTCCGAGTTTATACTGGCTCTGCCAGGCTAATAAAAAACCACAACGAACGAAAGAAGGAAGGAAAGGAAAGCAGAATCCATGAACATTAAGCCGAGGCAACGGGGGTGCTGCGATTCTGCCTCTAATCAGATCGCATTCTTTCTTTGGTTGACGCAGACCCTGATACAACCCATATTTTATATCCCTCGGCACGCAAAATGGCTGATTTCAAAGAAGCTACTGGCCGAATAATTGCCAAGCTTGTTATCGATTGCCAACGAGAGATATACAGCTTTACAACCATCATTGCCTTGCTAATCCCCATTTCATGGAAAGATTTATTATGTGTCAATGTAAACAAGCGACGCCTCCAATGCGCCTGATATAAACCGTTTTCCAATCGTCACGTCGCAGAAAAGATAATGAAGGATTATCAACGTTCGTTTCTAACGTTCTGCATAATCTACGATCCTAATACCTGATGGTTATTAATGGAGAATGTGATAAATCATACATTTTTTTATCATTTTTCTAAGAGGATAATTTTTAGATTCGAATTATTTTGTTGCTACGATTAAAGTATTTATTAAATTTTATTAAATTTAAATTATTTATAATAAATTATTTATAATATTATTTAAATTATTTATAATAAATTATTTATAATAAATAGTAACAATAAAATCAGAATATATTATAATCGTAGAACATACTTTTTGGAGGAAAAGAAAAGTAAAACAGTATTTTTCGATTCGAAAGAGAGAGAAAGAGACACTTAATATTTTATATTACACACGATATTCAACCAAACGTATCCAATATTCAAAAATTCTTGCATCGGCGAATCGAATAGATTTTTAGACGAGGAAGTATACAAAATTGAAACGGCCATTCTTTATTGCAATTCAACTCGGGTGGAAAACGAAGAAATAATTACCGTGGGGAAATTTTACGGTGAACGAAACGTAACGAGAAAGAATTTAAAAAAAAAAAAGGAAGAGAAAGGAAGAGCAACGTTGTGAAATTGAGGAACAAAGAACAAGTAAAACTTGAAGCATTGGAAAATATAATACGTATAAAGCTCAATACCATCGAGGAAAATTTCTCGGAGTGTTCGGTGTGCAAATATTCCTCTCGTTCATTCCTACGCGGTTAAATCTCCATCATAAAAGGATCGTGATAAAAAAGAAAAGTTCTCGTTGATATCGACGTGTTTATATTAAAATAATATCGAGATCCAGCAGTTGTATAATTAAAAGAACGTGCCCTCTGGCTGTTTTACCAAAGGATCGAATAGTCATTTAATTTCACAGAAATATGGATTCGTGAATCACGAAATTAAAGATCGGGATAAGGGAATTTTTCATCCTCATTATTACTTGATCCTTTCGCATGGATCTTGACAAATTTTTATTGCTAAACATTTCTTGAATCCAAGATAATTTGCTTGTAGTACAAAATTTCTTCTCTTCGTTTCTTTGTTTTATTACGAAAGTTTTAAGTTTATTTTTATTGATTTTTTTTCTTTTTTAATAACTAAGAGAAAGTACATGTAAGTATATTAAAGTTAAAAAGATGAAAAAGTTAAAAGTTACAAGACTTGTAATAATTTACAAAGCAAATTAATTTAAATCTTTCGTAAAAATTTTTGCTATTCAATAGTATTCAATAGTATAATTTTCAAATCTTCCTGAACAAGTTAAAAAAAGAGGAGATATCAGGATTTGCGGGATTATCCTAAAACGTTATCACTAGCACGTAATGGCCTCGTTACGGTCTATTTGTCACGTGCCTATCTTGCCATCCATGAAACCTAATGATGTAGAAAACAGCGATCTCTGAGATTGTTTTTAATTAACACTAATTCCGATATGTTAATTATTTCCACGATATTTGCTCGCGTCACCAATCAAATAGCTGTGTTATTTAAAAGACAAAAGACTTCTTACTATGCGAAGAAAAATTTTCCATCGAGGAATAAAAGGTCGCGTACATAAGAAGCAAGCATTCTTAAATAATTTCTATTTTCTTCTCTAGGTACAAGTACCTAAGAATATATTTCCTATTTAATTTTTACTGATTATAATATTAATTCTAAACATTTAGGGTATCAAGATATTATGGATTAAAATATTCAACGTATTATTTCACAAGTATTCGCTTCTTATCTCAACACCAAAAGATAAATAAGCAAAGTTATTTATCCCGCGTAGTCACTCGTGAAATTCGCTTGGAACAATCTAATCTATCGTCTGCTAAGCATAACGAGCTTTCTTCCCACGAACTTCGATACTGTGAAAAGCTCGCTCAAAATATTTCGATGATCCCATTAGCCTAGTCGGTTGACGGTGTCTCGATGGAATATCGTCTCGAATGCACGACGTATATATACGATGGTATACGATGAAACCTCGAAGAATATACGAGCGTATATTAGATTTACATGTAGATAGTGTTCAAGCAGCCGGCTTCGAAACGGCGAACGAGAGAAAGCGTGTCGGTCGACGCGCTCCAAACACTTTGCTCGACAGGAGTAAAAGGCCTTGGGGCACGAATTGAAAATCAGAACGCGGGCTAAGATGGAATAAATTAAGGAACACGTAGTCGAGTCTGTGACTACGACTCGCATGAGAGGCTGCTTACGAGCTGCGACACGCTTCAAGATTTATCGTTCCGCGCAAAGTTTGGACGAATATCGGTTTATGTATTTTTGATGCTTTTGATCGAAGACGTGGAAGATGGAAAAACGATCGTGAAACGATTAGAAATTGAACAATTTTCGGATATAAACTGTATGTTTATTATTAGACTGAATTTTTATTATTATCGGTGGAAAAGATTACCTTTGAATAATTAATGTCATTAAATTCGAATCAGAACGATTACATAATCGTCCATTATTTCAAGCAAACGATATTTAAAATAATTCTGAATCAATTTGGAGTCTTGATTTAAAGTCTATTAAAATTAGGAAAATTTTAAACCGTTATAATTTCGAAGATAGTGATTTTTAATCAACGAATCAAGGACCATTAGAAGCATGGAATCTTCCCCTTTAAAACGCTTTTTGATTTATCTTGATACGACTTCCGGTTCCCGAGATATCATCGCGTAAAGAAAAAGATAATTTTCGATCGTTTACTATCTTCGTCCTTATCGTTTACTCGGACCTTTCACTCGCGCCTCGTCTCATCTATCCTAAACTGCAGATAAGTGACAGACATGATTCCTGGAAGTAGTACGCACTTCCAGGAAAAATGTAGGTCATCAAATTCATTCATAATCTCTGCATCGTTTTAAGAAAATTTATAATTCTTATATCTGATATTCTTATATCAACCAATTAAGATATCGGAATAAAACAAAAAGGGACTTCAATGAGATAGTTTCTTCTATTTTTAGAATGTGTTTTGGTGACAAAATTTTTATTTTTTTCCTACGTTTTTTACACGAAAAATCAAAGTTTTATTCTGATTGCTATTCTAATGCATTGTTATTGGATGCAACTATTGAACAATGAAAACAAATTGCATCGTTTAAAGTTCCATATTTTTAAAAATACACATCTTCATATCACGATCATAAGCTGCAACAAAAATGAATAAATAGATAGGATTATGGGAACAGTTTTCCATAAAACTCGTATAGATATCGTTTCCCGAAGGACACTGATGGTTCCAATGCAAGTAACGATTCCCTTCCTTGGATTTGCTATCGCGAATTTCGTATTCTGCGTAGCTTCCTCCCTGACGAAGTTAAACTTAAGTGCAGTTTGTGCTTACTGGCCTTCATAAAGCCAAAGTGTATCAGAGTGATTGGAATACGTACAAGCTTTGTCCCACTTACAATAATTAAATAATAATAACTTCTTGCTTTGCTATTTTCATTTAATAATATGTATTTACGTCAACATATCTATTCTATATCTCGTCTGGAATATTAAACATTTTACCGCGTAAATAAACTGCGTATATTTATGCAAGAATGCATCTGGGACAAGAATGTGATCCGTGTGAATCTAAAATATCCTTTAGAATTTCTGTTCTAAAGACACTAGGGTATTCGAAGGATCGTTAAGCACGCGATACAAATTACGAAGAAATATTCTCCGTAAGATTTCAGTGGAACTTCACCTTTGCATGCAACCTGCACTCGATATCCTTCGTGTCAGTTGAATTAGATTTAAAATCTACGCTCTCATTGAAAGTAATGAGATCCACTATTAATCTAAATATCGTTACCGTGATTTTTATCCTTCTTTCGACGAAAAGAAAAACTCATAACACACGTATATTTGCGAATTGTAAAAATAAAATATCGACGAAATTTATTAAATTGGACCAATTTGAAATACCAAATTACTCACGTCACAAGAATATAATATATTATTTAAAAAAAATATTACAATTTTATATAAAACCATCGCAATCTTTTCTAAATAATAATTTTTCCAAATTTATTTCAATTTTTATCGCGTCTCCATTTTAAATTACATTTCCCCATGTATACGCGATCGATGATGCACAGTAGAATTCCACTGTTGAAAATCATTTGGATGACACACGAATCGGTCTAAAAGCGAAGCGGCAAAAAGTCGAAAAGCGTGGACGCGGCGAGTCGTAAAACGTATAATAAAATCTAAATAGCGGTAAAACGGTACGAGTGCCGTTTGACGAGGCGCGAGCCCGTACCACCCTCCTTCGTGACGGACGCTTCGCTGGATTTGATTTCATATTGTTCCCCGTTTAATTATATTATATACACGGTCCATTCACGGTTTCATGCGGCCGTTAATGGTCGCGGGCATCGGCCGTGGTCAATTATATCCTATCCCGTGACGTGGCCAAAAACTGTGGCGCGCGAAGAGCGACCACCGGAAATTGACGCCCTGGAAACCGGCTGTTTTATAGACCCGTACCCGAAACTGATAGCGGCCGTGGCCGGCATCCGATTAAACGAAGCCTGTTCAAGTGCCGCGTAAAAAACGAACTTTTCGGAGGGAGGAGGAGGGGGGGGGGGATTCATTGTTGGAAAAATGATTTATCGATCCGTGCTCGCCTCGTGGTGAACACCGGGGATTAACGCTCGATTGGAACCTGTGAAACATTTTGCGTGATGTTTTCACGCTTTTTCGGATTTGCCTCGTAGGAATTCTATGACTTGCCAATCATTTGTTTGGATTCGTTTCGAAACCCGATCCCGATACGTTCCCATGAAATTTTAATGATTATGACGCTTATACGGATTACTTTTCATAGAAATGGGTGGGAACGAAAATAATCGAGAAATCCTATTGGTTGGAATTTCGTGCTTTTCAGTTCGCTGCGGGAATTTTGCTGTTAATCTAATTTCCTTAATATCGTGCTTAGTTATCATACTATGGGGTGGAATTTTAGAAGAGACGATTGTTATTGATTAGAAAAAAAGAAAGGAACGCATGTTTCGAAATTCATCGTGTTTATTGGCACAATTTTTTTTCTTGAAAGATATTCGATATTCGTGTTTTAAAAAATAAATTATTTTTCAATCTTAATAACCACTATGCGATTATAAATATCAACGATGAAGATCAACCGCACCGTGTATCTCTCGTGAAATTTTTGGCACCAGAATGCATGCCTCGAGAGCAACGTCATATATACAAATGGATAATCGATACGTAGTCGGTTCGCATAACTATTTTATCTAGAAATAATAAAAATCAACAAAATCGCGAAAAGGTAGTATATTTTTCAACTAGTGTTCGTTGCACATATACCATTCTAATCAATCATCGAATATTTGAAAGCGGTAATATTTCCTGTTTCTCTGGATTTATACTACGATGTATTAGTTTATTAAATGAACGAAATGTTATATGATTAACGAAACTGCTTTACAAATAACCGATAAAGCTATGCAAATGACTGCCATAACTTACGCTAATCCTTTTATAACCGGAATTCCCGCGTGTCCACATGTTTTTCATCTTTTATTGGGAACGATAACCAATCCGCGCGTGTTTGAAAATAATTAGCCAAGATAATCCTGTAAATTTCCCCTGGAAGTACGACCCGCTTCGATATGCATAAGCTTTACTGTTAACCGCGTTAAAATATTGATCATGAAGTTGGAATTCAGCTTGTATAACTAAGCAGCAAGTGCTTAATCTGCCTGGTTCTCGGGAATAACGTTACTTATAATTTCATTCCATCAAATCCTCTCTTGGCCGTGGATAATGCGTCGGACAATGATAATAAAAAATTTACTGAAATTACACCGTGTGAATTAACGTGTGCACGTGTGTACGTACTCACTTCGTATACTAATCGCTTAACTATGCACCTGTGAAATATAACGATAAAACTTGCACGCACATTCGTAAAACGAAATTAATTCGCGCGATAAATAAACAGGTATAAATGTTAAAATGCTGGAGCAGCATTTTAATCGTGTCATCAATTATTCTATTTAATCGTTACAAATTATCGACATGATTTCGATGGTTTAAAAATCGATCTCGTTGATTTCGATCAATTTTTCAACACAACGCGCTGTGTTTCTCGATTTCCCTTCGATCCTTTCGACAGGTTTTAAAAATTTTGATGTTTATACAAGAGAGGGTAGATAATAAGGGAATACTTTGGTCGAGACGAAACTTAATTTTCATACCGGATAACTTTTAATCAAGTTCGAGAAATTAGAAGGAAATCTCTGCGAGCATTCTCCCTCCTTCTCACCCTCTATTTTCTTTCTTCATTTCTGTTTCGTTTCCCCTCCCTCCCTGCCTCCCTTCATCCAATGCTCCCCTTTTCCTTCGATATCTCCTCGGTTTCGTATCTCCTCACAGCTTTCTAGGAAACTCGATAAGTAGAAAATGGGCAAGTTGGCACGCTGGCTAACTTCATATGTCCACCCTCGGTATGATATCGAGAGCACGAGGTGAAAAAAAAACAAAAAAAAAAAAACAAAAAAAAGAAAGGTCTCTACACAGTTTGCCTCTTTCTTTCGTGATGTTCAGTTTTTTTCTCGTTTTTCGATTACGTCTCCCCTCGTCGTCCCTCCACCATCCCCCAGCCTGCCTTCTGAATTCTTATATCTCCCTTCCAACATTTGGGCTTTTATCGTGATCGTCGAATATGGGTAATCTTCTTTGCAAGAAATTGGTAGGGAAACGTTTATATTATAGAAAGTTGATTTTCTATAAAAGTTTTGATAAAAAAAAAAAAAAAGAATTTTGCTTTTTACACGTACGATATATTTTCATTTCGATAATTTAAAGTCTCCTTAATTAAACGTTAATATTATGGAAATAGATATTATTAAGTAGTTATTAAATATTAATATAGTTACATTAATGAAAAAGATGCAAATATATTTAAAATTTATTCGTAAATGAATATTTTATATAATTTAAATTAATATATAATTTATATAATATTTATAATTTTATATAATTTAAATTAATTATCCGATTGATTAAAAATTTAAGAATATTTCAGAAAGCAGCATATCAAATTTGATCTTTAATTGGCTCGCTTGTATTTTCACATTTTTTTCTATGTTGATAAAAGAAATGGCTTCGTTAACTTCTCTTTCTGGATTAGCAGAGAGCGCAAGAATGCCACAGTCATCTAAGACTAAATTTCAACGGGAATTGGCAAGAATTTTGTTCTTTGCGATCTTCAAGCTCCACGGTTAGATATCTTTGTAGATAGATCTTAGGTCCCAGGTGGTGGTCAGACCTTGGCTTTAACGCGATTCCGCCAGCAATTTTACGCTTCGAGCATTTCGAAAAGCTATGGGGATAAGGGTGAAAGGGTGGGAGAAGCTTTGGAAGTGAAGGAACGAGTGAAAAAAAAATGGTGAAATCCACTAGAAACTTCGTTTTTTTTTCTTTTTTCTTCCCTCTCTAAAACGTTGTAAACTGCAATGAAAGAATCCTTTGAAGTTATCACCGAAATCGACATCGGATTTCGTATCTTCGTCTCATAATTACGAGTTCCCCCAGCCAGAAAATTGACATCGACTCGCGAGTTCAGAGTTTGTCATTTTCGGCCGAAAATATGTACACTTTGAAACGTATACTAGCAATTTCCGTTGTGCGTCATAAATCCGCGGACGAAACGGATGAAACGCGAAAGGACGAAAATCGCCCGCGGAGAAAACACGAGAATAACGCAATTTGTTCATTATCCGTGTGTTTAGCCAACGATATTATCGAACGAAAGCCTCTCACGTTCTCTGACAAGCCCGTTGGACCGAAACGTATCACCGTTCCACTGTTTCCCAACCTCGATAACAATTATATAGGGTGTCTCAGGACAAAGGATAAATTTTCTCATTTTATCCTGTAATAGAACACTATTATCTATCTATAGAATTTTTTTGTACGTGTACATTATGTGAAAAATGTTGAAAAAAATTCATCGATATACTTCCAAATATAATACTGTTAAAGTATTGTAATTAAACTTTTGCAAAAAAAAAAATTATTTTTAACTATTTTGATAGCGAAAATAAATAAGTTACTAGGATGGCGATGGATCTTGATGTGTTATCGTCAAAATTGAATGGTGCATATAAAATTCAGATAAAATTTTCTCGAAAACTAGTTTTTAAATGGGAAAATTTTACTCTATATTTTTCGCTTATTTTCGCGTATCTCCAACTGATAATTTATTCGTATTCCATCGGGAATTAATCAAATTCACGTAAATTTGACGAATTTTCAGATTTCGATTTTCTGGAAAACAAAATCTCAATCGAAAAAATATTATTCTTTTTTTTTTCGATCCATTTTTTTATTTGGAAGTATTCTCTTGTATTCGCCGTTCCGAGACACCCTGTATACACGGATTAACAGGCAAACGTAACAAATTCCGAAAAGCTGGTGTTTCATGCTGCGTGTCCACAAGATACTCCCACTTTTACACAGATTACTGTTACGAAAAACCGTAACCACCAATTATTCTAGTGACAATCAAAATGCAAATGAGTATTAATCGAATACTGTACAATTTGATCAATCTTGTTCACCTTTTTAAATTTTTCTGTTTTTCTCTCTTGCCTTTTCTATAAAGCAAATCAATCCTTTGATTTTGCTTGTGTGATTTCATTAATTCTATTCTTTTTTTTTTTTTTGTTTTCTTCTCGTATTATATACATATGAAAATATTTTGATAAACATCTCTATATTTTCATGTTCATTTAATTATGATTGATAAAATATAATAATATTTCTTCATAATATGAAAAGATTAGATTGTTAATGTATATAATAATTTATATTATCTTAATCATTAAAAAAATGTTCCTTCTATCTGAAAAAATAATTTTCAGATCCTTCTCATTTCCAGCATCCAGTTGTTTTAACTCATCTTTTAGATATTATTTTCTGTCTATTCAACGTTGCATCTTTTCTTCACTTTCACTTTTAATGAATCTTCGTTATTCTTTCTCTCTTTTATATTTTATTCGCTTCTTGCTCAGAATTTTTAATAAGAACAGATGAAGACCTTGGCACGAATCTCATATAAATTAATGAACACAAATAAAAAATATATAATATTAAAAATATGTCGAGTATTAAATTATATTTTCGATATTAACAAATGAGATTTATCTTCATCTTTTACTATAATTACAAAGATTCGACTACAATGAATCGCAGCTATAATCTTTCATACGTGTCTTAGCATTCCATCCCTTGTCAAAAAATCTCTCTTCTTTTTCTCTTATTTTCCCTAGTTTTTCCCGATACCAATACAGGGAGCATCGCGAGATGCAGGTATACGCGTGGAACAGGGCTTGTACACAACACACATGCGGCGGCACTGCAGCTGCCGTTGCCGGCGTACAAGCGCTGTAATTTACCGCCTGTACAATTAGTTTGCGTATATGAACCGGGGGCCGTTCGGTGTAAACTATGAATTCGTATCTGCTGGGTACACACGCGGCCGTGTAGGTTGGCCGTGGATCGCGATTAAATGCAAATCGTTCTCTTCTGAAGACTTCCCGTGGGGGACGTCTCCAGGAGGCAAATCTCCAGGACGATCCGCCCTCGAATTTTTCGCGAGGCAGATCGAAATTTTCGCACGACGCTTTTTAATATTTCTTCGTTCGATGGTTGGAAATATTGGTGGAAAACTGGATTCCATCGGATTTATCGAACGTCACGTCGCGAATAATTCAATCGGGGAACGATTGAAAAATTATTGGCAGCGCTTGTTGATGCTAATGATTCATGACACGGTAATAGTGTGTAATTATTTTTGTATCAATTTCGTTCGTGGATTTATGTATAATGGGTTGAATCTGATAGATGCGAGCATACTGACATCTTTAAGATGATCCGATTTAGAATAGATATATAAATAATTAATATTTTCTGAATGTTGTTTGCTATTATTTATTCGAAAAATTGTCATACTAATTTTAAGGAAGATTATTAATCGAAATCTAAAATTTAATAATTTGATAAATTGTAAGGCTACTTGTTTAAAATAGACCAATGGACCAAGTTAATGATTAATGAAAATTTAAATTAAATTTATATAATTGTTATTCTAATAGTATAAATTTGAACTTGTTCCATCCTTATATTCGCCTCTTTGAATTTTCTTCGATACGATGCGTTCCGAATTCCCTTCTAAACAGTTCTATGGATTTTCTTTATATTTCTATAATAGCCTCTGGCATATATGAAGTGTACTCATCAATTGTGGCATGGTTATAATCCTATATTTATTCCACAATCGAAGAAAGGAATGCTTTAGATTCACGATACGTGGTAAGTTGAGCATTGGTGAGGAACGAAACTCTTTCAGAATATTAAAGATCATTTTACTTTCGACTTGAACAGTGAAACGATCAGAATTTATTATGATATTTCGTATAATACTTATTTCTTTCATTTCTGTATTGTTCTTAGATACATTTTGCTTGTGTTAAAAATATTCTTATCTTGAATTAATAAAAATAGCAGAGCATACGAATTTTATCAACGAATAAAAGAATCATCTGTTAAATAAAATCGAAGAAATGTTTGACGGATGGTAAAAATTTGATAATTAAAAATTTGAAAATTTATCACGCTATTATTCTGTCAGCAATATTTTGTTCTCGTGATAGCTTCGAACTATTATAATGCCTCGTCCATATAATTTTCGTTGTTCCAAAAATAAATAAATAAATAAATAAATAAATGAAATATTTCTTTCTATCGCTGCCATAATAAATAAATCTAGTGCAAAGTACAAATCGATTCTAAAACTATCAACTCGACTCGATATTTTAATTCCAATAACTATAAATCTGAATCGAAAGAAACAAATTATACAAGGATCGATATTAATAATAGCCGAGTAGCGGTATAAAGTAAGAATAATTATTCAGTTGTCGTCCGAAGGGCTATAATCTTATACAGGTTCTTGATATCGTGTACGAATGGTTGAAAGGAAAATCGATGGGTAGCGTGGGTGCAAAAGGACGAGGACTCGTCGGTAACGGGTCAGGTAGCCGGCTCTGTAATAAAATTTTTTTTCTCCCCCCGCATGATTTGTTAACAATGGACTGCACGGGTAGGTAGAAATATATCTCGCCAACGTATAACGTGTTTCCCGCGAAGCAATTTTCCACGATCTCTGTTTCTTTCAAATCAACGTAACAGCTCTTCCGCTTTTCGCGCTTCCTGCGTGTCAGAGTCGGTGATATATACGAACGGGCCGAATCGTTTAAACGAGTTTTTTAAGGTTCGTCAAGCACGATTCGTGAAAAAGAAATTATTAAACCAATCGTTTAAATCTAGATCAATGGTTTTTAACTTTTCGTTTATTGCCAAAAGTTGTAACGCAGCATCAAGTATGTATATTTGTTAATCCTTATCATCATTGCGTAAGGAAAGAGTTACGTGGCAGTGAAATTAATGAAATCGTATTGATAAAATTTTTCTTATCGAGCATTTTTTTTTTTTTTTTGAGCAATTAATTTAGCAGACCAAATTTGAAAGAAAGATAGAATTTAAGAGAAAGAAATTTGTTATTTAATCACTTATATGGCCCATCTCTCGTTTATTTCTCGATACAAGATAAAAAGAATCAACGATAAGGGAGCAAATTATTGTTAACGAGTGTTAAAAATTGCAAGAAGAAACTAATAAAGAAATTATTCCTCATTTTGTCTCCGTCTAGGCAAACTGGCGGAGAAAAATGGCCGCGCATTACCGCGAGAACAGGATCTAAATTAAAAATCGTAGACGACTCCGGCGTGCTCGCGTGCAATAACTTCAAGCTTACTGCTCGTTAGGAGACGTTGTAAGTATGTAATGAGTTTCAGAGACAAAGTTCACCGCGACTCTTATAAATCCAACGGGGTGTCTGCCCCGCTATAATCGTTTATGCCCTCGTAAACCTGCATCCGTGAACGAACTTTCTTCGATATTATGATCTTGACGAAGAGGAGAGAATTGTGCGATCGCAGAGATAAAAGTGCCTGACAGAAGTCAAATAATTAGATTTAGATAGACTAGATAGACGCAATATGTATGTATATATTATATGTTATATAAAAGTTTTCTTATAAAAGAAAATTTTTTAACAATACAGGCGAGCATGTATTAACCTCTGCAATTGAAAAATTAAAAATTAAGTTGAAGAAGGATAAAAGATTATTTATATGGATTTCATGTATGTCATAATTCATCAATATTGCTATACGCATATTTTCTTGTCAGTTTTAAATAAATACTCCAATAGAAGCCAATATATTGAATGAAACAGTTCAATAAGTGAACAGGCACATTTTATTATTGAAAGGATATAAAATAAATATGGAACATGCAGTAACTGCGAAGAGTTTCGGTCATGGAAATGTAATTTTATTATATTATTAAAAAAAATACAGTTAAAATAAAGTCCTACCGTATGAGAATAACAAGTACCGTGGATTATAAAATACGGCACTATTAAATTTCCACCATGGAAATTTTATTACCGTTTAATTTGAATTGAAATTGAATTAAAGCTTGGCCAGAAACATTTGACAGTTTCACTGAAATTGTAACTTTGAATTATTACGATATTAATATCATTCTGTTTTTTATTATTAATAATTTAAACATTTTTTCAAATTCAATAATAAAGAAATATTTAGTTTAATCTTTTACAATAATAATAATATAATTATACTTTATAAAAAGTAAGTTTTTTTTAAATATATGCTTAATATATTGTTTTAAGAAATTTATTCTTAATATAAATATTTATATACCATATCTCATTTGTCATAAATATGAACGATTACATTTTTTTGTAAACTATTGTATACTTATCATGATGTACGGTAGTTAGTGTGTTGTTTGCTAGTATACGTTTGATATGTTTGGCTTCTATTTTTATCGAGAAACTAATTTGAAATTTTTCTGCCACTGAATTCATTTTTTGCCTGAACTTGAAATATTTCATTTCCGCCGCTGTTTCTCTGTTCGTGCTATACTACATATTTGTACGTTTTATGGAACTGTCACATTGTAGCAATAGTTTGCTCAACGATGTCGAACCTGTTTTTCACAATTTAGTACGAATGAAATTATATTAAAGCATGCTTATTAAAGTCCACGTTCATAAATTGTAATTTCAAACTTTATTATACATTTTAAAGAAATCAAATCAATATAATATTTAATAGTAATAAATTTTGGCGTCTCTATTTTTTTTTCTAATATTTCTTAATTTTTAATCTTTCAACATCTCTCTCTCTCTCTTCGATCATGATAATTTTCATTTGAATTACGTTTTGATCGATAAAAAAATGCAACTTTTGAGAGTTACATGACCGCTATAAGATCATTATATACTTGATCAAGTCATTAAAGCTCACTTAGAACGGATTGTATTTCCTCGTAATACTATACCCTCTGATCACATTGTAACTCAGAAACCATTATCTTATCTCGTGTCTGTTACGATTAGTCTCGGTATTCCCGTCAAGGATTAGCAAGGATACAATAATTAGGACAACACCGATGTTTGGTCTAAGATATAGCATGCATGAGCAATAATATTCATAGTGCATCGTGATAGAGCATTCTATCCTTTCATTTATAACGTAATATTATGTTAAAAATTACATCGTAATGTTAAAATATTCGATAAAAATAAAAATTTTCGTAATTTAAAAAACGATACGATAAGTATGAAATTAAAGATACAGTGACTGATTAAATATTTTAATTATTCATCTCTTATATTATTCGATATATTTCTTTCCAATAATGGAATTAAATAAAAAAAAAAAAATTTTATAGAAATTCATTTTTTCATATTCTTTAATTTCTCATTTGTACTAAATGAGAATTGTGAATAAGTGATTTATTAACCAAAACGATCCAAATGTTGTAACAGATAATTGCGATGCTTCAATTTTTTTAAATTTTCTTTTTTTTTTATCCTTCTTCAATCAATATTACGTCGTGTAATAAGATTTTCAATGGAAATTTAATGAATCGATGAAATGAATTATTGTAAGGGCCATTTGAAATATTCTATCAGAAATCTCTCATCAATAGAAATGATAATTCGTATCGGAATTATTTCCTTTTGGCTAACACGCAATCATGAAATAATGAATTTCACGATATGAACAATGGCGTCGAGGAAAGAAAGCTTTTCTCCTCGAAATTATCCATTTAAAATAATCAATGATTTTTTTTCGTGTCGTTAGTTGATCGAAAATAGATTATTCACGAAAAATCAATTTAATTCATGAGCAAAATAAAAAAATTGATCGTTTTCAATTAATAATTTTCAATCTTTTTTTTTTTTAAATTTGTACAAACACACTTCTCTGCAATTGAAGATATAAAATTACCTTATTAACGAAATTAATTTTTTGTGATTTTTTATGATTTTTAAAAGCATAATTATATCTTTCAAGAATCAATAAAACGAATTAATAAATAATAAATATAAACAATATAAACGTGAAATATATAATTTTCTTGTAATAATATATTATTATTGTATTAATATATTATTCAATATTTATTATTATCAAATGAAAAAATTTAGAAACGATAATAATAAAAAAAATAATAAAATATAATTAAAATAGCAATAGAATAATAATACTGTTACGAGTATTGAAAATTACAATATAGAATGTCATGAATCGCGGCGCGAGGAATAATAACAATCGGTCGACATTCATAATCAAAATATCGATTTAACGTAGTCGTTTTCGAGACACGGCACGGAACGGACGTGTTTCTCGACGCTCCTCGTAAGAATATTGTATTCTTTAGTAAATTAATTAATTTTTATAATTAGTTATAAACTAATTAATTATTTATTATTGTTTTTAAATAATACATAAATTATTTAATTATTTACTCCAATATAAATGTAAATGTAAATAATAACATTTAAAATGTGCATATAAAATCTGTATATAAATATGCAGATATGCAGATTTTTAATAATACTTTTATTTTTATTTCTTCGTCTTTTATCTATTATTTTTGTTGTTTGTTAACAGAAATAAATATGATATAATTAATATAATCACACGATATTCGAACGACAATTTTTATTTACATTTACATGAGTATTTACATTTATATATATATTCAATAGTACATATTAGATATTTTCTTTAAAATTATTTTCGAAGAAACGAGATTTTGATAAGAATATAACACACGCGTAAATATCTGATCTACAAAAATTTAAAGATTAATAAAGAAATAGAACAAGTATATCCGTAAATCGATCGATCGACGAAGAACAATTAATAAAGTTCGTCCGTGAAAAGAGCGAGAAAATGAATGTGCGACGGAGACGAAAACAATGATGAGACAAAAATTTGAAAATAACACGGGGAAGAGGGATAAATTGGATTAAGTTTTAATCCAAGTTTTTTTTTTTTCAGCCCCTCCTTCGCAGATGGAGCGCCACTTTACGCGACAGAACACCACGTACTAACCGCCCTCCACGAGCTAATGCTTTTAAGGTCTTAATTTTTTAATTTCTCGACTCTCGGCACAGGTATCGTGGCCGCATTACTAAGTTACCTAACTAATCCAGTTACCGCTTCCGGTAAGCACTCCACAACGGTCCTCGGTTTATTTGTCAACGTTACTTTCATGTAACTCTCTTCGTCACCCTAATTAACTCGGCCGAGCACCTTTTTCTTTTTTCTATTTGTTTTGTTTATCTCGAAAGAGAATCGTCCGTTATCCGACCACGAAATTTCGTGACGCACGTTCTAAAAGCGTTAAGGCGCGAACAAGAAAATGCGTGCTCGAAACGTCGATCGTGTTTTCGCGTATATTTTCTCGTAGCTCGATTCCTCGAACATTTTTTAGGTCATTGGTAGAAATAGATTTCTTTTAATATCTATAAAATTATTTTGTAATGTTCTAATCGAAATTTGAAGAAATATTTCGTAAGAAAAAAGAAAGTACGCATTTAGCGATAGATTTTCATTTTGGTGAATAAGTAACAATATTTTAACAATAATAATTCTGAAGAACATTACAATTTAATTTAAAAATTAAATTGTAATTATTTAATTTAATTAATTAGACATTCATATATTAATTAATGTGGTATCTCGTTTTCTAATATAATTCCTCTTTAGAGAATTAATAGCGAACACGAGAACACTATCGACACGTATTGTTCCAAAATCTAGTATTATTGGGTATCGTTATATTAGCCAATAATCCACTTTGTTACCAATTTCTGAGAACAAACTCGATTGGGAATAGGTAGAGATTTCTAAAATTAAGTCGATGCAAATAAAATTAAACTCTTTGCTTGTAGAAATAAAATTATGATATAATATAGAATATTTTACTGTCATTCATCTTGGCCATAATTGGGATTTTAATTGATGCAGTACATAAATCTTTGAAAAATATCTTCTGAGAGATGAAAAGATTAGCGACCTGTTCCCAAACGACGATTCTATTCTAACCACGTTGGTTATCTTATTATCTTCACTCTCCTCCGCTGATTCTGAATTGTACACGTAGTTCTGAAATCGCATTTTCATCCTTGAGTACTTCATCCCACGAGACATCCGCCACCAAACAATGGACCAACGGTTGAGTACGATTACTCGGCCGATTTTACCCCGAACAATTTAACGAAATTACTCAAAATGAACGTGACAATTAAGGGGAAAAAATTTTAAGAAATTTCTTTTGTTCGTTCCTTCGCAGGATCCTAGGATCCACTTTCAAACGCGGATAGGAATAAAATTAATTTTCTTTTAAAAGAAGAAGAAATCACTCGTACTATTTCTTCTAAATATGTAAAATATGAAATTTTACATATTTACAATATTTCTATAATATCGATCCTCTGCTTCTTCGAAGATTCTCCAAGGCTATTCAATGCAATTTTCTCCTTCGATCAATTATACCTTCCTCTTAATTTCGAAACTTTGAAGAATTTCACTCCACTTCCAAATACCAATATATGTTACATATTGGAAACGTATTTTTAACGATTATTGTTAACGATCCAACACCGTATCCAAGGATACTCCAGAAACAACAAGGATATATTTCCACTCGAGATAACGTAACCATTGCATCTTAAGAATACAACAGAACCACTTTCTATTCATTAAACGTTCGCGACTGCTCGTTAAAAGTAGTTAGTCGTTTCGAAAGTCGTTACTCAAACGGCATGGCGTCGTGGTTGTTCTGCTCGTTTTAAGAAAACTTCTCCTACTTGCTCTCTCTGTTCTCTCTCTCTCTCTCTTTCTCTCTCTCTCTCGACGGAATGCTTGTAATCCCTTTTTATAATTAGCCGCCTCATTACCATAGTCACGATCGAAAGTGATTATCAACCCGCTTTGGGCGCTATCGCGCCGACGCGTCGCGGTGATATCGCGTAATTTCATGGAAATTCGCCTGACAGAGGGTGCGAGGATAGAAACTGGAGAACGTCCTTGGAACAACGACGTCGAAAAACCAGGGGAGAAATTATAACTCGAGAGTAAGGAGTTAAATGAAAAGAAGCGTGGATCGAGGAATTGTTCAGATAGTGACGAATATTTTAAGAGAATAATGATATCAGTTGTTCCTGTGTGCGTCGTTTTAAACGAAGTTTTTACTTTGGATGATTTTTAACTGATGTTTTTGTATGCAAAGAAACTTTTTTCTATTATCTTTTATTGAACGTTGAGAATAATTTTTAAACAACAGTTTCTTAAGATTATTCAACTAATTAAGAATTTAGCGTATCAGTGAAAATTATATTTTATTTTGGGGATCAAAATTATTGTCATTAAACCATATAAATCTATGCATAATCTATAAAGTCATTCATTGTAATATCTACGTAAATAACGAATAAAATCTTTGCTTAGATTTTATTTTCGTATAAATATAAATTTATATATAAATAAATATCTCTTATTTTTTAACATTAGTTAAAAATTCATCACCCATGAATATATATATATATAGACAACGAATCAATGGAAAGCTTAACAGGGTGCTAAAAGGGATAAGACGAAGGATTGGTTACACATCGAATGAGAAATACTCGAAAGAACCTTGCCATTGAATGAAAAATATTCGAAAGTTTGTTCGAATGAAAATTTCGACGAGAGGGGCAAGGAAAACGATTTTACGACAGTGGTCGGACATGGACCACTATTTGTGTGCCTCGGCGTATATCCTTCGCCAACTAGAATCGCACTTAAGCGCATAGCGACGTGTAAAGGGAGATGTGGTTCAAGCAAACCGCTAGGAATTTACCGGACGCCTTTCCAACCCTGCCTCGGACTCCCTTTGCCCCATTGCTGTCTCCACCGATCCACACTTTCCTGCACCGTGCAGGAATGCAATGTTACAACCTATGTTTTATCCCCTTCCTCGTGGACATTCGTCTTTTGTGCGAAATTATGCTCGAGTAATATACGTAAATCGAATGATATAATTGTTAATTAATCTCATCGGGAATTTCATTTTTAAATTACGCGAGTGTAACGTGCAGAGTCTTTGAGAGAGTTTCGTTCCATTCTAAATTTGTTCACAATGATTCTGGATACGGTACATGGTACAAGTGGAAATAATGTGAACGAAGCCAGCTTCAATTTTGTGCAATATTTGAATTCGATGATTATAATATTGTGATTAAAAGTAGAGTTATATTCGTTCGATGATTTTATTTTTCGAAAAATTCCTAATTATTATTTTATAAATAATAATCAGGAAAGTAATATTTGAATATGTTATTACTATTTTGGAAAATTCATAACTTAATCAATTTTAATAATCCCAATATTGATTTTCTTCTTCTTTTCTATAGATATAATTCCTAAACAAATACTATTAAAAAAAAGTTTTTTTATTCTATTTCTCTTTTATCAACAAATTTCCTAAAAGTACAGATCAAATTAAACCAATTAATTCTGTGTGACAACAACCCAGAAATTACCATCCTCAAACAGGAATCTTCGACAAATACACGATCCATTCGATCAACATACACACACACGCACACACACACACATACACACGTATCCAATCGTATACTCGGTTGCACGACGCACGAGCCACGAGCCATAGTCGTAAATAAATGATGGCTATCTTCGTAATGCACCAGCTACTCGAGACTTACCACTCGGCATGTAATATATTAATTACAAACAATTAACCATTCTTTGGCCGGGGGCTACGTGACTGTGCACCCTACCCGAAACTCCTTTCACCCTTTTCTTTCCGTGCGGTCGGCCTTCTCACGTGCTTTCTCTCCGTTGGCATACCCGCCCGTTTTACCACGGGAGCTCGAGGTGGTGGAGGCCGAGGTTGATGAGGAGCCGAGGTGGAAGGCGGCGCTAGGCGGTTAAGGTAAAACGTAATGGTCGGTACGCTATTCTCGCGTGCCAAGGGGTAGTTTCCCTCGCAGCCACGCCACCCACCCGACTCCTACGGTTTATGTGCGGCGAGGTATACGCGCTCTACTACCAACGTGCCACGGTGCATGAACGTGTGGAGGGACGTTTGCACCACGAGCACATCCTTTACCCTTCTTTTCGCACTCGTGTCTACGCCTATCCCCGTCTACCACGCGCAATCGTCCCTTTTTCGATCCTTCGTAATTGTATATTTAATCACACCCTCCGTCCTCTTCCCTCCGTCGTTTCTTTTTTGATTCGTTGAAACGTTGGTCGCGGTAATTTCGACTCGTAACGATGGAAATAATAAAAGAAACTTTGAAGAAACTTTTTGTCTCATCGATGGATTCGTAATTAAAAATACGCCGCGCGTATCGTCTTGATATCGACGATGTTGGAATAGAGCGGAGTAACCATCGTTAATACCCCCACTCCTCTGAACGATAATTAAATTAATACGACAAGAGAACTCGTCACGAGGGATAAATATTCCTGGAGGAACGCTCTTCTCGCTGTCTGGCGCTGTCAACGCCGGTCTCGAGCAAAAGCTTCTTTTAAATTCACCGTTCGATCCCAGGACGGCTGACCCAATCATGCAAATTAGACGTTATCTTATTAGTTGCTTTATCTTCCATCCGTAACAGCTTGCACATTTTACTCCTCCAATTTCACCTCCGTCGGGGAAACCGGTCCCGGGGGTCGATAAACCATATCTGCTTTTATTCTCCTTTCCTTCTTTTTTTTTTTTTATTCCCAATTTTTCCCCCCTTTCCTTCTCTTTTCTTTTCCTTCCAACGGTGGCGCGGTCTCGACAACGTTGCCTTATTGCTAAGCTTAACCAGCCTCTATTCTCTGCGCAGGAATACGCGCGGGTATATACGAAACCACACGGATTCAATACTTGCGCGCTCTCTCCCGCGTAACGACGATCAATTCACAAAAGCGGTTCTGCTGCGACGATTCGGTGCTTCCTCCTGGGAAAAACCAACCACCCTTCGCGCTGCGTTTCCTTTCTTACCGATAGAGAGCGCTGGAGAGAAAAAGAGGGAGAGAAAGAGAGAGAGAAAGAGAGAGGGATGAAGGATAAATTGACTGGAAGTAAACGATCGTGAATCGAGGCAACCGTGGAGATGGAGATTTACTCTGAGTTTCTGCTAATTATTCAACTGCCTGGTTGTCAGTAGGAGCCACGATACGTGGCGTTCATCGACTTCGCTCGGTGTAGCGTTAATTCATTCCATCAGCGATACCTGGTGGTTGGTTTCGGTCTGGCTGTTGCCGCGGTACCATCACGTCCATGGGCCTGGCAATTGGCCAATCTTTTCTCTCCCCCCGCAAAACACGGAGGAAGAAGGGGGAGGGGGACATTTATTATACAGAATCAAACGAGAAAGACTACTACTAATTTCACGTCGCGGTTTTGTCAATGGAGAGGGGGAGGAATCGTGGATTCGATCGTTGAATAGTTGGCTCGACGATTAACTTGCTGCGACACGTTTGGTGATTGTTTGACATGTGGATGGCGACGAATTTTGATGGGGAAATAATGAGCATTGTTGATTTTGATTTTGGCTCGAATCGAGATGTAATTTTGATAATTTATATCTTACAGAAGAATTTAACAAAATAATTTTTCAATTTTTTGATCGTCTTCTATACATATATTTTATGCATAAAAAATGTAGCAACTTTTCTCAAAAAACAAGAGCAAGAGAAAAATCTAGAATCGCATTTCACCGATTCTTTTAACAAACAATCGCAACGAATGATTCAGAATGAACAGAAACAGAAGAAAAAGAAATAAACAGAGCAATGTTTTCCAATCACCCAAAAGTTCCAAGAAATTTTCGAAAACAATCGTAAATCACATCGACTACGATGACTCGAATTAAACTAATCTTCGTTCTCTCTGAAAGCAATAAATAAACAAACGATTTAGAAAAAAAAATCTCTCTTCGTATCCATTCACGCGTTCATTCGACAAATGATCCGCAACATGTCATGTTGAAAGATTGAAAAATAAAAAGATTGGATAATAATGGATATAGGAAAATTCATTTGAAACGATAGCGAATAGGGAAATTCACTCGTCCGAACGACGAAACGTGAACGAGAGAGGAGAAGGAAGTAAATGGGAAACAGGAAGCGGGATGGGTAGTGACTTTACGCGATAGTCGATGGAAGCGGACGTGGGTGGACGGTAAACGCGGGACACGGTGGAGGAAGCTGATTCCAGAGGGGGTCGAGGGGGTATCGAGGGCCAATAAATTCCGACAAATTGTATTACCCGCGTTATATACTGTCGCGCATGAAGTCAAACTGCCCGTATTCTCCACCCTCCAACCACCACGGGATCTCCTTCCCTTCGTACCTACGTAAACCTCACGACGATGGTGTCATTGGTTATTGCGACCGAAATACACACAACCGGTCGAATGGAAACGTTGCAATTCCTGCACCCGCTTCCATCCTTTTATAAAGTTGTCTTTCTTTTTCCTCCCTGTGCTTCATGGTTTCCAATATTTTCTATTTGCTCTTTCTTTTTCCTCCCTGTGCTTCATGGTTTCCAATATTTTCTATTTGCTTAGTTCTCTTTCTCTCTCTCTCTCTCTCTTTCTCTTTGTCTATTTGCCTCTGTGTCTCTTTTTGCTTTTTTTTTATTGGCGTAGCTTTACAGCTTCTGCGTAGGAATGGATGCAGGTTAAATGGTATCTTCATTTTGTTTAGATAGGTTTTTTTATTGTTTCGTTTTTCTTCCGATTTTACGGTATATTATAATCGAGATTGATCGAAATTTTTGTTGTAAATATATATGTTTGTTACATATTAGGTGTTTGGACGAAGTAGATAGAGAATTTAAGGATAATAATTAAAATGAAAATTCGAGGCTTTATTTTTGATTGTTTGAAAATTAGAAATCGAATAAATTATTAAAATTTAGGCAATAGCAAATTCTTTTTATAGAAACGATAAATTTCACAAAATATTATGCGTATATTTAAAGTTATTGTATCATAGTTGATTTGTCTTATAGTTATTAAAATCTATAGGAGAGAAAATAATCTTTTCTTTAAATTCTATTTTTTATTTTTTCTTATCAACAAATATTTTCTTCCAATCTCTTGACAGATTTCTACCATTTCTTCGCCAACCTTGCAAATGCTTCTCTTCGATGATATCTCGAGGTATATAGACGTCTTTCCATTGTCTCCTGTCGAGTTGCTCGAAAAATTTATTCCACTCTCTCCGTAGAAATCAACGGAACATTTCCTTATTCCCTTCGCTTTTAAATTTCTTCCGATTACCATTTACGTCCCTACCGAATTTCTTCCCCTGCAACCGATGCCAGGATATTTACTATTTTCTTACAAGCGCCACCTATACGCTTATTCACCAATAAGCCCCACCATCGATTTCCTTTCCGTTTTCCATTGCCTATATCTCCCTTTTTACCCTCGTACTCTCCCCTCCCTACACTCCCTCGATTTTTACCACAAGCGCAGATCGATGATCAGTTAATCGTACGCCATCCCACCCCACCGTCTCCCCCGTTTCCTTTCCGTTTTAATTTTCGACGTGTACTCCGTACACCATTGTTCCAACCGTTTCCCGCCATCATCCGAGTCCACTTCGAGTCGTTCCCTCCGTCACGATACTCTGCACACACATCGAAACTTCTCCCTGTTTTTATTTCTATCGCATTGCCGCATTGTTTCGCATTGTCCTTCTCTTCCTTCTCTTCCCCTCTGTACGTATGTATACACCCCTCCCCGTTATCTCCCCGTCCATTGTCGATTTTCTAGCCCTGATAGGTATTCGTTTTACCTTCGAAACGTTCTCGTCGTGCTTTCACGTGCTCCACAAGCTTCACAGTGTCACGCTACCTTTTCCTCCCTCCTCCCGTAACGTTTGCTCGGTTTTAAAAGCGTGCTTTCCATGTTCTCCGTGCAACCGACTATCCCTGATTTCAAAAGCAGACACGTGTACTTGCGCGCGCGAGGAATTCAGCCACGCATCGAGAGTAGAGTAGGAGTAAACTACTAGTGTTCTCGAGATGAAATTTCGTATCTAAAATTTGCTCAACGCGTAATGCATTGTTCAACGTAGTCTCGAGATTGGTTAGGGATTTTTCGGTAATGGGGGAGGGGGGTAAGGATAAAGAATTTCGGATCCAACCCCTCGGAATCATTTTGGATCATTCGCGCGAAGTTTCGAGCATGGGGTCTTCTCGACGAATACAAATCGACTCATGGGTTCCGCGAATCTCTACCCTCTTGAATAACACATCCACCTATTTGCATTGTGAGAGCATCTCGTTGTCAGTCAGATTTTCTAGGCCGGCGGAATGAGAAGGTTCCGTTATGCGTGGAAAGGTGTTTACTCTCGAAAGGTAACGAAATAGAAACCGTGCCGTTGTTGTACGGTTGGATGCAATTAGCATAATGAGGAAAAATAGAAGAAACTTTTAAGGAGGAAATTTTATTTTAAGAGAAAT
Organism: Apis laboriosa; assembly: GCF_014066325.1. NCBI lineage: Eukaryota > Metazoa > Arthropoda > Insecta > Hymenoptera > Apidae > Apis > Apis laboriosa. The sequence continues at coordinate 241,887 of NW_025224529.1, read as the reverse complement.
GAGGCATGAAAAAAATATGTTTACTTTTTGCCGCCTTTTCCTTCGGTAGACTTATGTCATTCGCGTTCACTTTTTTTTTTAATAAATCTTGTTTCCTACGAAACGAGATGGTCAAGCGTACGAATTTTCAATTATTTATCTTCAAAGTTATTTGAAAAACAAAAATTGTTATTCCACGATGTCTGCTATTTTTTTCGTGCATTTTTCATTCAGATTTATATTTTTTTTCTATTCGTATTCAAAGCATCTAATCTATCGTTGTAAATAGAATATTTATCAAAACAAAAAATTTGATGCATAAAAAATAGATTTTTTTTAAATTATTTATATTTTAATACATAAATTAAATTTTAAAGAAGTATAATTCTTCTATTTGGAAGATTTTTTTTTATAAATCGTTTCAATACAAAGATACAATTGTTTACAAAATATTTTATAGTAGTAAAAATATTAAAAAAGTGATATAAATAGTATTTGTAAAGTAAAAATGTACATACATTTGATTCTTTTTTTTTAATATCATTCATTTCCTGATATAATTTCTATTATCGAGATAATTATACATCTGTCATTATAATGAATATCTATTCTATTTATAGAAGAATTTTTGCTTCTTTTTTTCCTTTCAATACAATAATTTGAAATTTCCACGAAGAGCAATAACTTGTTCCAAATAGGTTTTCTTATTCTTGAATGTATTGCAATATTAGCCTCTGTTTCGTATGGTCCGTAACATCGAAGTGTAACTATCTTTAGAGCGCATTTTCAAAGTTAAAAGCGGTTGTTTGCGGTTGCAATAGGCAGTTTTGCTGCACGTAAATCCTTCGTTACTTGCTGGTTTAAGGGTTTCTATGGTAGGCACTTTCACACTTGTTTATGATGAAGGAGATTTAAATCTCAGAATTCTTCTTCTCAGTTTCTTAATAGTACTCGTAAAAATATAAGGCTAAGGAAATTATAGTATTAAATTTAACAGTTCTAGTGAATATGTAAGCTTTTCTTTTACTTTTATTGAAAATAATTATACGCACGATGACAATTAGAGCAAGGATTTTAACAAAATTAAAATCATTGTTAACCAAAAGCTTTCAAGTAAAAATATTTGTATTTCTATTTGTTCAAAAGATATTAGCTCATCTGTTTCTTTAATATAAATATTCCTTCAAATAATTTTTTTCATTTCCATGCTGCACAATTATTAAAATTCGTTTCCTCATTCTATTCAACCCATTAAAAGTAAATAGTTATAACAGAAATTCGAATTTTTGCAAGACCTACTATATAAAAATTCTTTAACATCTAAAAATACAGCAAGAAAGAGAAACATTTTCATCAAAAACGTCGAACCATCGTTTCAAAGATTTCGGATTCGGGGGAAACGAAAACAAAGTTATCGCATCGAAAGACACACAAACCCTTGCAATTATTTACGGAATTTTGTCTATCCTCGCGTTGTTTCCACTGTTTTGCTAATGAGGGATAGACAGAGAGAAGTTGGATAGCGGGTCTCGTAACAAACGTGTTTCGTTGCATCACGTTTGTGTTGTACACGGAACACGTATACGTTGGAATGAATATCCATCTTCCACGGAATTCGCATAATTGCTTCAGGCCACCAAACGCTCGCAAGAGTTTTGCAGGCCGGTTTGAAAAATCCCTGGTCTTTCATGAAGTCACTAGGAAACCTAGCCTCCCTCCCTGAATTCCTTTTTAAGGGAACTAACCGAAAAAAAGTTTCTTCAAGGGGGAGGGGAGGGAACACGATATTGGAATGAAAAAGTGCTTGGCCTCTGGAACCAGTAAAAGTACGTGTCCGTGTTTCGCGTGGGTGAACAACGGAATGGAATACAGGGCTGGTTAGAGGAATGTTTCAATGTCGGCACGATAGTATTGATTTACAAGCATATACGTAATGTGAGAAGTTATATAGAGAAATGTATGATTGAATGAGGTTAATGGTGAATTATTTCGAGGGAAATAGAGTTAATTTGCAGTTGTACTTGTAATAAAGTGATCCTCCTCGTTAGTTATTTCGAATTCGGGTATTAAATGTTTCTAGAAATTGTCTGAGCGCTAAATCGAGAAAGTGTATTGTTATAATTTGATAGAGTAAGATAATATGAATATGGAACAACGTTGAAGGCAAACTGATAAATTTAAGTTAATTATAGCCACTTTGGCTTCGAAATTTAGAATTGATAGCATATATTTTGACCATGATGTAATTTTATTTTTAAAAATTCTCACTTAATATTATATATAATTTGAATTTATTTAGAGTAGATTGAAAAAACAGAGAAATTAAAATTATTTTTTTAATAAAGAGCTTTTTGATTCACATTTCAAAAATAACAAATTATCAAATTAAATAATTATTAAGATTGTATGTAGGATTATAAACTATAAGTATAAATATTTGAGATTCCATTCATCTCAGTGAGAATTCTATCCATGATTGGGCGACATTAATTGGTCAAATAGATAATTATCGTAGCTATCATTTGTTACTATATGCCTCGATGCGTGTTTTCGTGCAATCCTCTTTGAAATAATACTAGACTGACTAGTCGAATTCTCGCGTTTACGTAACGAGCAGAAAATCGTGAATACGCGCGATTAACGAGCCAACATTTTCAACCAACTGGCCTTATTTCTTTTCCAAATTGTCGAATAATCGAGTCGTTCTCCATGCCAGGAATAATTATTTCTTAATTGCGATGGAATCAACACAATAGACAAATACAACGGTTATCTGTCTTGGTTAGCTTCTTGATTGTTTTTCCTCGAGTCATCAGGTTAATTGTATCAAGCTTAGATCGAAGACATTCACTTTGATACGTGAAAATTTTATTATTATGGAGGAACGTGATAGTGGAAACGTAAATTGAAACGATGGTAAAAAATATTAATTAAATATCTTTCTTTCTGTATAATTAAAAAATATCATTATGTAAATTGTATTTAAATTTAATAATTCTGAGATTAATTATTTAAAAAATAATTGGAAGAAATCATGAAAAGAATTATTGATTATTGAGACAAAAGTAATTGAGAGAAAAAAGTAAAATGAAAGAAAATCTGAAAACGTTCTTTTGATAATTTTCTTGTAAGTAGATAATACAAAAGTTTAAAAATATTGTAGAAAAAAAAATTAATATATTATTTCTCCATTTACTTATGTTAAAAAAAAGTATCAGAACGCAACATAGTACAGGAAAACACATGAGCGAACATTTAAATAACACTGACATCCACCTATACATATATAATGCACCAGCTGTATGTGATTGCGAATAATTATTTAATCCCAGTCAGTTTGCCCAGCATCGTTTCCCCTGGCCTATGCATCGAGCCAGGGATTCATACTGTCCACCCATAAATCACGTTCCTCGATAGCTCGTATGTATAAAGCTATTGAGACTGCATATTGGCCGTGTTACCTGCAAGCCCTTCTGACCTCTACTTCCACCTCGTTTGCAGAAGTATATAAGCCGTAACATTTAACATAGGATTAAACACCGAACCGTTGCCGAGTTTGCATTGTTAATTAAGAAATTGCTATTACGTGAATTACGCCAATGTATTTGGTTTCATTGGAGGATCGTTCGATTCGATATAGGTGCAATAAATGAACGAGGAAACAGATTTTTGAAAATATCAATATCGTTTCGGTGGGATATGATTAAAATTCTGTTTGAGCATGGTATAGAATGATAAATTTTAAACGATTATTTTATATAATCTGATACGTTTAAAATTATGACGCGTAGTGTTTCGATGATTTAATGAAAAGAGTAAAACGAGATGGGAGAGGGGGGAGGTAAATGTGATTCTCGGATAAAATTATAACGTTTAATAAATTCGTTTGAGAAATTGTTTTATAATTTATAAATTGATCTCGTGTATAGATATTTAAAAAAAAAAAATTAACAAATTTTTTGTACTCCCATCTTTATTTTCTTTGCGATTTAAATTTCTCGATTTAGCTGTTTATCAGGGGGAAAATTCCATTTTCTAATTAGGACCTAAGCCATGGAAAATGGGAATTCAAATAAGGTCTATTAAATTACGACCTGTTTCCCAAGAGTATACATAGATATACAACCTATCTGCATTGCACACTGCATCTAGCAAATTTCCGCACGTGTACATATACATGCACAAAATCCGCAAATATAGTAAAAGAGACTCATTCGATGATATATGTCCTCATCTTTATCCTATATCTTTAATTCGTTTGGAAAAAGGAAGCAAAAGATGTATCTTCTTTTTTTAAGATATATCTTTTTTTTTAAATCGTAAAATCGTAAAATTATTAAAAATTTATTAATCGTAAATCTTAAATATTAATTACATCGTTATACTTCAGATTTAATTAAACAGTAAATATTACACTTGAATATTTATTTGAAAAAATTATGATTTATAGATAGACTAGATTTATGATTTAAAAATTAAGATTTATAGATAGCTTTTAAACGATAAATTCTCAACCAGAAGAAGCTGAAAGAAGGTGGATATATTTCAAACTTAAATTGTCAGACTTTCAATAGCGAAGGCGGATTCGCGCGATTGATCATTGTTTTCCATCATTTCTAAACGTTTATACTTGAACACTCCTCTCCTTTTAACGTAATTCCTCTTTATCGAAAAAGATGTGAAAAAAAAGTGCAATGATAGAAGTATCTTTATTATATCTTTTTAAGGTAAAAGCAATAAGATTTTAAATATAGTAACAATAAACACTTCTACATATTTCCACTATTTACTCAATCAAGTAGAAGATAGTACCTATTTTGCATATTGATAATTCCATTTCCTCACTCGAAAGATTAATTTCTGTGAACAAATCTACCAAAATATAATGCATCTAATTGCAATCTAATTCTCTGTTATGTAAACAATTATTCAAACAATTTTAGGAAAATATTTTTCTCTTTCCTTTTTTTTAATTTTTCTCTTTTATTAACTTCCTTTTAACATATTTCCATATTTTAAATTATTTTATAGTTTACAATTTCTTTTACATAATTCTTTTTTAAAAGATATACATTTGAATCTTCAAATCTGGAGGATCTTATTACGAATCTTAACTTTCGGCATCACTTTAAAGAGACTACTACGGTTATTGACAATAATTGAAGAATAAATATAACGCTAGAGAAAGAGAGAGAGAGGGAGAGATGTTCGCACTAGTGAATCAAGCGAAGGAACGTTAAACGTTGGCCGTGCAAACGTAGTTTTTTGCGGCGGCGGAAACAGCGTAAGAGACATTTATTCCTGGCGCGTATATAAACTGCGATGCAGCGAGCAAAACAGCCGAAAAACGACTGTGGCCGCATTCGAACACGTAGGCAAATTCGTTGCAAACATCGAGACAATGGGGTATGACCCGTCGTGGGCGGCATTTTAAATAGGTCCGCTTCTTTTCGTCCCCGTAACGTGGCACGTTCTACCTTTTGCTTTTCGTTTTCCTCGGTAATCCTGCACCCCTCTCTCCCAACGCTCTTTCGTTCCTTCCGCCTCTGTAAGAAGCGTAAAATTTGCCCATCGGCAGGTTGAAAGGAAAGAAGAATGAAACGATAATACGTATCTCGAGCTTGGCTGTCGCATATAAATACACTTGCCATGCATTCGACATAAATTCCTCGGCGGTGATAGCGATGGCACGTGACGACAATGTTAATGGTAGAAAGATTTAGGAATTTTTGATAAATTTAGTGATTGTTCTTTTTTTTCTTTCTTCTTTTTTCTTGTATTTTGGTGAAATGGATTGGATGTTTATGCGCGTGAGAAATCGTGAATAGTTAAAGGATCGTATTGTAATTTAATCCTTTTGTGAATATAGAGATATATACGTGAGTCACATTTGAATCTTTCTTCCTGGAATCAGTTAGATAATAAATTTAGATTCACTTTCTTGATAACTTATACCATATGTTTCGTATAATTTCATTATTAATTTGGAATTCGTGCTATGATTTTCAAACTGTTCTTAAGTTTGATACGACACTGATTCCAAATTTTTGATTAGTGTTCTATTTTTATGATGATTTGCGTATTGTCACGTTTGATAAAATAGTTAAATAAATTTGTAAATTAGAAAAATAAATAGATATAAAATTATTTCCAAATTATCCATCTCTGATCTGATTTTAAATATATATGTTCCAGTTGCATGCTTATAAAATATTTCAACGAAAGTCTCAGTCAAGAAAAAGATACAAAAGCAAATATAATTTCGAAGCTCGCATTAAAAAGATATAACAATCACAAGAACCATCATCGTTTTGAACGATAAATTGATCCAAGAAAACATTTAAATAGAATAAAAATACGATGGAAAGCAAAGCTCCGTCCAAGGGAGGTCAATGACGTTGAATAAAACGCGATTCAGAATCGATCGACGAAACAATAAGACACGAAGAAAACGTGGTTAAAAAATGGGCGCGGATTATGCTATTACCCCTCGTGGCGGGGCAAAATGGCGTAAATAATGTCATGGAAATATCGGAAGACAAGGTTTAACGGCGGGTCTGCTCGAATTAAACATACGCCGCGCCACGGAATAAGACACACAGGTGTAATGCTCGTGTGGGCTTGCCATTATCGTGGGCGTGATACTCGTGACTTACGTGACTGTCGTTGCAACTCGTGCCTGTACATAATGCCACCGGTGTTATATGGACGCACTCAGACACGAGAATTGCCATGATCGGGATCGTGGTGGGGGAAACGAGGGCTTGCAGGCGACGAATCTAGGGAATTGCGCGAGAAAATTAACCCTAGGCGTAACTACCATGTGTCACGTGATGGCCAGATTGAACCCAATGTCCAGGCCGCGAAAGATTCGCGTTGTAAGCGGAAGCTGCGGTTAGGTGATCGACGAAATTTTACCCCCCCTAAAATTATTACGCTCGGCAGGCTGAGTCGGTGATTAATCTTCATGGTTACATACCGCAACGCGTCACGATGGGGAGGATCAGTTTTGGCGGTTTCGCTTTTACGGTTGAACGGGTTTTCGTGGGTATATAACTGTTTAAGATTTTAATTGGTTCAGGTTTGAATATATTTTTGTGAGTGATGTTTTTTTTTTTTTTTTTTTTTGAGTAAGTAATAATGAATTTAATCGATTTGTTTTAGAATTTTGGTTTAGTGTGTTTACAATTTTGGTTCGAACGAATGGAAAGAATGGAGAAAATGTAGGAAAGGAATTGCGAAGTAACGTGTATATGAAAAATAATTTATCGATTGTCAAAGAATTAGATACTAAAATATGGATTATTTTTAAGAAAAATGTTTTGTAGGAAATAGAACACAGAAAGTGACTTATGTTAGATGAATTTCCATCAATTCCAAAGTATATAAGTAAGTATGCGTGCACTTCACTATGTGAATATTTTGCATGTAATTTTCTTCCTTTAACTCGTTTAAACATTTCATTATGCGACGTCTCGTTGCAGATTTTCGTGCATTTACATGGATTTACATTGCTTTATAGAGACAGCTATACTACTTGGAATGCACTCGACTTCCCATGTAAACGGTATTTCAATCGCACTGATCGTGTCTCATTCTGAGAAAAAAATATCAGTATTTGCAACTGACGTGAGAATTCGCGTCAAAATATTCTATGCAGTCTAAATCCAATATTTGAATTAAATAGAATTATTTAAAATTATATAATTATAAGGATTTATTGGAAATCGTCTTTTGATGCCACAAAAAAAAAAAATTCTTTTCTAAATTTTTTTAAATAAAATTAAATTAGAATGAGAGAAATGTGCAATTTCGGTTCGTTTTTAAATTAACTAAATTAAATCTGAAATTATTAATCTTTAAATTATTTCATATTCATGTATTCTTTATCAATTGGACATGTCTTTGTTTCAGTAATATTAGGATATTATAGGTTTAATATAGATTAATATAAAAACACGTGATAATTTTATAGAATTCATTTTATTTTTTATTAATTATTTAACTTGTAAACGAAGTCATATAAAATTAACAAATTAAATTTTTTTAATATCCAATTTTTTTTCCAATCGAAACAAAATTTATTAACAATTTGTTGTCGGCATCAATATGTTGTATTGAAATTTGATTGAAATTGTTTTAAAATCTATTCAATTTTGGCATTTCATTAACGTTCTGTTTTTTTTTTTTTTTCTGTTCTATAGGACCAATTAAAGCCTCCACATTTTCGTAAATTGTATTTAATTTAATAATAATATTCTTAAACAAATCTATTGAAAGATAAACTAGAGGAATATAATAGCTATAATATAGGAGTTAATTTTCAAACCTCGTCGAGTTTATCTTCAAACCATATAATATGTAGATACAATAATATCCGTGTGTTTTTGCGAATTGTACTTTTCATAGTAGGATATTATACAGTTTAAAGTAAGAGAAATTACGAATCATTAACATTTATTTCATATGTTAAAAATATTTCAAAGATTTACACTTAAATGTTAATCAAATGGTAAAGTAAACGCTTAAACTTTCTTTTTTTTTACTTTATCATCAAATAATAAAAGAAATGACTGATTTTACATTTCATTACGTTGCAAACAAATTTTTTTTCTTTTTTTTATAATTATTTGTTGGCAAAAGTAAGAATGTAAATCGTATAATAAACATCAAGTGTACATCTTGCTTTTTTAAGAATTTTTCTATTTTCTATCTTTTGAAATAAATTTTTCTAATTTTTAAACTTGATTTCTTCAAAGCTGCCAATATCTGATCAATATATTTTTTTTATACATCATATCATTTATCAATGAAGCTATTCAACGTTTGAAATATTCTCAATGCCAACTAATTTTGTTAATCGGCTATAGAAGACACTCAAAGCCGACCTACTTTTTTTACAAGAATAGAACGAGAATCGTCCCTCCACTGATCGTATCGGCCCTGTCCTTCTTGGCAAACGTCGTGGAAAAAAGTTTCATTGATCGTTACTGGTATCTGCACTTTCCTTATTTCTTTCCTACGTTATAATATATAGTGCAACATTGTGATATTGATACTGCAAATTATTCCATTGTTTAACGTGTAATAATGATATTAAGCATGCTTCAATATGATATCAATACAAATAATGCTGCACAAAATGGCAACTGTGATATTAATACCGTGAAGTAATGAAATATAATCATATAATCGATGTACTAAATATTTATTGTTTATACACGTAGATATATTTGGAAAATTTAATATTAATCCTTGAAATTATTCTTGAATATATTAATATAAATAAATTATAGTTCAATAATTAAGATGCAATTGTATTAAAAAAAAAAAATGATCATTTAAGCTAGAAATATTTTTTTACTTCACTTAATTAATTGATAATCACGTGGTTATATATCTATATTCTTTTAAGGAAATTGATCAAAAATTTCCAGAGTATATTTTTGGTGAAAAAAGGGAATAACGTGATGGTATAGCAACCGAAACGAAACAATGGAATCTAATAAGGAAGGATGAGTTTGGAATGGAAAAAACGAGGCGAGGTATCGTTATCCTTCTCTTTTTCGAGTCAATATGCTATCTATCGGTATTCCTTTCTTCGTCGATTTTTCCCCGCTCGTCAAATCGAGTACATAACCATCGCGAAACCGCGAGTTTGCATTGCAGATTGGTAACTACATTCCGATTTTTCGCGGACGATTTTTTCTATAGGCGCATTCAGCTCAACTCTCGCTCTCGGTCTCCATCGACCGACTAGGGAGGGAGGGTGGAAAAAAACTCCGTGCCGTGTTCTTTTCAATTCAGAATATATACCGAAAAAAAAAAAAAAAAAAGAAGAAAATAATAAATGCCAGCCTATTTCGCGTACCGTGAAATCGAGCGCAAAGAAATAATTCTAGAAATTTGAATATCTCGAATTTAATGATGGAAAAATGAAATTAGATTCTGGATATATGTATTGGGTGTTCCACTTTATCTATACTTAAAATATATCGCTTGTTTTTTGGAAAATATTAAAAAGAAATTACGAGATCTTCCAATTGTTGTATAATCGACATTATGTTTCGACAGATAGATTGTATATTATTAATTAAATGTAAAAGTTTCTGAAGAAACCTCACCATTATATCGAAGATGTGTAACAAGTGAAATTGGTACATTAATAATGATTCCTCAATACGACTTGTGAGAAATGACAAGAATCTAGAATGGCTTTCGAGAGAAATGGTGAGTAATAACTTTATAAGATAACTGCAATAGATCGAGTGCAGATTCCTCTCCTTCTCACCAAAACCACCAAAGTATCGCACATTTTTTCACAATAAATTATTGCGATAATATTTTACCTCGAATTCCATTTAATTTGTTCAAAAAGAAGATAATACATATAATAATTTATCACAAAATATATATTTATTTATCGGGCAGCATTCACTATTTATAATTACGCTCTTATCGTGAAAATTAAAAAATTTATTTTTCGAACGAAATTCAATAGTAAATATAATTAAATTATAAAGCAAAAAAAAAAAAAAAAATAAACACATATGAATAAAAATTTACGTATCGATTTCCTACTGTGCATAATTAAAACGCGTGGACGGGGTGAAAGAACAAAATGAATCAAAAATTGCCATAATATCGCTAAAAGCGTAAAATCGCATCTCCATAAAATCGCTAAATTCTTATCCATGAAATTTTAATAACTCTATTACGTACCAGAGTTAATCGTATCATAATTTAATATATATTATATATCCTATCATAATTCTGTTACATACCTATAACGTGGCAACTTACCTTGGAGGGAAAATACACGGAAGAGGGAAGGGGGAGGGGGGGGGAGCTGCCAACGACCAAAACCCAGTTTGAAACCACCAGTTCGAAACATCGGACCCGCCCTCGCGGCCGGGAATTAATTAAAATAGAGAAGAAATAACGGTATTAAAGTGGCAGAAAAATTCAACGGCGGTCGAACAATAGCGCGGAGCAACGGCGGAATAATGAGAAACACAGCGTGGAAGCTGTGAACGAGTGGTGGAAATCAAAGTAGACCAAGGCAGCCGGCGAAAGAAGCAAGGAACGTGAAGCATAGACAGAGAGAAAGGAAGAAAGAGAAAGAGAATGAAAAACAGAGGAAAGGAGTGAGAAAACAGAGTGCATGCGATAGACCGCGAAAAGAACAATGGGGGGAGAAGTGGATGTGCGAGTGACGAAAGCCGAGAGGTCGGGGTGTGACGGAGAGGGAGCGTGCGAGTGTTGCACGCGTGGGAGGGAAACGAGCGATGTCAAAACCGAGACGGACGAGAGTAACGAGGGTGGTAGAAACGGAGGAGGGTGAGCGAGCGATGGAAAGGGAAACAAAATAGCGAAGAAGAGGTGGGGGAGGAGGTTGGGCGTATATAACCGTTAAAAATGCCAGAGGCACGTCGGCTGTGTACACGTCGTCCACTATTGACCGGCTGCAAAGGGAGGAGGGGAGGGTGGCGTTGCTGGTGTTGGCGGAGGCTGGACACCGCGCTATTTTATCTGCCATTGAAACTGGAGCGAGTTGGGGAGGAGAAACGGCCGGTTGACGGTGGTTTTCGGTCACGGCACGGAAACGCAAACGATGGGCTTAACGAAGCGCTCACCAACCGGTCACCGCCGCTGGTCTCGCGCCTGGTACCGCGTTCTTTGAACCGGCCTGTACATCGTCGCAGCCTCCCCCTCCCCCTCTATGCGTCATCGGGACAAGCGTTGCGCCTGATAGACGAAGGGGTGGTGGCGGCGTATACAACGGCGGCCCCGTTCTCGCTCGACAACGATCGAAATCATTTTTCGCGGCTTTGTTTCGAATCAATTATACACGCCTGGCTCGAACCACTACGCGGCGCGCCTCGCTTCGTTTTCTGCCGACTTTGTGTGAACGGATAACCGATTATTATATATGTATATCTCGACCATTGAAAAAGAGAAAGGAGATACTGGAGGAAGAAGAATATTGGAGTGCATATGGTGGGGAACGAGGATGTTGTAAATGGTATTTGTTTAGAAATTAAAGGGAAATCGATTAGAGTTTTGTTAGATTGATTGAAATATAGTGTGTTAAGTAGAAATATAGTCATGTGAGAGAGAAATTTATTTAATCTGTTGGAAATTTTGAAATCTGTGAGTGAAAGTTAGAGGAGAAGGGATGAGATTTATAATTATAAATATATTCAAAGTTTTAATCGAACTTGAAAGAGATGCTTGTGATTTTTATTTTTACTTTACATGGTGAAAAATAAAACGGTATTAAAAGCATAGACGCAAATTGAATTGGAAATATTATAAATTCGTGTCGCGAATCCTTGGTAAAATTTAGAGTTCATCAATCAATTTGTTCTAATATAACGTGATAGTTATAACGTGTGTTCTATTTCTCGAAATTCTCATGCTCATTACATATGTATCACGGATTAATTTAAAAATATCCTTTTTCCGAATATATATTTTCTATATTTATTTTAAGAATTAGATGTTCACTATCGGAAAATTGTTAATTCTGAAGATCAAAAAATATATAAATTCGAATTAAAATAGTTTCACGTTTCTATTCATATAAAAAATCAACATTAACATTTTTTAATATCTGAATTATTCTTTGCACACTCTTATTGCAAATATTGTATAAAACATCAAACATGTAATACAAATTTTACCAGATTCTAATTTAGATCTTTTGTTCTTTGTTCAAGCTTCATTTCAATAAAATCTTACAACGTTTATACTATAACGGGAATTATCTAAAAACAAGAAAAAGACGGAAACCGGGATGAAAGTCACGCGTAAGCAAGCCAGTTGCAAACTCGTCGACAACAGGATTGTTGCATTTTCAACGCAGAAAGTTTAAATTAACAACTTATACTGATGGAGTGAGAGTCACTCGGTATAGTTCGCAATCCCGTTCTACTTTCTGTTTGGACTGCTGAATATTGCGCGAATTGTACACGCGGAACATTTTCGTTGCCAGAGATCTCGTGTAATCGTTTCTACGTCCACCTCTGAAAACGATTTGCCCAAATATAAAGCAATTCTGAACGATTCACGTGTTGCTTTTAACTAGACTGGGGATTATAATTCAACAATCACGTTACAACCGAGCTTTTATATTTTGCCTCTTCTTGTTGTCGTGTCTCCCTGTTGTTCTTTCGATTACACAGGACGATACGTGTGAATAACTCGACGAGAAAAAAAAAAAAGAAGAATACAGAGATTAAACTTGATTGATTTCAAGAGAAGGATAAATATATATGCATTTATTCGAAATTTGAATGTAGAAAAATCTGCAGAATGCACATAGATTTGCAGTATGTAAAAAAAACACAATGAAATATTCAAAATATAATTCAAAGCAAATCTTTATTTAAGCTTCATTTTCAAAATTTTCAAAATTCATTTTAAAAAATCATACTTTCATCAAGTTCTGATTTTGCATAAACGTCAATAATTCATTCAGTTTTTCATAGATGGAAAAGATATGGAAGTTAAAAGTGTTTTTCAATAAATGATTTGCAGTTGATTGTCATTCAAGATTGATGACTATGATGAAAGATAAATTTTTATAAAACATTGAATGAAATTTTTAATAATTTATTATATATTTAAAACAGTAAACCATTTATAGTAAAAAATTATAAAGAATATAATAAAAGAAAAAGCGAAACGATATTTTTCGACATGTGTAACATACATATTTCAGTGCACATATTTCTTTATTATATGAAACACAAAATATTTATATACATCTAGTAAAAAATGTTTATGGTTTTAAAATCTACCCGATAACCAGATAAAATCAGGATTTACACTCGACTATAAACAAAACAGCTGAAAATCCTGTGTTACATGCATCAATTGCAAAAGAGCTTCCCTCTTAATCCTTGCAAGCTAATATCTCTCCCTTCGGTGAGCCATAAACCTGAAAAACGAGATGTGAACGAAAAGCGTATCGAATCGCGACGAAATTCATCACCATTGATTACGATCGAACGTCTGCGTTCTGCTGACGTCGGTACCGTCCTTTTCGCACCGTGGCTCTGTAACTTACCATTAAATGGTCACAGATAAATCCCATAACTTATCAGAATGTCCGAGCCCGGTCTGAAAAATTATGCAATCTCTTTGTCAGTGTCGTCGCATACGAGCGAATGCACATAACGAACATTGGCAATCAGTTTGTCGAGATAAATTTTAATTCGCACGTAAAAGGGAGAATATATGAATGAAAGAAGGAAAATTAAAATAATAAAAGCAAAAAAAAATATATATATATATATATAAATAAATAAGAAAAATTCATCTTTATTTTTGAACGAGAGAAAATATATCACTTGTCGTTAGATTCTTTGTGAAATCTTTGAATCTGATACTGTATTTTTGGTTACAAAGGCTTTTATTTTCTTCTTTGGCTGTCTATTTTGAGATTTCGTGCAGAAACATGGTAAATCTTTAGAAGACCAGAAAAATCTTTAGAAGTTAAGAAAGACGGGTGTAGTTGGTTCATTGTGCGTGAATACAAGAAGTTGGTTGTACTTATGAAAGGAAGTAGCAGATCTAACAATAAGTAGCGGAAGGTATAAAGACAAAAAAGGAAAAAAGAAGTCTGTACACGAGGTAAAATCTTTTGGTGGCTTTATATTGAATGCTAAGAAAGAATGTATTATGTCTTGTATATTTTTATATCACTACGCCTTCTTTGAATATAAAGCAGTGGATAAATTATTCAAGATGGATGCGCGTAAATTATAACAAGATGTGATTATTAATTGAGGTATATTTAATTTTTATTTTTTTTATTATTATTATTATTTCACTGCAGTAAATTATTAAATTGTAATACTTCAACTATCCATTGAACGAATCCATTGGAAATATTTACTGCATTGAAAAATACATTTCTGTTTTAAATGCAATCTTTCCTATAGTTAAAAATATCTGTACCGACAAAAAAGTTAAAAGGATGTTATCGAATCACTATTGACCAGCTTTTGGGTATCGTTGTAATAGGTCATGTGTAAACGTTCCGAGTCACAGTTGCTTTCAGTTAGGACATTGGCCAAGATCCTCTAAGCGCTGGATAGAAACTGATTTAACCCCTTTGAGCTTTGAATCCTCGGATGGAAGAGCTCTTTGCCCTCGAACGGTGAAATTGGAATTTGATCCGTGGCCATGATATCTAATAACCTCGTCATCTTATTTATCGGCGAACTGAAATTCCAATTGCAACGATAAGAGCTTAACCAAAGAATTCCCCTCTGCATCGTCTGACTGATTTTTTTCTCGCACGTATATAAACGTGTATTTTTCTCCTGGTAAAAATTAGATATCGTTCGATTTCGCAAATCGTAAATGGATGTTCATCGATTAATTGGAACAATAGTACGTGAAGCAAAACATCGAATAAGCGGATATCACGTGATACTTTTAACATGGAATACTTTTACAATGAATATTTGTTAGATAGATGTAAGAAAATATTTGACTCCATAATATTCACTTTTATATATATTATATTTTAAATAACGAGTAATAAATAAATTGCAGATTTTTATGCGAATATATTTTAACATTAATATGCCGAAAATAATGGATAATTGGTAAATGGATCAAATAGAGTTAAACAGAGAAAAATAATTCAGAGGATTTCTTTTCTCAAAGAATATTTTTTAATTTGGAAAAAAAAAAATTGAAGAAAAAAATATACACGAAATATACACGATTCTATCGATAATTTGATAAGAATTGAATCAATGGGATGTAACTCATAAATTTCTACGTCAGAATTACAAGTGATATTAATATCCAATAATATCGAATTAAGTTTTAAACATAATAAATCACAATTATTGAATATTGATTTTTCCACAACTTTGTACAAAATGTTGTACATAATGTATATATCGGCTAGATATAATACACGTACTATTACGTGAAACTTGGTTGACGTGTATACGCGAGGAGATCCGTGTATGCGCAACGATTTGAGGAAGAGTACGACGACGGGGATGGCGAGACACGGGCCAACGGAATGGGGGGGTAGACCATCCATCATACGGCGGAAACCAGCCGGCACATTGCCGGAAGTGACGTCATGCTTGAAATATCGACTAATAATTTATACGCAGACGTTAACGCCCGTCCACGTTTTGCAGGGTTACCTATCCGTAATAACAAACTAACACCTCCCCTATATTTGTGGTCGCAGAATATGGATGCGATGTGTGTGAAACACACATCCAGAAGGGATGTAATTTTCGAAAGTTCGAGGAAAATTGTACAACAATAACGTTATCTTCTTAAGTAAGTCTGCGATTTCCGAAATTTTTAAACGATGAAATATATCGTTAATGCCTATGTATTTTATAAGGAAAAGATTTTAAGGGAAGGATAAGGAAGAATAATTTATGCGTAAAATATGAATAATGTATAATATAGAGTAACATAGAGTAGAAGAGGAAGGAATGAATTATTAATAAATTGTTTCTTCTGTGAAATATCAAGATCATTGTATTTTTATGTAATTTGAATTATCTTTGGATCTGGATCAACATATCTTGTATCCATTGAATGGGGTGAAATTTTTAAACGAATTTTGTGTCCAAAAATAATTCTGACGAGATATTATTATGTATCAATTTTACAGGAAGAGGATGTGGATCTTTTTCTGGAAATAGATCGACATCTCTTTGCTCGAATCATCTCGTCACTTATGTGATATTCAAAACTGTCTCTCGATCTATATATATATATATATATATATATATATATATAGGATAGACGGCTCATCATTCGATCCACTATGCAAAGGACATCGTTGACGTTCTTTTCGTCAAAAGCATTTTCACCGTTATCGGTATTCAATCACGATATCTGAAATTCGACAGCTGCCACTCTTCGTCTATTTCTGTAACGTGCTAGAAAATAGTTCGTAAATACTTAAAATTACGTACAAAAGGAGATTTTATCATAAGTATTATTTATGGATGTACATCTATCTCGACGAAAGATTTTTAATGAAACGAATTATATATTGCCAATGAAATAAAAATTACTATTCAGACATAAAAGGTAAAATGTGATGATTTATTCAAATTAGATACTGTAAAATTGAAATTTTTATGCATTTACATAGATTTTATTTTATTAAAATATATTTAGAATATATTTAGATTTTTGAAAATTACACGTTTATTTCAAATTATAATAAATTTATATTTATTCATGATATTTTTAAAGATAAAGAAAATAACAAGAGAATCTCGAAATTATTTTTATCTGAATTTATTCGTATATATCGAATTTTTGATCCAAAAATCTTTTTGATCAGAGTTAGGAAATATGGTGGTGGATAAAAATAAATTTTTTTTAAAATACTTTTGTTTACCATCATATATATTACTGCATAGATTCACTATGAATCTGTCTTTTAGTTTATAGTTATTGCTTTGTTTTTTTTCAATCGAATAATTCATAATAAATCCTTGAATTATACATATTGTTTTTTCACTAAATTTTTATTTATAAACAGCTTTAGTAAATAAAATTTTAATATCTTGTTTTCGTTATTATTATACATAATTTAATTTTCATGAATTGTTACAGAAAATTCCTCCAATTTATTTTATTAATTTTCAATTATGGAAAGCATTAAAAATTATTAAAAATTAATTGAATCAATTAATAAATAACATACAAAATTACCAATTATTAAAAGAAATTATTAAGATATAAATATACGTACAAAAAAATTATTGTTCGAGAAATACATACATTTATTAACAAATAACGAATAAATTTTCATGGATAATTCCATCCAGAAATTTGTGTTCTAAGGAAATTAACGTGCCAAAAGTAAACGATCGAAAGTTCAATGATCGCGGGCAAGAATCGAGTCGAACGAGGCCTCGCGTCGAATACACACGAAACGCTCTCGTTGCTCGAATAAATAACGCGCAATCGAACAAAGTTCGACAAACGTTCTCGAGCGCTCGTACGTCTCGATTGCCAATCTAACGAGCATCGTTTCGAAAAATTACATACCGAATCCCCATCGATTGATTGAACGAAAATACCTTTTACTTTTTGAATTCTTTACGATAGAGACGTTCGAAATTTCAAATTTCCAATTATCGTTGAAACAAATGACAGATAAATGATAAACAAAGTGGATAACAACCAGTGTACAAGTGATCTCGAATTTTGCAAATTTTACGCGAAAATATATTAAACTTTGATACGATCGAAACGAAAAATAAAGTACTTGAACAAACAAATTTGAAATTTTCAATCGGATAACTGCACAAAGAGTAATAAACAAAGTTCGAATATAATTTATACAGGGAAAATAAAGATACTCTTCGATAAAAACTACAAGCTGACATTACCTCGACAATTTTACAAACACGCTTACGTTTAAACGTTGCTTACAATTGTTCGCTACGCTCCATCCATTTCAGAAAAATAGTGCAGAAAAGAGGAGGAAACAGGAGGGACGGATCTTTCGCTCCTTAAGCGAAGAGAAGGAAGGAAAAGGGTGGACGGTTGAACCGATGTTGCCCCGGCTGGCAAACCTCTTCTCCTTTCCTCGGCATTCGACTGACGAGAACCGGGGAACTCGTCTCGCGCTCAATATTCCATATTTCTCGTGACAATTTCTCCCGGTAAATTTATAGACTTCCCTTTGGTCGAGGCGAGACGGTCGGTGGAAGGAAATCAAGAGAAAGAGGGAGGGGAGGGGGTGTGCGGGCGGATAGGGGGCTGAGAATGACGATCGCGCGAAGAATAGAGGTCGGATGTCGGTATACGTGTATAAGTGGGAAGGAAGGAAGGAAGGAGGGAAAGAAGGAAGGAAGGAAGGAAGGAAGGAAGGAAGGAAAGCGATCGAATGAAAAGCTTTTGTCACCTTCTCCAGCCACTGCTCCATTGCAATCAGTTATAAAGAGGCACGTCGATACGTTTGCGCGCGAGCACCTTTCCCTTTGCCACGTGGATTTACGTGAAACGAGGAGCGTTTTGCAGCGTCGTGCAGATGGCAGCAGCTGACAGCAACGAGTTCCGTGGAACGAAAGGGGTTGCCAGTTGGAAAGCTTGCATTTTGATACCTGCTCGTACGAGGAGCTTTTTTTTTTTTACTCGAGAAAAATGGGGATATATTTTGTATCCCTGGATGGAAAACAAAGCGCTCATTTTCTTCATTCTAAACCAATGATGAAATCTGAAAAGAATCAAGGGATATATTGGAAATAGATTTGGTTGGTTGTGGAAATTCTTTCACGGATAATTCTCAATTGATTAATTCTTAAATTCGTGTCAAAGGATTCGAGGATTGTTTTTCGATAAGAAGATGGATTATTATTTCATGTACTGTGGATTATTCTCTGTTACATATTCATACGAAATATGAAAAATATGGAGAATAGCTTCTAATTTTATTAATTGAAGTCTTTTAAATATTAATCTAATTTATACAATAGTTCATGCGATAGTGTAAGTAAAATTACGACAATATTTTCAAAGAATTTGAACCCGAATCTTAAATTAATTACTTGATACTTGATTTCTAATATAATAATGATAAAATTTTCAAATAGAACATTGATTTTCCCCGTTGAATCGAGCGCGAGAATGTTCTTCTCGAAAATGAAACAATCGTGGACGGACAATCGGCAAATATAAAAGATGGCGAAATGGATTATCAAGCGTTTGAGGAACAATTACGCGAAGCGTGGAAACAAGAGGCGAGAAGAAGAGAGTGAACAGTCGTCGATCCAAGTGTCGATCACAGATGTGGAACGACACAATGGTCGGTCGTGAACGGGCCGCAAATCGACTTATCTCCACTCGGACACAGAGGATCGGTGAACAGAAACGCTTTGGAATGCGCTAATCGCGCGAACACGCGCGACTGATAGGTCGGCCGTAATGCAACCCTCTCTGTCCCAAGAGTACAGTTCGACAGGTCCGCCAGACGATCGATCTGCGACGAGATCCGGTTGCGAATCGATTCCCCTCTTGAAACTCCGTCGTCTCACCGTCAATCTTGCCTTTCAACGCGTTAATTGGATTACAGAGTTTGCGTCGTGCCTGAATATACATCCTTCTCACATTTTGCACCCTCGTGCAACCCGATCGACGTATCTGTTAACGAATTAAGTAATCGAATTCCCCACGTTCGGGGATAATTCACCCCTCGAAACGGTTCGTTCTCGTTTATTTCCCTTTCCACCTCCCTCCTCTTTTTTTTCTTCTTTCTTTCTTTCTTTTTTTTTTCTTTTTTGTATTCCGTGTAACGTGATCAAGCGTTAACGAAAATTCGAAAAGATAATATAGCTCCTCGGAGAATGGAATTAATTATGGAAATTATATTTCTGTGCTAGGAGATAAATTTGATGAAGTAAGAACGGTATAAAAATATGCAAATGATATTAATTACATATAAACAACAACTTTAAATTTATTTCACTTTCGCTCGAATCAAATAAACAAATACAAAATTGCGAAATAATTCCTCGATCCATAGTGTTTTAAGTATCCAAACTTGGATCTATATTCTTCAACCACGTTACTTCTCTAAAGTTTATCTCTTCCTTCGTGTTCGATATCGTTCGAAAGGGTTGCAAAGAGGGGAAAAAGAGGGAAGGGCAAATTACAAGAGAAAGCGGCAGTTACCGCGAAGAGGTGGGCAAAGAGACAGACAGGGCAAGAAGAGCAGCTAGCCAGTTTGGTTCAGACCAATTTCGCCCTTTGTCGGCACTCGAATCGGCGTGAACGTCCCGAAAATGCAACGCATTCATGCGAGCTCGTCATTATGCGCGCGACATAATGCGCGACTGCATTGCGACTCGGCAATCATCGTCACGGCACGTCCACCCTTGTTCTCGACTCGTCCAATTCGAATTTGCGAGAGCATCACAACACGAGGAGGGGGGGCCCGCCAACCTGTCTAAATTTAAAGCGTATCAAACCCTACATCGTCCGTCACTGTGCCGCTAAAACGTTTGTTCTCATCAACAAGGCTAATTACGTTCGCATCTTGAACAATGTCACGATTGTTTAGACGAGGCGACAATTGATGACGTTAGACCTGTGTTTGGAAGATGAAATGATTCAATCCTTGCGAAATCATTTTTGCGAAACTTGGTGAAATGATTAAATAAAAATGAAAATATAAGGAAAGTTTAGAGAGCCAATTATGAGTGCATCGATTAGTTTGCTCTTCTATCAAATGTTGTGTCTGCTATAAATATAAAAACAGAGATAAATGAACGAGGTAAAGTTAAACTATTTATATATTTTCGAAATTTTTACTGTATTATAAATTTATTTTGATTATAATTAATGTGAGGATTTAAATGCAATCAACTTCAAAATCTACAATATATTATTATTATTGGATGTATCGTATTTTTCTTTACTCGATATCGGTAAGATCATTAAAGATTGGAACACCATTAAATAAAAATATTTTCACGGAAACTCTTATTGGAATATTAAAATATTCCTCTGCGTGCATTTATATCTGGGAGCTTTCATCTGACGAGGTGGAGAAAAGTTGGAATCACGTTTTATCTAGTCCCAGAGAAAAGGAGAAAGGCCTCATTTCCGAGGCAAAAGGAACTGTCCAATCGTTTCACCCGTTTCAACGTTATATTTAAATATTCATCGACGACATCTTATATGAAAGCCCCTCTACAACATTATCCGAATAGAAAGGTTAATTGCTACTTTGCATAATAATTCAATGAGAGTAAAAAAAAAGAAGAAGAAGAAGAAGAAGAAGAAGAAAAGAAAAGAGAAAAAAGAAAAAAAAGTTCGACGCGATTGTCTCATTCTGATCGTCATTCCTTGTCTGGAATAGGTCGAAGGATTCGAGAATATCGGAAGAGAGATAATTTTGCCAGAAAAATAAAGGGAATCGAGTCCACTTTTCGAGATTATGGAATCGCTCCTCTATGGATTAAGGCTCATCCATTCGACCGCATTCGAGATACGTTTCTCCTCTTCGATATGAAAAGATTACCGAGATCCTGTTGATTGATATAATGCAACGTGGAATTTCTAAAGTTAACAGAATTGAAATTAATCGTGAGAACAATTTTTTAAAAATATTCATGACTCGAGTTCCCATTTTTATTCAAATTCGAGCAGAGAAATAACAAGCGGATCGATGGTAACCATTTTAAATGTTTAAATTCAAGAATTATCATAGCCGTTTAAACCAGTTTAATTTAACTCAAGTTTACGTAAAGCATGTCTCATCGTTGCATTATTATTATAAAGATAATTCTGAACAAATTACGTATACGTGTAGAATACATACAATATAGCTTAACACACGTATTAAAATGTAAGAAAACAAGATTCATATAACATTTCTTCGCATCAAATGAAAAATAAATTCTAAAATTATACTCTGACAATCACACGAATTGAAACTGAAAGCATTCTGTACCGAAAATCACGTTTCAATCAATCATGATAATTATACGATACTTGTGGCATTTCAAAGTACACGAGCACAAAGAAAACTGAATAATTAATCCATCTTCTTCGTTCAATCACGAAGAGTATCAATCACGTGGATCGAATGGAACGGCAATATTAATTCACTGACACATTAAACAAACACGTACACAATTCAAGCGTATACATTCTTTCATTAAAAAAAAGGAAAACAAACGTTTGTACATCGTGTTGAATTACAACTTACACTTATATTCATTCCACTTCATATCACGCGAAAGCAAAGTAACGATATTACTTCTTTAATCTCGTTAATTACAATTTTCCTAATTATTCAAACCAAACAAAATCCAGTGCATCGTGTGCAAAGACAAAAGGCAGATCGTCGCCTCTATATAATTTAATTTTAAAACCATTCTCTGCAAAGGTGACCAGCTGACACGAAGGAAAGCTCCACTATTGTTCATCATCACGTGTCTCATAGCGGCCTCCCTAAATCTCAAAAATCGTAAAAAAACGGCAGAGGCAACAGACGTTCCTTTACGAGCCATATACGCGCTTTACAACTCGTTTGGCACGGGTGATCTCGACTGATTTAAAGGGATCCGCCGGCTTTTATCACGGATGCTGTCATTCCGTGCATAAATAATACTCCACCAACATTCACAATGAGTCGTTAAGGATTGTTCGAAACATGGACGAAACAGAAGCGGAGGGGGATTGATCGAACGCAATACCGTTCGAACAGTGAAATGGTAAATATGCGTCTATAGCGTGGAGAGGGTATTGGAACAAACTGGTGAATTTAGATAGAAAGCGGGATAAAGTAGCGGCGAAACATTGAATGGAGACATAAAAAATATACGAAAGTAATTTTGAAATGTTTGTCGAACGAAATTGAGGGACACGAATAAGTTCTGGAAGATCGTAATCGATGAGTAAGTAATAATTGTTGTTAACATTTATGTTTTTATATTTATGATTTTGTATTATACAAAGTGAATATTGTAAAAGAATTTTGCAGGGAAATTTATCCGGTCTGCAAATTCTGATTTTAATGAAAGATTCGTGGAACAGAGTAGGTTACATATGGAGCAATTTTTTTGTCGAGGAAATCTCTCTAGGGTGAAATCAACCCCCAAAGTTTCAACATTTTTTCATATTTATTTTATAACAAGATGATAGAGTGGTAAATTCTGAATATTTTGCAATTTAAAATTTTATTTCGTACAGTTACATAGTTTATATTTAAGAAAATGAAAAATGCAAAGGAAATTTTAAGCATTAATTTCATCTTCTTTATGTCGCTTCGTTATGTTATAATACTCGCTAATTTTCATTAAAAAAACAGTTTTTTTTATTAACATTTCATTAAAAATATAAAAAAATAAGTCATTTATTTCAAAATAGTTAAAATATTACAAAGTGATTATAATGAATTTGTTTTAATCACTTTTTGTACTCTCAAATCATTCCGTTTTATAATTTTAAAATCATATTATTGTTTTTGCAATCATATGCATAATATATTTGCATAATCATCGATGCAAATCTAATTTAATTATAAAATTATTACTTTATTTTTATCGAATTTATCGAATTGTGTTTGGATTTAATTATTATTAATTGTTTGTAATAAACAATAGTTAGATATATGCAACTAATAATGAAACACGTAAATTTCAAACTTTACTTTCTAAAAAGTATTTGTTGAATACATAATGTATTTTATTCCCGGAAAAGGAAATGAATTTTAGATTTTAGAAATAAGGACGAAATCTTCTTCTTAAATTTTCAAATATCTCTATTGTCGAGATGAATCTTAGTGGAAATAATTTATGATCAGCAGTGTTTAGGGTTAATGGCGAAATGAGCAGAAAATATTGCAGTAGGGGAGCCTTAATGATTCAAGTTATCCCAACAGGGATAAACCTCTAAGAGCGCGCCAAATACCTTTAGCTCTTCTTTATCAACTCGTTATCTTCCCATTCTAAAATCTAAAAGATTTGACTCCATTTTCTTCTTCCAATCCAAAATTTATTTTTATTAATCGATCAATTGTGAAACTCAAACTGTTCCAAAGTATTCTACCATTACAAATATTATAACGATATTACTTCAATTTGTATTAAATTGTTGTAATTTGTTATAATATATATAAGTATTTCTGAAACAAGAAATTTCTTCGAAACTTCAATTCCATTTATTTATACAACGTGCAGATCAATGTATAATACATATATTGAGAAAATAACGGGAACAAGTTTACCAGTGGCGTATGTATATCACGTATATACACGCGTGCTATATATCATATGTATAATATCTATGCACTGTGGTAAACCATAAGTACGGCCACGATGGTAACTACACGTGTGCTTCCTAAATATTCAAAGAGAGCGTACGAGAGACGAGTGAAGAGAGATAACGTTTTCCTGCCTTATGAAAACACCTATCGAGGCAAAAAATCCGACAGTGCCATCTGGACGCGTAACATCCTTCTGCAACCCTGCCTCGTTTCAACGTTGGGGGCTTAGCCCAAATATTTATAATAAGATTGAAGATAAACGTTGCCGCGGTATGACCGGTTAATTCCAGGAACGTGAATCGTATCATATATATTTTCGTATCACTTTTATACGCATATACCTGTTTCGGAAAATCGTCCCATTCTATTTCTGGCTACTCCGTCCCTATATTTTCCTGTGCCGTGCGCGTGGCGTATCCACGTTGATTTTATACATTCTGTATATTTGTTCTTTTCTCGCCGTTCAAGCGCGCGCCAACTATTTTATCATCGCGCAGATGTGAACGAACGAGGCCCGAACGCAAAACGCGTCCCACATCTTCGAATAATACTTAACAATGTCCGAGCAAAAGGGGGAGGGAGGGGACATTTATTTGCTCGTACGAAATATTTTTCCACTATTTGCGAATAAAAAACGAGCCAACCTCGTTTCCCCACGCGAGACACGTATTTGTACGAAACGAAGCAAACAAAATATCGCGCGAAAAGGGAGAAGGGAGGGGAGAGAAACGGGGGAGAGAAAGAGAGAGAGAGAGAGAGAGAGAGAGGGAGAGGGAGAAAAAAAAAGATCTGAAAAGAAGAAAATGGTTGAGAGAGGAATGAAATATCACGCGGTGATATTTTTTAAAATCTCGAAATGCAAATATAATTTTGAATAAACGGGATTGATTAAAACGCGATTGGGCTAACGTGGAAATTCCATTCGCGTGCGCATTGATAAAAACAACTCGTCTCGAGCCAAGTTTTTAAAATTCACCCTTTTACGAGGCCGTAACGAGCTTGGGGCTTTGCAAAACCGTCATACGTATACATTGTGTCCATTCGATACAGGCCCCTTAAATATATAAATTGTCGTGTTTGAAATTTAATCGTGTACTTTGACTCGATTGAATTATATTCTTTCGCGCATTCTTTGTTGCGTTCGGTGAATGGGTAGGAGGGAAACGAGAAAAAACGAGATTGTTCCACATTTTTATAGATCGTAATGAATTTTCAGGCGGAACGAAAATTTCGTATTTACAACGGTAAACGAAAAAGAAAAAAAAAAACAAAAAGGAAAAAAAGAAAAAAAGTCCATCACTTTGCGCTTTCACGTTCGACGTTACGTTTTTATCGAGAAAACGAATAATGCAGACACTTTTAGCTCTAGCTACCGTATCGGAAAACGTTAAAAGCTGTTTCGACTGGTTTTATTATTATTATTAAGGTGTGATCAAGAATCTTTCTCGTGGACAACAGATTATTTTATTATAAAAATAATAAAAATATTCGTGAAACGAAATAATGAATTTTTCGAAATTATCTTAGTTCTTTTCGAATTAGAAATGTAAAAATACGTGAACGTTGAAAAAGGTAAACCTTTTAGTCTTCGAAACTCGAATGCTATATCAGGATAAACAAATAACTCGTCTTTCTACTGGGAATGGAAATGGATAGAATGGATATGAAAGTTTGTAAAGCGAAAAATTCAAGAGACGAAATAGCATGGAAAGAAGGGTGGAAAGATAAGAGTGAAAACAATAGTATTAACATCAATTTTATAATGATATCGTTGATGATATCACTAATTGTGATTCACCAAATGATCGATACAATCATTCTTTCTCTTCTTCAAAAATAAGGTTAATCAACGTGTATTAACTTTTTCAAAAGAAAGTTTGAACTCACGCGATCCAAATTATGGTTAAAGGCTAAGCTCATTATTTCTTCATCATGCATGTAAAACATACAGGTTGAATCACCAAAATTGCTTGTAAAATTTTGTTTTAAAAAGAGATTTCGAACAGAAAATGATATAATACGATATAATAACCTTTCCAGATATATAATCTCGAAATATATAATTCTCTCGTTGCTTTTAAAAAATTTAATCTTAAAGAAGTTGAATATTTTTAATAAATTATAAAATGCATAATCAAAAAACGAAAGAGTCGTCGAATGTACGAAACGTCGAGAAAAGGAAACGTAAAAGGAAATTAAGTGTATTAGTAATTCCTGTCATAACTAAAGCGAAAGAGCGAAGTAAGAAACTCGCGAAGGGTGCATATATGTATAAGGGTGCACAAAAGAAAATCATTTCAGGCGTTATAAGAGGGGGGGAAAAAGGAGAGGAAAGAGAGTGGATGATCAAAGCGGTTCCGTGAACGGAGGGGATACGATAAAAGCGTAGAAATTGTGACGAAATGGAAGAAAGAGCGATATATTGAACGATAAATAGTCCGATTAATAAAGCAAGAGGAACGAGAGAAGAAACGTGTGACGAAGAAAGGAAAAAGAAGAGAAATAAGTGAAAAGAGAAGAGAAGAGAAAAGAAATAACACGAGATCTGTATAAGGAGTGACGAATGAAACTTGAGGAGGGGTGAAATCGAGGAGGGCGGGAAACGAAACGGTAAGAAGGGAGGCAGAGCCATTTAACCCTCCGAAACTTTCCCTCTGCTCGTGGTTAACGCAATGTACGTAACCAACCGAGCGTTTATTTGCAGACGAGAAAAATGAAATTACAATAAAGTGAAATGGAGTTCTAACGATCTGGCTGGCTTTGCATATCCTCGATCACAGCGCCCTCTCTGCCTTCCCCCTGCTCGAGGTTAACTATAAAACGCCCTCGTTAAATTTTGTTTTGAACCACTTTATCGCAGCCGATTTTCCTTCCTTTTTTTTTTTTTTTTTTCTTTTTTTATATAAGCTCGTTTTTTGCATTTCGTCGACGAGCAGGAAAATTCATTGCGGATTAACGATTGCTATATCTGTTATAAACAAAGATTCTTTGTGAAGTATTTTCTGTTTTCCATATATATTTTCACGGTAATTTACACGGTATATTTTTATCGTAGAGGCACAAGGATAAATCGATAAATAAATTATACCTTTGTGCGAGGAGAATAAAAAAACCATGAAAAATATGTTTTTTTTTTATTATTGATATGTGGAATTGGCCAAATATCACTTCTCAATATAATTTGTATATACAATTTTAAAAGTTTACTTTTCTTTAAGGAGGAAATATATAAAAAATGATATATACATTTATCTAGAAAATTTTATTATAGATTTTTGAATACGTATATGTTTATATATTATTCATACAGTATATATTTCAATATTTTAAAAGTTTTAAAATCCATATAGATATATAAAAGTTTAATCGTATCACACAATTTCCCTCGGAATAAAAATTCTGTTTCTCGTATCATCCTCCATAACTTCCTTAAGTAACACCATTTCCAACACAATTTTCTCTTTCAAAAAGATAAAAAACGTTGAAATAGTTTCACTCCATCTAATAAATTAAGCTACTTATCCCAACGTCTTGCTCTAACTAACTACTTACTCGCTTCCCTCCCTTCCTCCACATCCCTTTACCCTCGAATTACCGTATGTATATAATGCAAATTACCTACGCCGCGTAATCTAAACGATCAAATTCTAGGTAGCGTTTCGTGTTTCGATAGCTCGATACGGTGTCGACATCGCCTTCAAAGATATCGATCCTTTGCTCAAACAAGCGATGGTTTCTTACGTACGTGCATACATACGTTCACGGTACGTTTGCCTCTCTTTTAAAACATTCTTACATTCGCTATTGGTTCAAGCACACCCCGAAGAAAGTATATCAGTGTTCTCTCAAAGGAGAAGAGGAACACTTGTATCAGCGTGCAGTAACGTATGCAGCCAGGTGTTATCATTCCCTCTCAACGATAATATTGCTCTTACCATCGTATGCGTTTCTTCCGCTCTCGCATTTACCTTGGACTCTACGACACCGTTGCCACACGATATCGACCTTTTCTTTTCGAAGGGAATAGAAATGGAAAAATAAGACGTCGTAAAAGTGCAAATCTCGCGTGGAATCACCATCGCCAATTTCCACCATATTTACAACTTGTACTTGTCTGGGTTTCGGTTGTAAAATGATCACCTTTGGACTTTGTTGTTTATCATCTACTAAAAAAAAATTAATACTAATATTCGCGTGAAGATTTCAATGTTTCCAAAATTTTATTTTTGAATATTTTCGTCGCGAGAGGAAATGGTAATATCATTTCTCGTTTTGCTTTATCATTTTAGAAAATTTGATGAATTTTTCTATTCATGGAAATTTTATCTCTTATTATAACGTGGATAAATTTTTTTGTAGTTTAAAAGAGGAATATTGTGCAAGTCATTTCGTTTAAATTTTCCAATTTAAATATCCACAATTTTTACAAATTATTCCATTGCTTAGGGTGATTCACCCTGTATCACCCTTTTTGTTGCGAACGATTTACATATTGGATACGATTTTTTGGAAGTTGCGTAATTAATTGGCGACCGAACCACAGCACAGATGATTTGTATTAATTACGTGAGCGTGGCGCAAATATTTTTTGACAGGTATAATTCGTATTAATGAGTAAATATGAATTCGGATTATGTACAGCGCGTACCCTCGTACGACAGTGATATGAATATTTATTGAATAACGTTTGATCAAAACGGATTGTTTTTTAATTCCATTATCTTTCTGCCAATGATTTTTGAGTAAAACGTGTAAACTGATTACCGATGAAACAAATATCCGCAGTTTTTACACGGGGTCATGCATACGCGTGGATTAATTAAGAAACGCTTAAAACATCTATTAATTAAATTTCGCATTCATAACGTTTCCATTTTATCCCCTATCAATTCCTTGTTATAACAAAACAGGATATTTTTCGATTAATTCATTCACTTCCATGAATCATTGAGAATGGACGGTGTCGTTTATTGTTACGTTCGAATTTGTATTGCATCAAGAGAAAAAAAAAAAAAATATAAAAATAATTGCGGAAATTTTCTCATTTTCATCGATTTCAATAGAACCATGGAAATAAATATATCGGTTGAGGATCGTTGAATACGATTTAATCGTAATTAGATTTTAAATCGGTATAATTATTTCAAAATTAAATAGTGCGTGTACAAACTAAAATTGCGATAAAATTATAAATTAAACGAGTGTTATTATTTCCTCTTGAATTTAAATTATACATTGTGATTTAAGGATATGGCGGCTTTAAAGAACCATCTGTGTAAATTTTCAAAATAAATACTGGAGATTATTTTGTGACTACTGGAGACTATTCCATTCTGATTAAAATTTAAAAGAAAAAAAATAAAAGAATTATTTTAATAATTTCATTAAGTAATGCAATGAAAATTAATAATAAATCATTTTATTTCAATATCGACATTAATTTTGTGAAAGATATATAAATATTTTCAATAATTACAAAAATAATAGAAGAAAAATTGAGATTTGGTATATTTTAATTTAATCCTAAGCAATGAGATAGTTTCCTTTCTTTGAATATTTTTTCAATGATGAAATCAACAACCATTTCAATCAGTAAAATCAACGTATTCTCGTATTCTCTGAGGTTGTTAAATATTTTTTTAGAAATTTATATGCTTGATGGCAATTTATATGCCTGCAAGGCAATCTAATGTATCGCTTAAACAGCCGTGACTCATGACAATTATAATAACGTTTCAGTACCAGAGAGAACGAAGCATTCTCGTTTACACAAATTTGTTCAATCAAGACGATTTCGTCAACGATCAAATATTTCTTACGTATACATAATAATCACTGCAAGAAAATCTTATAATGAATCGAAGTTCAAGAAAACGATTTTGGTTAATCTAAAATGTCACACAATAGCCACGAATTATCATGAAACAAAAGGGCAGAGGAAAAGACGAGCAATTGCATTACGTGTGATCATAGTTTGCCTCTTTACGAGATGAAAGAGCATTTGAAACCTCCGTTACGAAGAACAAACAAAATTTCATTTTTCGCAAAGGGATCTGAAGCGACGAAAAATTAATCTAGCTGGTGAAAATGATAGTTTACTTTAGCAAACGAAGAAAAAAAAGGAACGAGGATGGCATTATAATGTAAAAAGATTAATCGAAGAGAGTAATTCTTTTTTAACTCGATTTTGCAATCGATTAGACTGTAATGAATGATGTTCAATAATTCTTTACGTAATGCTTAAATATTTTTAACTGAAGATACGTAGAGTGTAAATTTATATTAAATAAGAAGACTCAAGATCTTTAAAAAAAATTATCCATAAATTATTTGAACGAGTTTCGTGTTAATGTGATTTTTTTAAAAAGAAAAGAAAAGAGTGCTTTTTATTTAGAAATAATCGGAAACGAAAGTATAAAGAATATCGATATATAATGGAATATCGATTATCCTAATTAATATGGATACAAACTCGTTTCGATAATCAATTTTCGGATAATAAATTTGGAGGAGCAAAATTTGCAAACGTATACCGGAAATAAAACAATTTTCAAACACAATATCTGAAAATATAAATCGTTATTTACATAATAATATAGAAAATAGATTAATCATTTTATAAATAACGAAGGTGTGGTTTGCAATTATTGAACGCGTAATTCAATTAATATAAAATTGTATTTTCGCAAAAATAATTCATTCATCATGAGAAAACGAGTGAAAATATTCGAGCATCCAGTTTCAAGTTATTCGTTTCCGTATTTTTTCCATCCCCCACATTTTTTATTTCCTTTTTCTTTATCTTTTTCTTTTTTCTTCTCCATTAATACACCACTCTGTCATTGAAGAAAGAGAACGAAGTAACTTCCTTCCTTTCGGGAAACGCAAATGTTTCCTTCATAACGGTAGAAAAGCCATCGTGGTTCCTTTTAATAAAAACTCTCGAGAGAAAGATTACGTTCATTCAGGAAGTTACAATTACCAGTGCAAATGCAAATATGAGGCGTGCTGTTTGCGGAAAGTCTCGTAGAATCACCGGGAAAAAGAAAATTGGAAAATGGACCATAGTGCGAATTCAGTTACACGGATTCATTTTAGATTATAATCTATTCAAGGGGAACTTAATTTCTCTATGTTTTTCACCGTCGGTTAACCACCTTGATTGCTTCATCTTTATTCTTCAAAAGATTGCGATTCTTCTCTGTCCTATACTTTATATATTAGAATGATGCGAATCGTTTAATTCCTTAAGCTGTTAATATAGTCGTTATAAAAAATTATTTTACATTACTTTATTCAGTTCATATGCAAATTATATAACATACGTTTTCATAAATAACTCGAGCTTTAAACAATTAAAATAATTTCATAAATTATTCTTCTATATTTTCTCTATACGTAAGAAGTGGAAGAACGTTGAATAATTCGATATAAAAAAAATTTATTCCTTAAAAACGAAGTGTTCTTTTCAAAAAATGTGATAATTTCTAATCGTGAGCATTTTCAAGAATATAACTTCCTTCGAGAAATTGTCAAATAAAAAATGTGTCAAATAAAAATCGAGTTCATCAAAATTCGATAGGAAGAAGGGGGCCAATGGGCGCTCGTTCGATGCAAGTGTTGCGTCTGTCGAGAATGCCTTGAAAGCGAGTCACTTCTTACCCTCGTTTCGATCCCTCGTCGCAGGGTTGTCTGTCGTTGTACGATCGCCGTGCAGTCGGGTAAGCTGGAAGAAAAACACGATGAGGAGTTGGTAGGAAAACGAGGAGGGGGCGAAAAAAAAGCACTCTCGTAAAGATATCACTTTTTACGTTTCCGTCGACGCGCTTGAAATATCAGAGGCTGACTGGTGAAGAAAATACTGAGCACAGGGAGAGAGGAGAATTCGAGAAGAATCAGTTTTAGAAATTGGAAGGTCCACCTATAGGACAATATGAAAGAAAATTTCACGAGTGAAATTTGTAACGATATAATAACTTATATTATAATATATAATATACTATAATATATAATATACTATAATAAACTTATATTATAATAATATTTATAATAAATTCTTGATAGTCGATTGATTTATGAAGAAAGAGATTGTTCGAAAGAGATTTAAATTACCTTGTTTAAAATTCTTCGGCTTGGAATTTTTCCCTCTGTTATTTTTCGATAAATACGAACTAAATGCCAAGTATTACAACTACCAATAAAGAAGTTCAGGAAATCTAAAGTTAAAATCTAAAAGCTATTTTAAATATCGATTTCCATTCGTTTACATTCTTCATGGATTTATTCTTTGTTTCCTCAAGGAAATTTAACGACTGATTTTACCTCGTTTAACTAGGAGAGGGGAAGTCGAATTTGGATCGCTAAAATAACAGTTAAATATCGAATTTCGTTATCAGTTGGTAACGAAATCCCAAGTTTATAAGTGGATCGTGAGGGAATGTATCAAAGTTGGCTATAAAACTCATCCGGAAACAGCACGAAGGGAGCATGTGCACGTGACTAATGATACCAATAGGCAAATAAATGCGTACAGATATCACGTAAAGTAAACAACAGCTGTCGTAGCCGCGAGAGCGCATAATTTGTTATACGTATACAAGTAAAGCTTTTGTACCAATTATACGATGCGGTCACGACGAATACATTTGCCGTAATTATTTGTGTGTTGGAACTTATGATGCGTTAACATACATATACATGAACTACCGAGACATAAAGGATAATATGCATATCGACATTTCTAATGCGCATCGTAATGCCTGAAATCAATTTGCTATATGTATACGTGTATCGGAATATATGTCTTTTAGGATATGTTCTGATTCATTGTACATATGGATACATTCAATATTAATATATTTCTTAGAATCCTGTATTTTACTTTTATTAAATATTTTACATCGATAATTAAATTGCGGATATTTATGCATTTATGGAAAGTTTGAACGTATGAAATACTTATCGAATACATGCCACGATATGCAAAAGGATACGAGATATTCAAAGTATATTTATATTTATTATTAAAGTGGATTGAATCGAAGATGTTGAAAAAATGAATGAATAAATAAAGGATCAGGAAAGAAATTTATTATTTTAATTATATATTAATAAAAAAGGTCCATGTTCATACTATGCTTCGAATTTATTATTCGATTAAATAATTGCATTAATATTTTATCATTGTCCATGAACGCTCAAATCAATTCATTGATCTAAGATATACGATCGAGTAGGAAAAAATTTCATTCAAAACGAAGAGGCAAATCGTATAAGGAGAAACTATTGAAAAAGAATAGTGGTAAGGAGGGAAATAGAACAATGCTGAAGCGAAATGTGAAAATAATAAGGATGAAATGTTCACGGGGTTTTTTTGAAAGGATTCTTTCACCACCCGTGGCGCACTTTTTCGTACGTGAGCGCATATGCAGCCATATGTACTTTACTACGTGCGTCAGAGAATAGAAGGGTTTTCTTGGTAAGAACACGCGTTACGGGCTGCACATACATTATTCATCGACAATAGAGCACAGTCACATCCACCTCGGCAGGTGATGAAGATACAATCCATGTGCCAAATACAATTTGACATGTCATAATCAAATGCGAAGAAATTGAAGTAATTGGAAGAACTGATTAGAAATAGAATATTTTTTCGATTGAATATTAAAAAAAAAAAAAAAAAAACATTGGAAAAGAAAAGAAAGAAGATCAAGAATCAGAATAATATCAATGATTTTCATAATGTATTTATTACATTTATCAAATTTGCACGGATATTAAAATTGTTTAACTAGAAATTATCTTTGATCTACGTATCAAAGGATTTTATGAACCGCTTCGTAAATTTCGAATTTCTCGTCCAAGATCTGATAAGGTGGAATCAAAGGTTCGTCGCCTTTCGTGGTCGCTTACCTGCATAGTAGAAGCCTAATTAACCAAAGGGTTCGGGGTACCCTATAATCCTCGAAATTGATAGATCGAATCGACAAAAAGCGTATGGTTGATTATAGCACGCGTGGCAAAATCGTGCACGTCAAATGCACGTTTTGCACGACCAGCAAAATCGCACGACGCCATTCTTTAACCAATTTTAACATCGTCGTTCGAATTGCTCGATTAAGATCGAATATGCATGCATATATATATATATATATATATATATATATATATATATATATATAGATCCACATCGCGGAATTTACATACTAATCGTTCTGAAAATCGTTTAGAGTTCCAAGTTGCGACGTAGTCGAGCGTTTCTTATGCATCTGCCTCCCTCATTTTCGTGGAATCCCAAAATAGATAAGAGCTTTTTCACGTCTTGCCGCGTGATACGGTGCAGACCAGTCGTGATAAGAAAAGAGCCCACGAGAATTTTAACGGTGAAAATGTGAAAATAAGTGAAATGGAGGGGAAAGTGGTAACAAGGAATTTCTTTTTACTGTCAGACGACTTTTTCATAATTAGCGAACTAATTAACTTAAATACTGCCTTAATTTAATCCTCATCCATTTCCTTTCATATTTAAGGACACAAAATAAGATGAAAGAGGATTTAATTAGAGAATTTATCTTCGTCCCTCAAATTCTATTTTTCTTACTCGTTAATATTAGACATGTGATGGTAATAACGTTTATAAAGAATATATAATAAATGTAATATCATCACAACGTATGAAATAATTAGAAAATAATAATAATATAGAATCATTTATAAATTTATTCGTTCATAAATTAATAGGTTACGTATCGAATTTTAAATTGATAATATCTTTTAATATTGTGAAGAATTTATACGCAATAAAGATTTTTTTTTTTTAAATAAAATATAAAATGCATACATTAAAGTTTTCGACGACATTGAGTTTTATTTTTTCTCTAATTGTTTTCCACGTTGAAAGTAATTACGTCGAAAATTCTCTTTGTAAATATTCGAATTAAACTTTGTATATTTGAAAGCAATATGTAACATTTAAAAATATATGAACGAATATGAAAAAAATTTCAATGAAACGTTCATTACTCTGATAAATTTGTCTTATGAAGATGAAAAAAATTATATGCGAGATTGAATGTATCATTACAACAGTACACTTTTTCAATTCATATTTGTGCTTACTGAAATATATATATATATATATTCATTTATAAAATTATTCTGTTTTTACGTGTACTTTGAATTTTGGTTTAATTGGAGATTTCGGATTTCACACCCTTTTAATTTAATTTAAAAATAATATTGTTCGATTTTTGATTTCTCATATTTTCCCTTCTCTTTTCTTTTGTGGAACATCTATCTTTCTCAATCTTTTTCAGTTAAAAATAAATATATATATATAATTCATTGAAAAATAAATATAAATAAAAATTCATTGAAATTTACGAAAATTTATTTCGATTGATTTTCAATATTAATCAATCTGTATTTATATAAACTTCAAATATAATTTCTCTAGAGATTAGAGGTTCTCCGATATTCTAATCCATTTATCGACGAATTAAGAATCAATTCATGGAAACGGTATTCGTGGTAAGAAAGTGGTAAATATGCATCTGGGCCCTGAGTTCAATGCTCTATTTCCCACGGCAGATGCAAAGCGCTGCCGGAATCGGCCTGTACAAATAATCATTGTAATCCTTTTCTTAGCTTCACGTCGGCGTATCGCCCTCAGTAAACTACGGTATTCATGAGAAGAGGCAGGCTGAAATTAAGAAAAGACACCGACGTTTCCAGTTGGAAGCTACACCAATCTAAATATTATGTTGGAACTTTCCTCGAAAACAATCGTTCATTGTTTATCGTCTTTAAATGAATCTTCCCTCTTGGATAGGGCTATGAATCCCGGTAGAAAGGTAAATTATCTCTTTCATTAAAAGAAACTTGAACTTTCAAAGTGAAAAATATAACTTATTGATCGAGGTGCTGCGAAATTTCATTAAGAAATCTCCGTTATTATTATCCGTTATTATTATTAAATACAATTTCGTTATTTATAATAAAATTATTAGAAATAGATTTGAATATTTATTATCTTCAACTTTCTCAAAGATTTAAGGTATCATTTTTCATCTTCTTGCTACGTTAAATTATTATTTCTAATACTTGAGATAAAAACCATAGAAAAGATCGAGTGTAATCACTTTGAAAGCTCTTCAAAATTAAATCATCCACGAAAGAAAAAATTTTCAATCAGTCCACTCGATAAAATAATTAAAATGATTGCACATTTTCGTAATTACATTACAATTACAGATAATCTTCATAATTATAAGCGCAACGATGCTAAATTTTTCACCTCCATCTTTTCAACCCCATTCTTTAAACTCTGAATCGATAGCAATGGTTCAGAAACGACTATCAGATAGAGTGTAGGGTGCACGTCTTGCCACGATGTCGAGGAATAGGGGCGACCCTGTGACTTCCGACAGAGCAATCCCACTTGAACGAGGAGAAACAGTTTACCTTGTGTTTGAACGCCTGAAGCAGATAATGGTTTTGTTGTTCCACGATCGATCGATCGATCGGTTCCGTCTTCACGGGCCTCGCGTGTCTCTTCGGTCGGTGCTCGTAATTCCTGTCGACAAGGACGATAAGTCACCCCGTAAAAGGCAACGAGAGATTGCCACCATTCGATTCAGCCGAGTTTAACGATACTTCCCCCGTAATTCATGAGTTAAAATTGCAGCGAAGTCGTCGTTTTACATGATACTTTTCATGACTCGATCCCTTCGTGAAAAGAAAAAGGGAAGAAAAATTATTCGATCCACATGGAACTGTCGTGACAAAATCTCGTAATCGAGATTTTCATTCCATTTTTACCTCTATTTGAGAATATAGTAGACAATAAAATCGATAGTGCAAGTCTCATTTATCCAGAACCGTTTAAGAGAGAAGCAATTCGTGTAGCCAAGCCTCTTTTGCATAAGTGGGCTGATATTATTAATGAATTTTTAGTAAATCGCAGTTACTTACGCAATTGCAATCGTTCGATTACTTCATTTAATGCATTCATTGATATGCATACAATCGTGTCATGAGTTTTTCTTTTCTTTTTTTTCAAGAAATGTAAAAGATGCAAAACGATATTCTAAATTCTCTTTTCTAAAACATGGATTCACCATGTTTTAATATAACTGACGTAACCAATTCTATTTCAATGTAATTGAAATTACGTAACTAGCATGATGAAATGACAGAGGTCCAGTTAGAGATCGCCTAATTGGGAATTGACGTAAATTCCTATTTCAATGAATTGAATCCTGGCGTAGCATAATATATAATTAGCATGAAGCGGTGGTAAATTCATATATTCATTCGTGAAATTATTCACGGGACGTTTCGAATTATTGCAACCCTTGACTCGTTTTTCAACAGAGCGGAGCATAAACCGTCTGAAAGCTGTGGAGGACTGTCTCGTTGCAAGAGACATTGCACTTCTCCCGTGTACCCGACGTAATTCGCAAATTAAGCTCGCTCTAGGAGAGTCCTACCCTGTTCTTGACGTAATTCACGAGATGTAACTCTCACGAGTTGCCGCTTAAAAATACTCGACTTCGAGTTAATTTTTATGTACCGCTGCCTAACCGCGCAACCACAGAATTTGTCAGAGAATTTTAGAAACTGTTGCCGGCAAACGGTGGCAATTATTAAAAGTGCTTGTGAGTTGCGAAAAAAAGTTGCTTTTTCTCCCCCACCCCTTTCAGAAAAATTGAGTTTAAATAGAATCAATTACGTGTTAATACAACAATTACGAATGAAGTACATTGAGAAAATATTTTAAACAGGTTTAATTGAGATATGTTCTATATTTTTTTATTCAATAATTATTTCTTATTTAATACTACTTTAATAGAAGGATATTGCAAAAAGTAATATAACATAATGTAATTACAAATTCGTCCAAGTTTTTAATAATTTTCGATCAATCAAAATGAAATGAAGGTAATTACATTGATCGAAACTGAAGGGAAAATAACACGGAACACGAATAAATCACTTCTTTCAAAATTCCAGATCATCAAACGTGCCGAACACTCGAAACCCCAGAAATATCCCCGAGTACGAGATACTCGAGGTGTATAAATCGACACGCGTTATCACGATCGTACTCCGCTTCACGAGAAACAAGTTAATCATCGGGCGCCAGGCTTAAGTGGTTGTTATCGTTAACAAAAACCAGATCTACCGAACGCTTCTTTGGCGTTTCCATAAGGGAAAACCGAATTCCAAGGGAGGTCTAGGGTCCGGGCCACTTGTCATTCCGCTTGCGCACGCCGACCTCACACATATGCATCTGTTCTTTAATCAAAGAAATGGCGTCGAGCGTGTTGCTAGATGGCGCAACGGTAAGGGCACGTCATTTTTGAGAGTAAAATACCTCTCAGAGTTATTTCTTATGGGCAATTCTTTCAGATTGATTGTCAATCTTAATTTCCATTAGAGAGAAATAAATCTTGGGAGGAATTTTTGTAAGAGTCAACCCAGAAATTTTTCTTCGTATATTTACTTTGAAGACAGATGAATAGAGCAATTGTTTTTGAAATTAGATCTTTAAAATTATTCAATAATAATATTCTAAACTTGGAAAATTGATAAATACAGGGGAAAATATCCTAAACCATATACTTGGATTTAAAAATCTTTTCCTTGACATATCTGCTATTCATTCAAGAAGAATATAGAAAATATAGGAATACGTTAACACATTAAGAAGTAACAAAGGAAAAATTAAGAATTTGATAAACACGACAATACAAATTCGTGGATTTCAATTATGGAGGATATCGATGCTCAATCTATGCTAATAATTCGACCAATCCC
Organism: Apis laboriosa; assembly: GCF_014066325.1. NCBI lineage: Eukaryota > Metazoa > Arthropoda > Insecta > Hymenoptera > Apidae > Apis > Apis laboriosa. The sequence goes on along the minus strand of NW_025224529.1, from coordinate 202,289 downwards.
ATGGTGGTTTCACTCGTTGATACGAGCAGTTCCCGGCTGGAACAAACTCCCTTTTGCCGAAGAGCAGTGTGTGGTAGATGTGTACCCTTTGGATAGAATCAAGTTCGGAATAGGGAGGCGGAAGAAAGGGACGGTTCGATGGAAGATAAAGAGGGGAACGACGTCTTAGGTCTCATTGAAATGCGAACTCGTGCCAGACCGGGGGAATGTGGCTGTATCTCTGCCATGGATTAGAATACATAACCTATCTGCCGTGTCATCCACGTCGCCCGATTCCTACTGCCGGCTGCCGCTATGCCTTTCCAAGGGAGTCTAATTAATTAGCCTATCGCATCGTGCACGCAAACCACCGGCGCTCTCTCTCTCTCTCTCTCTCTCTTTCTCTGCAGCCCCCGTTAAAGGACAAAAGGCCAAGATGCTTAACGTCGATATCTTTCACTTTGCAACCTGCCGTGTGGTCCTTTTAAATGAAATGAAAACATTCCCCACCGTAGTCAGAATTTTCGTTCCTTCTTTGCTCCTCGACGTGTGTAATGACAGAAATTTTGAAATTCGGGGGATGAATTTGTGATTGGAGTGAATGGATAAGGATAATATGTATAAGGAACGTGGTGATGTATTATTAAGAAGTAGTAAGTTGGTCGTTGATGAATATTTGAGGATTGATAACACGATGATGACGTAATATAGGAATTCATGGATGTTTGTGAACTGTGAAGTCATATGGGTAATTTTCTACGTCAAATTTATCGATAATTTAACTTCTGGTCAATCTTCGCATCGTCGATGAGAAAGATTATATGAAAATATTGTGGTTGTGTCTATCATTTCTGAAATAACATCGGTATTGATTCGTAATAGGCGAATTCTAATCGATCCAATGGGTTAAAAGGGTTGAAAGTTCAAGTATTCGACATATGGATTTTGCAACGTTTTAATTAACCAATTAAAAGAAGTCTAGAAAGTTTAATTCTATTAAAAGTTTTTCAAGTTTGTATTTGAACTACAACTTTACTATCTGTAAGTAAACTTACACTTTATTTTTTCATCTTACATTCTCATATAATTATTAATTATATTTCAAGTAAAAAATATTACAACTTTGTTAAGATATTCAATATACCATTATTCACGACATTATCCTTTAATAATGACATAAGAGGATGAGAGTGCAGTATTTCGACGGAACGATTCGATAAAATAAATATTGATATACGGTACACCACTGCTATGAAGTACAGATGTTACAATCGATTATCCATAAATAATGGTCAAAGTATTGGTGACCATAAAACTGTCTTTATATCCTTAAAATATCGATAATCCTGATAAATCGAGGAAGTTACCGTGTAACTTTAAGCTGTCTCTAAATTTGCTTTGAGGATTGATGTTAATAGGAAATGAAGAAACCATTTTTATTTACCATTCCTTTCACATACACCTAGTATTTAATCACATTTGTTTTTTTATCAACTTTGTTTCTAAATTCTACACTCTCTCAATGACACAAATTTTCATCCTCGAAGGCCATCATCATGCCAAAATCATCCCATTATCAAAAACGCGCACAAAAATATATTTCTGTATTATTGAAAGAGATGTTACGATGGGCCAGACTATCAATTAACCAGACCACCCTGCACAATTCATTCACTACAATTATTCAATATAATGGAAATACGAGAGAGATTTACAAGACGACACACCTGTAATCGAATTTTATTTGCTTCCTTCACAATTTTACAACGGTTTCGAATTCCTCGCGAGAAAGAATAAATTTGCATAAATCGTGTCGGTGCATGTAGCGTGCAGTTTTCACGCCGTATAAATTCCACGTCCCTCGAGTAAATGATGTCATAACCGCGAACATATCGCGGGACAAGGGAATCGAGCGCAGATGTCGCTACGAAAGGGCGGGCAGGTGGGCAGCCGTCGTCACCCGGTGTAAGAAACGTCCCCGGCACGGAAATCTGGTTTCAAATACACGAGGCCCCTCCCTCCGATCACGATTTCTCATCACGTGCCGGATAAGTGGAAAGCATGAACAAGTTTTCGAGCACGAATGATAAGACAGAGGCGACGAACTTTTAACGAATAATCTCGTCGTGGCTCCCTTCGAGAAGGGAGAAGGGAGGATACAGTCGTTCCCGCGGACGATACCATCTACCTCCGCCTCGGTAATGTAAGTATGCTGCGAGCGAGTTTGCCCAAGAGTGGATGGAAAATTGAAACTTGGCGAAACTGATTCTGAATATTTAATCGACGGGTTGAGAATTTCCTAGGGACAAACTCGATGCGACTCGTTTTCGTCGTAATTCATTCTTTGTTTTACCCAGAGTAGCGTATTTTTTAACGTAATTAGATACGATTATGAAAGGAGGATTCTATTCGAATTTTATTCGAAGTTGAAGTTTAAATCTCGTATAATAATTTCAATAATATACGGAGTAATCTTTAGTTTAGTAGATGTTTATACGATAAATAGGCGTTGAAGACAACTATATTTCTTTTCCTTTATCTTAGAGATAATAAAATCGTAAATTAAATCACCGATATAAATGGCAAATTATAATTATTAAGATGAATTAGATTTCATTGAATTTGAATATATTTAAAACAAATTGATACGTAAATAATATTTTCATTCGAAATAAGAAAAAAAGATAAAGAGCAGGCATTTCTTCCTTGATTAGAAACAAAAGAAGCGTTATCGCTTTCTTCGTACGAATACACGTGTTCCCGTACTTCCTTCGAGACATTTACTGTGATATGAATCGGACGGCTTGTTTGAAGAGAAACATAAAAATTGCCGCGTCTCATTTAGCCACTCGTTCTTCGTCAACGTCACGATTTACCGCACTGGCTGACCGGTTGTCGTAGCGGCACTTGACTGGAACGCGAAGGCGTAGGGTAATAATTCATTAACAAAGACCTGCGATTAACGTGCTGGACACACAACATTAGTTTCCTTCGGAACGTGACCGTACAATTTCTTCGACGAGGTAGAAATATATTCGAAGGTGCAAAGATGCGTGAACCTTGTTCGCGTTGTGATTAATAACCCTATTTAATTAACATTCTCTGCTATCTTTAGAAAGTTAGTCATGTTGCTGGTTTTTATGACATTTATTTTCCTCGATAATTGTTTCTTTTTCTGCAATTGTATATACGTATGTCGATATTTTAACGCGATTACGTTTTATTCAAAGATTCGACTTGTTATTTTGAATTTTGTGGTAAAAGGATATATAGATAGGGAATATATAGATAGACAATCTTGGATAGAATGATGATAGTGAGTAGACGTTTTTAGAAAATGGACGAGGTTACTTTTAAAAAAGTTTTAAAATTTATGTTAGCTCATCGAAAGAAAACACGTTATATTTAATAAAATCGAAAAGAATTTATTGCTCGAAACTTTCAATATTTATTGTTAATATTTTACATTCTAAGATTTCGATTCAAATTTTTACAGATAGTATTTACTTTTCTTCAATATTATTTATACGTTGCCATCGTAAATTTGATTGTCTTCCCGTAATTCGCTTTTAAGTCTTTTATCATCGTATCTTAAATTTTACATGAATTTTTTACAATCTTTCTCGTTTCGTGAAAGGCTTCTTAAATTATAGGCTATAAAACCGCGCAATCTCAAAATTGGTCTATCTATATTTTCATTTTTCCATTCTGCTCAGCATATCGATCAATAAAAATCAAATAAGATCTTATATTTTGTGGATCGTGAAACACGTGTATAATAATGATATGCAAGATGAAATTAATTATCGAAATCTCTAATATAAATAAAATTCTAGCGTGAAAGAGCAAATTTATTTATTTTTATACGATTATTTTGCAATTAAAAATAATTTACGATCCGCAAGATTGATTAACGATGCTTCGAAGTTGCGTGTCCACAGATCAGCGCGTGTCAAGTCACGTGAAAACGAACGACACTTCGGTAATTCATTTTAACTTGTTTCCATGTTCGAAACGTTCGAAGGTATAGTGAAACGAGCGTTTAATTATTTCCCTCGTACTCGTGTCAACTCGTTATAGCGACAATCGAGAGTCGAATGCCATGGCGGTTTTCTTGGTTAAGCGGGGAAAAAAGTTTTCCATATTCGGCGACTTCTCCAATTCTCGCGTAACAAACATGAAAATTGCATGGATTTCACGTATTCTCTCGAAAACAAAACGAAAACGAATAAAATGAGATGTATTCGAAAAAATATGGATCTATAGTTCAATTAATATTTTTGCTATAGCATCTTCAAAATCGAAAATTGAATTATACATTCAATTTTTGGAATAAGGAATAATTTAGAAATACTTTGGATTGATTCATCGTGAAAGAATACTCGAGAAAATGATTTATATTTGCATTCAGTTTGAATCACGTAAGTATAATTTAATAATTATACCGTTTAATTAAACCGTTTATTTCAGAGATATATCTATAAATATTATAACTTCACTTTTCCCGAAGAAAATCTTTCTTTCTTATTGAATTATTCAAATATTGAAAAGAATTTAAAAAAAAGAAATAATCTCGGTATAATTTCAAATATTCTGGATGCACTTATTTTAAACAAATTCACTCTACTAACCATCTTTGTTTTTTTTTTTCAGATTTCTTAAAGATTAAGAAATTAAACGTTTCTGAGAATCAATCAAAAAGTTTGCTGCACATTGAAAACAATGATCCTTTTTTGAGTTAGAGAACAAACAATTAGAAAAATTCATGATAAATTAAAGAACTTATTGTATAAATGGAACGAGAAGTTGGATGAATTTTTAATACAAAAGAGAAACAATATTTCCAAGTACACTATCGCGGGAATCTACATGCCGCATTATCTGGTGCGCGTTGTTAAAAGATAAAACAGTACCGGCCGTGTCGGACGTTACACTATACGTTTGACGACAGACATGCATTATTGAAGAATCCTTCTAGTTGCGAGCACGCACACCCCTCCAGCCCCCAACAACAATTTCTATTTGTTGCAAATTTACCATGACGTCGACGCTGACACGCTTCGCGGCGTAAAACCGCCTGACGGTTTACGAGCTGTAGAAGTGTTCAGGATCAGACTACACGGTTTGGATGTCTCATTAGCCAGCTACCCTTCGAAAAATAAATTGGCGCTTGTGTCGCCGCGCGAGATACTTGTGGTGGTCACGTAAAACTCCTCTAAAAATCGAAGGAATCGGTACATTATATTCCGTCTCGATGGTAAACGGACGATTCTTTATAAGTCTCAAAACTTGTGTTTGCAATTCACAGAATTAGAGGCACGTCGAGAAATCAAATTTACCGCAAATTTTGTATATAAGGAGATCTGTATCTGATTAAGTAAAGAATCCAATTGAAATTGGCGACGCGATATATGCACGTGAATAATTTCTGCAATATTTAAAAAGAAAATGAATAAGTTTAGAAAATAATACGAGCAAGATTTGGTATATTTTCTATTCTTTTCTCTTTTATAATATATAATCAATAGCAATTAGAATGTGTTAACACATTTAATTCATATACGAAATCTTAGAACTCAAATGAACGAACAATTTCAATCAAACATCTTGAACATCCAAATTTGAAGACTTCAATCGACTTCAAAAAGATTCTTATTAGATTTTTAGAGGCCATCCCCCATTCTTCTTTCGATACGAATTAAACGACACGTCAAACGAGACGCGGTATTTATCGAATATTTAAGCTCAATCACTCGCCATTACGAGCAATTTTTCGAATCTTGGTCGCGGGGGGTCCCATTAGCCGCCGGTATTCGTACAAAATCCACTCAAGGAAAATGCAGAATTACGTTTCCCTCCCTCCCCTGGCTTCTCAGATCGAGAAACGATCTGAGAGAAACGGAGAATCCTGTTTGGGGAATACGCGGTAGAGTTGCACAACGAGCGAAACATCCAACGTGGCCATTACTTGGCGGCAATCGTAACTCACTGGCGGGGTCCAGGAAGCCAGCTGTTATACGTATACACGCTTCCTCCCCCGCTGACTGCATCAGCGCTTGAAATTGGAAACCATATCGCGGGATATACAGATTATTATGCCATTAGGGTATAATGGGAGGAGCATTCGAGTCCACCGGGGGAACGAGCAAGTAGATTTCGTGGCGTGGTGGCTCCTGGAGTGTGCGGCAATTAAACCAGTCGCCGCTTGGGGACGATGACGTGAGGAAGGAAATTATTTTCCCGAAGAGTGGAAATGCCGACTCGTACAGCTCAGGCGGCCAGAGCTTACAAAAAAGCCCAAGTAATTAATGAAGCAAGATAGATTGAAGGAGGTTGAATGACGCATCGTGGAAACCGCATCGTGGAATATTAATGCATCATGATCATTAGTCTAATGCGGTCTGATATGGTGCGCGGAATGATAGAAAGATGGGAATCGAGTGTTCCCTTGAGAAAGAACATGGATTTGGAGTTTCGATTCTGTTAAAAGATACGATTGGAATTTCTTCTTCTTTTTAATTACGTTTACAATCTGTGTTAATTCGACAAGTTGGATAGAAACTTGAAGAGAAAATGATATTTTCGTCGATGAGAAATTTCGATATATATTCGATATATAATTTCTCCAAGTCAAATGGAATAAATTTATCGATAGTTTCTAATTGAACCTTAAATCGTGTAACGCGTACCAAAATAATTTAAAATTGTCGCGTTGTACATTGTTAAGAAAATGGGTTTCTGGCACCCGGTTATATCGGACTGCAATGCTCTCAGCTGCTCTTAAAAACAATATCGCGGTTGGCTGCAGTTGGCGTCTTTAGAATGAAAAAAAAAAAAGAGGTGGGCAAGTTATCTGCTCACAGCGTGAGGCTTCCTCTTCCTCGCTTGAAGCTTGAGGTAGCCATTATTCACCCGTGGCTAAACTGAAAGGAGGGGACGTGGAATAAAGGAAGCCGGTGGATGAACGAAAGGTGGACCAGAGGCGTACTGTTTATTTAAAGGAAAGGGACAGTTGAAAGAGCTCCACAGGACCTCTCTCTGCGCCTATCCGGATCCATTTGAAGTGCGAATAGCCATCGCGTAAAGAATCGTGCAAATAAGTGTTAAGTTGCAGCTGACGAAACGACTGTGCGCCGTGTGTTGAAACAATACCTTATCACGCGCGTAAAATTTTTATACAAACACGAAGCTCGTTCCTTTGCGAAAAGTTTGTTGTAGGATGAATGTTTTCAACATAACTTTCCACTTTACTTTCTTCGGGAAATAATTAAATAAACGAGTGACGTATAGTCAGAGAAATATTTTAAAAAGGAATTGGGAAGGAAATGGATTGATTTTAAACTCGTGAAAATCAAGCATTGCTCGATGATTCGCAATATTTTTATTGAAAATTTTATCATCATACGATATAAATTTCTTAAAAATGATAATGTAAATACAGTGTTCTGTTTCTGTAATATTATGCACATTTCGCAGATCAATATCTTCTTAATTTTATTTATTATAATTTACGTGTCGATTAATTACAATTTTTTTTTCCAGATCTCTCAAGAAAATATACATTCCACCCATCTGCTTAATACATTTACTGTCTGAATCCAACTGTTGCTCCCATGTATCATAATTTAATGTCTCTTTAATACTTTCTACCAGTGAAACATATGTTCGCGTTTATCTTAATCTCTGATACAAATCTGAGAAGGATCGTGGAGGGAATGACGTATCGTTCGTAACGTGGAACTTATTAAAGAAACAGGAACACTTTTTTTTTCATTGTCTGCATGTTGTGACAGCTGCAACCACTTGGAAACGTCTTGGCAGACATCATTGATCGTCATACCGCCGGTTATAACCGACTTCCGGCTTACACACTTTAGTTCAATCTTTCTTCTCTTTCGTCCTAATTATATTGATCCCTTAAAATTTAATTTTTTGCAATTTTGCAATTTACACTCGTCAAAAATTTGCTAAATTTTTATACGATCGATAGGATATCTGTGAAATTTATAAATGGGTCGGTTCGAGAACAGAGAATTTCCATTCGTAAACTAAAGCCTCAGGTTGTAAACAGAGTTTCTGCCGCCATGCGCCACGCTAAATCTTCCAGTGACATTCCCATTTGCAACGGGAATCCGATTACCACCTGCTTTGCGACTTTAAGGATAACCAAAATTCATTTGCTTCCTGATACCAAACGACTACTCGCTTATATTCCCCAATCCAATATTAGAAACGAAATAATAGCCTGTTAATATTAAAATTCCAAAATATATTACATCGAAGGATATAAATGGAAAAGCAATATATCATTGTGTTTACGGTTTCATTCATACGTTCTCGTAAAAATACCAGCATTCAAATCGCTTCATATGCAAATTTTATCATATGCATATTTTATTATATGATTAATGAATATTGGTATAACCTATACCTTTTCAAATTATCATAATTACATTTTACTCAACAACGTGGCTATATTCCATGATAATAAAATAACGTTCCCATTCACGAGAAGAAGAATGTTAACCGATTGAAAAGACCTCGACATTTAATTTACAATTGCACAGATTATATAAACACGGGATATAAATCATGAAAATGTTGATAAATTATGAAAATACTTGGTTATTATTAAGTTATGTTAAAATTCTGCATTAGATGGTCGTATATGAATTGTTAAATTTCACAAATGTGTGGAATGAATCGAAATTTAATAATTAAATGATATTTATTAAACATCAAAGTGAAATTTAAAGCATAATCTGAATATTATCTTTTGTATTGTTTCAGTAATTTTATTGTGGGGAAAACAGGATTATTAAAGATATAGTACACTTAAATTTATATACTTCAATACTTTTACAAGAGTTTAACATTTTACGAAAACTTTAATATTAATGCAAGAATCCAAATTAAGAAACATTCTCCTCTAAATAAATTATAAACAATTTAATAATAATAATAAAAATTATAAACAATTTAAGTTTGAATTAAATGAAGCGAGAAATAGAAACAAATAGAATGAAATAATTCTATCTCTGTCACACGATCGCCTCTCTTTGTCAAAGATGGAACCATCAAGCTTCTCTTTTTCTATCACGAATTAATCGATTATTAAACTTGATAAATAAATCTCAATCAACATTTTCTCTAGAAAAAGATCGTCCAAAGATGTCTCCTCAATATACTAACACCCTATTATACAACTATATGTAATGGTAATTAATTTTTATTAAACAAAAAAAAGAACAACAAAAAAGAAGAACATCTTTGAAACACCCTTCCACTACGATGCACACGCGCATTGTAATTATTTTTCACACAATAAACTTATACTCGTTAAAAGTATTCCATCCAAGCCGTTAAATTAGACGCGATAGAAAACTTCAAAGGCGCGATTTTAATCAACTTTCTGCAAAATGAAAATATAATACGCTCCTTCTTGGCGAAGGGTAAGGGTTTAGGCTCGTTAAAAAAATCTCAAATATAATAACACAGCATTATTTGATCAGGGCCCTGATTCCACGCACGTTTCGGCATGGAAAAAAGAAACACATTGGACACATGGTGAGGAAGCGTATCGATGTTGTTTATCGTCAGACCCACCTGACAAGTCGGCCAACGTGAAACGATTCCACAGGTAGATGTAGCTACGAGCTGACTAACGATATAAAATACCTGACTGGCGAAGCAATCGGCGCGCTGATTGTTCCTTCATCTCGCAAAACGCCTTGAAACCGCGCAGACTCGCAGACGATAATTATTTTCGCCGACAGAGAGAATCGTTTCACACTTTTTTTCCTTTTTTTTTTTTTCTTTTTCGTTATTACTCTGTGACTCCAGAATTTTCGAATCCGAGTGATCATCAAAAACCGCTTGATAATTATCCTAATGGTTTAGGATGGTTGGAGGATAGATTATTTTCGATGATAGTGTGTTTAATTTAATCACAAAATTGCGGATGAAAGAATCTGCTGTGATTTTGTTCTAGTGTTATTATCGTGTTACTTTGTGATGAAATTGATTTCTGAACGTTTTTGATAAATATAATGGCTGTACATATTAAATTATACGTTTAAAATTTATCCATCTTCGGGAGATGGATTTTTAAACCACGTATCTGATAATAATATTTTGAATGAAGGAAATTTGTTATATTATATTGAATTCAATTTATCGTTTCGAAATTTATGATTTGGAGATTTTATTAAAATAATTTTTCGAATAAAAATATGTAAAGTAATCAGATATCAGATTAGTTGAGGTATACAGAAGTACAATGAAATGATATTTAAAAATATTTTTTACTAATTTTTATTATATACTTAAATATAAAAATTTATCCAGGATTTATGACTTCTTGTGCTTCTAACGGATTGAATTAGCCATTCATGATTTCACAACATAAATGTATTATACAATCATTCTGACATCAATCGAATAGTATTGGAGTCATTATATTTCACTACATATTTTTCATATAATTATATTCAACATGAAGCAATTTTATGACACATTCACTTACTCGTAGGTTTAGTCATCGATAGAAAATAATACGAATTACTCTAACTACCTCAATTTTACATGTCTTTTTAACACACGCATGCAAATTTCGTGCATACGATGTAACAAAATTTCGTGTAAAATAATTCAATTATATTCCCAATTGATTCAAAACAAAAGGATTATATATATTTTTTTTTTTACAAAATTGAATTATACACTTTTCCTATAGCGGAAAATCAAAATCGAAATATCTCAAAAAAAAAAAAAAAAAAAAAAAAGAAAAATAAGCGCGCAATGTTTTTGCTTATATTGGCGTTACAAATTCAATAAAAATTGTACGCGTTGTGCAAACAGACGAGGCAAGAAAAAAACGAAAACGTTAATTGATCAGCCAGGTGTGCAGTACATGACAAAATATCTTTTTTTATTTTTTCGTAAATATCAATTCGTGCAATCTGATCACGATGAATGTGGAAGATACACCTGATCCAACACCTGGTGTAAGTTTATACCGAATATTTAGGACGACCTGAAGAATTTTCTCGTGGAAAAAAATATGATACACGCGCAGGTAGATGGTGGCCAAATCGAAGAATGTCAATTTTCAACGAGTTTAACTAAATATCCGATCCATTGGCTGGATATATTACGTATTTCTACGTATTTTCATAGGTTCCAATATATGATCCTATATCGAGTTTCCCTCTCTGCACTCTCTTTTGATTTCATTTATTTCTCTCTTTTGTATATTATTACCATATATATATATCTCTTTCATATACTCTTGTCCATAAGTATATAAAATTTTCGAATTTTTATAATATTTTATTTTATCTCCGTATTATACGCAGATTGAAAAATTTAATTATTCGAATCCTTTGAACAACGAGGCAGACGCGTTTGAAAATAATAAAGACGATAGTCGGGATATCGAGATCAATAGAAATAATTACAACGGAATACATCGATGAAAAGAGAATTTAATTACTTTGTATTATTATCGATGAGATTATTAAATGCATATCACAGCATATTAATTAATTAAAACGCATAATAAAAAATATATTTTATGCAGCTTAATAAAATTCTTTAGAAACAAACGATTTCTATACACTTGTGGACAAGAGTAATACCTCTTTCTCTCGTATTCCATGGCCAAACGGCTGATGCAAATATCTGCAATCGTCGTCCCTAGCTAACTACCAACCATGACATTTTTTCTTGCCAGTAATCATCAAGATATCGTATGAAGACTGGTTTTCGAACGCGGTGTGAATTTCGCTCCCAGGCCGATCCCTACGTTGATTGTAATCGATAGCTTTGAACGCGGTCACCTGAATACCCAATCCATCGCCATCTGCACGAGATTCCCTAGGACCCTGGAATCCACGTATATCTTCGTGATTGATATCTCTCTGTCATTGATAACGTTTATATATTATACATCGTTTCGCGAAATTTTCCTTGATTTGATTGAAATCGTCGATGAAACCGAGGGTGAGATTTATTAATTCGTTATTCGAATTACAATTACGCTATTTTTGATTGTCATTCGTTTCGTTTGATTCTGATGAAATACGGATTGAAACGAGCGATTCTCTTTCCGTAAGGAAATTTTTGTGAATTAAATAAAAATCTTGACTTTTTAAAAGAATGTGAGAGTAATTAATAATTAGAAATGCGCGAATTGTTGTATAAGAAGTATTTTTTCTTTCTATTTGCACAGTGAATAATGAAACGTGGAATAATGTTGTGAAGTTAATCTCTCGTGAAATTCACACTTCACATAATTTCTATATTCTTAACTTTATTTTTTTTTTTTATTCTTTTTTTATTACAGAACAGATCAGAAGTATTAAAATTTTAATCCAAACTTAAATTCCAAAGTTAGCTTATTTACCCTAATTTCTTAAGTTTCCACCCACTATAAATTTCTAAGTAATTTTCCTCAGCTATAACCAGCAAAATGTATAACACACTCTATTTATTATATACAATTAATTAACATAATCTTAATCTCATAATGAGATCTTATGAGCGTTGTTGAAAAGTACTTAAGACTGATTTTAAATCTCTTTTCTTTACAAATCTGAAAGTTAAGAAATATCGAAATCAAAGATATAGATATAAAATAAAACATCGAGTTGATCAAATTGATTCTTTGCAATTTAAATTTCGTCGATTATTATCGTTTACATCCAATAAAAAATATAAAGAATAATAGTTTTTTCTTTTCTCAAAAATTGCAAATTTTGCGTTACATCATTGGTGTAGTAAATATGGATAAATAATTTAATCGAAGAAAACTAGATGTTTTATAAACTAACATTTTATATTTAAATATATCGAAAGAAGATATTTTCTTTTTAAGTCCACTGATATATAAAGAAGACTATCCGATGTCCATTTTCTTCTGAAAGGGGAACATCGTTTCGATCGATGCCTTTGCTGCTGTTATTATTAACATATAAGAGAAGGAAAAATGCTTTTGATCTATCCATAAATTGTTTTTACAACTCCACTAGCACAGATCGGATTGACTGCGTTTCTTTGCCAGTACGGACCACCAAGAAGTGTTTAGACTAAACTTACCTCACGATTCAAACAGTCTAAGAGAAATAGAATCAACCAGGATCGATAGAGGAATAGAAACTACATTGTCTCCTATACACAAAAGACAATAGTACTTCCGTTTTACACGTTCAATTTTAAACGAATTCAAACAACAGTTAATTGTAATTTTAACAAAATATTTGCAAATCATCCCATAAATATATATCATACGTAACAAGTGAAGATTGAATCACAATTATACAACAAAGGATTTGTTTAAAAGTGATATGTTATTGAAGATTCTTTTCCTTCATTCATGTAATAGTATCTTTAAAACTGTCATATTGTTAAGACAGTAGAGAAGACAAAGATGGATTTTTTAAAATAAAATATTACGTCGAATTTTTTAATATATATATATTTTATAAAGAATAAGGTGTAAAAAAAAAAAATAAAATAGAGATTGAAATCTTAGAGATCTACTTTTGGATCAAGATATATCCTATATTGATTCCATCACCATTGAATTATTAAAAGTATTTTATTTTGACTAATGAAACTTCTATTTACGATCTTATTTTTAATTCACTTAAATCTCAAACACTTTGTAAAAAGGAATCAAAGCAATTTTTCCAAAACCGGTTCTCGAACGATTGCACGTGCTGTTTCCATTTAAATACGGAGGGGAGAATAGACGCATTGCCACGTGCGTAGGTAAACGAGCTCCACTAAAATAAATTTTCGTGGAAACGTAATTAAGCACTAGCCGTTGGGAATTACATTGGGATCGGCGAAAACAACTCTTCTTCGAGCACGTCCACTCGAGAGTAGCGGGACCTCTTCGCATAATTAAGCCCTTAACATTCCTGTGCTCTTGGCCGCCACTCGGCACACACGAAGGAATGCAGTTTCGTTTGAACGTTTCGTTATACACCTTCTAGACAAGTTGGCCCATCCTCCTCTTATTTTCAAGTTTTTCGTTCGACAGTTGGGCGACGCCACGATTTCTTGCACCTGAACCTTTCTCCTCCCTTGTCATCGTTTTCTTCCATGACCATGAAGGGAATAATAATAATAAAAAAAAAAAGGTTGCAAGAAATTTTTAACCAAATGAAAGAAAAAAAAAAAAAAAAAAAGAAAACACGTGAGATTCTGCGTCATTTCAACGAGAGATATTGTGTCGCTGAAAAACGAGCAGAAAGAGCAGTACCCTTTCTTTCTTTTTCTTTCTTTTTCTTTCTTCTTCTTCTTCTTCTTCTTCTTTTTTTCTTTTTTTTGGGATCTGACTCGGTGCCGTCGTCGCGTGTAAAGAGATCCTGGTGGTCTTACCTCGTGTGTCCAGTCGGATTCGGCGTACCGATCTTGAGAACGGCCAATTAATGGAAGTCGATGTTACATTAATTCCAAGGAATGTTATTTTAATTGTTGGCGTTTTAATATTCGTGGAATAAATATTAAAGAGCTAATTTTAAATGCTAAAAAAAAAAAAAAAAAAGTTGTAGCACTATATAAAAACATTAAGAAACGAGACAATGACGATTTGTGTGTATCAACTTTTATGTTTATCTCGAATTCTCGGAATCGATCCATTAAAAATGTTCCATAAATATAAGTAGTTCTCTGTCGGATATAGCAACATCTGATCGACATTAAAATTATTCATAACCATCGCTCACTTAACAGCACGACAGCAGTGTTGTCAACAACTTTCAGCACACGAGCAAGACACCATATTTCGTAACAAGATGAAATAAACACGTCGTCATTGTAACGGTATAATAACAATTACGATCATAATATATAATTTTCATATTATTGAATATAGAAATAAAATAAAATAGAAAAAATACAACGTAATCAATCTTCATACTCGTGCAGAAAGGAATCGATTTAATATATATTTTAAAGGAGACAATCAAGGAGACATTACACGTATAACTCATGATAACTTGAGTTAAACATCCCAGTGCACATCTTCGTACATCTTCTCACTCTTTCCAATCGTCTTGTAACGAAGATTTCAAGTAACTCGGTGGTGAAACCTGCGCGTTTAATTAGGTCGTGCGACACGAAACTCTTTATCGTTGCCGGGGTAACTATCAGAGAGCGCCACCGTGTGTACCAACCAGTGTACACTGCCATGGCCTCTAATCTCTGTCCGATTTCGACGAAACCTTATCGTGCAATTATCAGGGGGGTGGAGAGAAACGGTCACACTGTAATCTACGGTATCTTGAGAGACATTCGGTCGGAAGGGTGGTAGACAGCGGTAAATAGAGTTGACCCACTGACGTGAAACGTGAAGAAGGGGAATCGAGATCGAAAGAGCAACCGATGTCAATGATCCGGGAATCGTATCGCGGAGATTAGATGATGGTGCAGCATCTGCAATGGACGAAATGCAACCCTCGTCCCCGGGTCTGTATTGCAATTGAAATTGGTTTTACGATATAGAATGAAAAATAGGGTACAAAGGATAAGTTTGGACCATTTTATTTATCAATTTGTATCGATTACCTTAATATTTGAAAATCTTTGTTGAAAGGTACATTTTTTGTCTACTTCGTTTCTATTTTTCAATAGTATTCCAAGTATAACTTGACAAGTTTTCGTCAGTTAAATTGAAGAAGAACGAGAATGGAGAATGGGTATATGAAAAATATATCGTGCTTCATACATTGTTAAATATCATAAAATTTTTACATTTTTATGGTATGATAAGATTATATTTTAAAAAGAAGTTTCTCTCTTCTACGAAAAAATTATTACTATTTATAATAGTAGAAGTTTAATATTATATTTCAGTTAATAGATTGTTAAAAAAAAGAAAAAATAAAAGTTTGATTGCAGATATTTGAAATATATTATAATCGTTTTATTCAATAATTCTTAGAGGTATATAAGAGATACATAAGAAGTATCTTATTCGTGTCAATTTTGCCACATCCAATTCTGAACACAGAAAATATATCATCTCACGTGATTCGCAGAAAACTTGTTCAAACTTGAGATCGAGACAGAAAAGATTGAAGAATCAAAACGCAGTATGCTAATTAAAGTAATTAAATTAAGAAGCCATTCGAATAATTAAGTTTATCCGACAAAGTTTGTATACATATTCAAGTACACATATTGCATATTTGGAAGATGGAAAATGCAACAATTAGCGAGATTTCGGTCGAATTCTTTTCGAAATTACATGTACAGCAGAATTGTGGCAAAATTGAAAATTAAACGCCTCTGTTTCCCGTTGCAAATCAATTATAGGAATAAATTTATTGTTATGCGAAATATCTGGCGTACAATCTACAATATGCAAAAGCGTTGTGCAAAATGAGATAAATTCATTTAAAATTGATCATATACAGAGGATTCTAATTGATATTCAAGATTCATTATTAATGTCAATTTAGTAAAATTGCGAATAATGGCGTTGAACATGTATTTTATTACATATTAGGTAGAAAATTAGGCTTATTTTAGTCGGCACATAAATTATTAGCGTATATTTTAATGTTTTATCGGTAAATTACGAATGTTTGTACAGAACATGATATGCAAAATATATCCAAAATATTCAATTACGATATTTAGAGTGAAACGAATATTTAATTAGATTTTATTTTTTAAATTTTTGATCATCAAGATATCTATATACCTGTATAAACATCCTGAATTTAAGTTATCAGTATATGGAGTATGGAAAATTTTCATTTATTTCGTTATCGAAATTAAAATCAATGCTGCATTCAAGAGAAATTCAAATATAGAAATCAAGATAACTTTAACATAATTTAAACAATTATTACGAAATATTACGATGGATGGATAGTCCCAATCCCCATAATCAAAGCAATTAATTGAAGAAATTTAATGATCTTCAGTTAAACTGATTCATTTGATAAAGATATTTTAATAAGAAGTAATTAATCGATGATTCAATCACCAACAAAAATAATGAATTATTACGATTCGTTTGTCAAATTATTTCGAATAGCATCAACTTGTTACGTTCGGATGAAACGCTAGAAAATAGAATGAACGTCAATATCGATTGTTTTCAGCTTTGCCTTAATAGTCAAATTCTGCCACTAAAGCAATTAAAATTGAAAAGCTTTTATCTCTAATACGGGTGGTATCGATTTTAGTTTCAAGAGTGCACCCAGAGCTCGTTATATACATATATTCATATGCGCATGTCGATCATGCATAATCAACGAGAACATCGATAACGATTGTTCACGTATGCATTAAATTGATTACTTAACGATCCATTCAAAATATCATCCACTAAATACTTACGTTTCGATGTTTCAGATAGATACTATAATTTATGCTTCTTTCCTTTCTTCTGATTTTAAAATTCAAAAACCATTCCTTCTTGGTTACTTTGTTGTAAATATTTATAGGAACAATAGAAATTTAGTATTTATTATATAGTACATTGATATCTGCATCTTTTCTTTTATGTGGAATAATTCAAATGATACGAAGGAAAATATAAATAATAAATAACCAGACTTTTTTTTTATCATTTATTTTATATCTAAATAAGTTTAAAGTTTAACATTGAATGGAGAAATTATAAATAATCTTCTTTAGATTTTTGACTCATTCGATATTTTTACTGTTCCAGTGGCTTATCTTAATCTTAAGATTAAGAATAAAATGTATCTTTGCTTCTTCATCGTCTGCCATTATATCCTCATCAATGGCAAATGTTTTTCTTAATGACGAATTTACATTAGTATAATTTTATTGATCGCACAAGATGCAATAAAAGGATAAAACGATAATAAATTGAGTTACTTCATTCGATAAGGAGTATCTGCCACGTTAACATGAATATCGGCTTAACGCATCATTGTTTTTTTAAGGGCGGTTCCGTTTTTATATTTTCTCGATATGAGAATGTTTAACACATATGTGTATGTTCAAATAAATATTCAAACATTATGACATAAGTTTGACGTCATGAAAACCAACAAATTGTAACGGACATAATATTATTTTATTTTATGTCATGTCATTTTTCGAAATGATGAAGTAGATTTTGTAGATGATAAATATATTTCATGATATTTCAAGGTATTTTGAAATTATTTAAGTATTAGAACATTGTACTTATTATAATGGTATGATAAAATAATAATAAAATAAAATTAAGTGAAATCGAAGTCGATGAAACTTCGCTCTTGGATCTTAATATTCATATTCGTATCGTATAAAATTTATTTGACATAAAACATTACTTTAAATTACATTATTTACTTTTCACGAAAGAAATTATATTCTTGATCTTGCTTAGTATTAATAATATTCTTTACTTTATCCAATAAATCTTCCCTCTGTAAAATTTGTCTCTATTATTTTAAAAGATTAATAACAATCTCGTGATGAAAATTTATTATGAAAACGTTAATATGAAATATTATTATATACGTATGTAATGATAAATTTAATGATTTTTCTCGAGAAATGTGACCACGACACGCTTGAATTACTAAAAATAACGAAGGCGGTTTATGGATACACTTGGGTGGTGTTTCTAAAAGGACAGATACAGGCCAGAATTCTATCGATATAGTGTAGGAAGTTATAACTACATACTCGTTTACTCGTTCACTCGTGTATTTTTAAAAAAGAGCTTTGCATTAAAATATCTTTTCTGATAATCAAAGAGAATATATATATATCATTAAGATACGTGAAATGGAGATATATCTAAAAATCTGAAAATACAAAAATTCATTTTACCAGAAAAGAAAAATCGTTGATTATAAATACATATCAAAAATAAAACTTTGCAACTTGCATAAATAATAAATCACACAGAATAAACTCAAACAATGCACAAAGCGGAGGGGAAAAACTCGTTTCGTAAGTTCTTACGTTGAATGGTAATTTTTCAGTCGATATCGTTCCAAGAACGATCATATCTCTTCCGAAGAAGTCTCAAAAAAGCTTCTACGAGCTGTATACATGTATATATATATCTCACGGTTATACCCAATTAACGTACTCACGATACCCGATACAATGAAATCGACTGAGAAACGCTAACTGGCGGAGTCAGCGAATGATGATGAGAAAGTTTCGAGATAATACTTTGATCTTTTTATCCCGGAGGTCTACAACCTGGCAATATTTATAGTGTTATCCACCGTGGCAGATTTATTAAAGTTAATCGGAAAACCGGAGTTTTATATATCCTGTTCAAAAGATCCAGGTAGTAAACAGATTTTTATCGCTGTCTGAATGAGCATTCTTCCTCGAGTTCGATGCTCGATTTTATCGATTTAACGCTCGATATATCCTGTTTTATTATCTATTTATTGACTTGATAATAAAAAACGTGTATTCGTTGATTTCCAGGAATGGCATCGAGTTAAATATGTACTTATTATAAGGAATGGGTTTCTCGATATATATTGAAATTTGAAAATTTAAATTAACTTAAAAGTTTGTTGAGTTTCGAAAATTCGTAAAAATAGTTTATGAATCTGAATCTATTTCAATATGTTCATGGAATAGTGTTAATTATAAGAAAGAATAATGCTTCGATGACTATTCTATTCTATTTATTTTATATTGATATATTAAATTGATTATTATATATATAATACAAGATATATTAGCAAGAATCAAATTTTTTATTATACAAATAGTTTTATTATCAATAATATTCCTTATCCTTGAGAATATATTTTTTAAGAATACATAAATAGTTATTATTTAAATAAAATTGAATTATTCATAAAGGATAATATAAATGATTTTTAAAGGTAAGATTGATAATAATATTTCTGATAAAACATTCATAAAAGCTTTATAAGTATACTTTATAAGTATATCTTTATAAGTATACTTATAATAATCCAATCAGACAAAGTTTGAATCAACGAGGTATTTGATTCCATCGCTATTGATTGTATACAAGAAAATGGAGTTTGATTTAAGCTCCAGGAAACGAAAGAACCAGAGGAAAGTTCGTATTTCCTTTTTGTATATATATTTTTCGTTCGCGGTAAATCTTCAGTATATCCAACGTAACATAATGCGTTCAGTCACGAACATAGCATCAAACCGTTCTGTAAAAATAACGTTCTGTTTCTAATAAATTCGAACGATCGTCGATCTCTCGAGTTGAACAAACGCGATCGTGCCTGGATTATTGATCCAAAAATGATTTATCATCGATATCCTGATTTAGAACATTTACTCTTCGAGTAAATAATATAACGAATGCAAAATAAACAAGAAATCTCCACCATTTATACGTTGAACTTTTGCAAATATGATTGTTTCATTATGAAGAAATATCAGAGAAAAATTCGATATATCATGGAAATATTAATATTAAATGATCGCAAAGATTAATGCTAAAGAAAAATCCTCCTGTTTATTCTATCAATTATTGAAGGCACCGTTGAAAAATTTTGACAAATAGTCCGATTTCTCTATTAAAATTTTACAAAAGCGCAATTCTTATATTTATTACGCTTCCTCATAAAGACAACGAATTTTTTATTAATACTTTTTTTCTTTTTTTTAGCGAAACTTTACACGTCACCGATGTTTCCTTGCAATTCCCCTCTTTCATCATGGCGTTCCCAAGAAAAGATTAAATTTACCCGATGACCCGAGTGAAAAATATTTAATCGTGTGCCGAGGAAATAATACGCGGGCCGGCTGTACACCGGAATAATTTCCAATGAACGCCAGATAAATCAGCGAGACTGATCGTATTTTTCCTGCATTATTAGAGCTCGTATATTCACGTGTGTACTTACATGAGTGTGGGCAACGCGCATGCATCCGCGCGCTATATCCATCCGGAGAGTGATGTATGATGGGGGTAATATATTTGGGATGGCGTGGGGATGTATTAGGCGCGATGTCGATATATTCGCGGGCGATGCATAAATCTTGCTGGAAGATGGTGCTCCGCTGCACTTGGAAAACTATCGGGCCTACGCTTAAATCGTGGCGTCAAAAAGTTTCGTCCAAAGGAATTTCGCGCAACGTTGAAAGCCCCCAGCTGCACGTACTCCGCTGCGAGCAATGCATCTCAATTATGGTATTCTCTATACATCTCATACGCGATTCAGTACGCGGGTATAATAATATCTAATACCTTATCAACATGGGTATCAAGGAATCAAAGCTGTCATACATACTGTTGGCTATACATGAAGCAAACTCCGCGTGTTTTGCAGATGCGGCGACGTGATTGCGAGAGGATCGCTTCGAACGATAAAAAGTTAATTGCGAGGAAGCGAAAATGAAAGGATTATATATTTTATGTCGTTATTAATAAATTTATGGAGAATATTATAAACGATAGTTTGGAATTAACAATTAGAATGTTTACGAGCATATATTTAACGTCTAATAACTTACATCATATTGGTAAATATAATATGTTATGTGAATTTATTTATCGGTTTATCTCCTTTCATATCTCATTCGTGATTTTTAAAGTGTACATTAAATTGCTTTTTAGAATTATTAAATTTTAATAAAACGGTATAATTATATATTTCATCGATTAAATTGAGTTAAGTTATTTATCAAAAAGTAATATTCCGACGAAGAAAAAATGCATTAATAGATTTTTAATAAAGAATTTAAATTTCTTCTGAAAATGCACACAGTATTACGTTGGTATAAAATTGGAATTTTTATAAATATTATTCAAAATTTTAGGATTACAACTATTAAATTGATACTTAAAAAGAATCCCAAAAACTATTCTATAATATATTTTAATATAATATCAATTTAACATACATAAATTATTCGTCTTTAATAAATTTGATATATTCATATCTATTAATTCTAGATAATCTATTTCTCATCTATCATTACATCCAAAGTACTGGATCTCGAAGGAAAAGTTTCGATTTAATTCGTCAAGCCATCTCACATCTTCGAGCCACCATATCCTATTGACATTTATATTTAATCCACGAAATTACGTATTGGATATCGTCTGCGCTTTTCGAAACGCCAATACGCACAAGCATCGTCGCAGGAGTGAGTGATATACGATACCGGTAATGCATTCCAACAATGTGACGGTCACGTCATATCGGTATCGTACAACAGGGGAACGACGATGGACGATGCATAAGTTAGTGGAGAAGTTCGTACGAGATTTAGGGAACTGGCCGTATAGGATTAAAACGGAAGCACATTCTGTAACGACGATCTAACCCTTGTGCTCGAACCGATACGGCGAAAGTAATTTCGACATTCCAAATAATGTATGGCGTCGATACCACTTCTCCCCGTACAATCGATCGATGAATCGAACGTGGACTTATTAGACGGAGGATAGGGCAATAAGTTCGTGGACATATTACAAGCTATATGCATATTATGTATAATAGTTCACGAAAGTATTCACGAACTATTATATTACAGGAAAATTCAAATCTAATTTCGAAATTGTTATTTTAGTTTGGTTTATAGAATAATGAGATAGATTGCAGATTTTTATGCAATAATATATATAATATAATATGTTGTATTATATGTTGAATAATTTATATAAATGATATAAGATGCTCGGAAAGAAAATTAAATTAAATTCGAGTTAAATTGGAAAGAGTAACTTACGTGAAACAAGGAAGTTTTAAATGAATTTAAAGTCTTCGAGGTATATATATAACGTTAATATTATCGTTATAAATAATATTTTTCCAGAAACAAACAGATCTATCGCATAATTTATCTTAAAATTCGATCAAACTCTATTAAAATTAGAAAAACTTTAAACCGCTATAACTTCGAAGATAATGACTTTTAATCAACGAATCAAAGATCATTGGAAACGAGGAATCTTCCCCTTTAAAACGCTTTTTGATTTATCCCGATACGACTTCCGGTTCCCGAGATATCGTCGTGCAAAGAGAAGGGTAATTTTTAATCGTTTATTATCTCCGTCCTTGTCGCTTACTCGGACTTCTCGCTCGCGCCTCGTCTCACTATTCCAAACTCCAGACAAGCGACAGACGCATTTCCTGGAAAAAATGTAGGTCAGTGGATCGCGGACCCATTCACATGTTCGCACCGTGCGAAACTTTGAATCGTTATATCTCGGCAACCGATTGAGATATCGGAATAAAACAAAAAGGAATTTAAATGGCACGATTTTCTCTGTACAATGAACGAGTTTAAATGATAAAATTTTCTGTTTCTTCTCACGTTTTCCACGCGAAAAATTAGATTTAAAATTCAAGCTCCAAGCGTACATATATAATAAAAACATAATAAAATTAGTGATATTTTGCAATATGTATACCGCACATGTAATCTCGTGTCTTATAATTACAGGTAATTACAATAGAAGTCTAACATATTTTTATTTTAACAGCAGCTCGCTATTGTTTTCCGTTAATCTAAAAATTTTCGAAGGAAATTGCCTTTATTCCTGCATTTATTCCTGATGAAGATTGTTTAAATAATCACGTTTCTACTATTTACAATATTCAGAAGATTTTGACCTATCATGATTTGAAGTTATATTGATTTCGGATATGTTCATGCAAGCAAATAATTGATAATTTCGGAATTTGGGATGTGATAATAAGATTAATCGGTGGAAATAGGATTATATCTCTAATATCGTAATTGATTGAGTATCATACTTCATCTTAATAGCTTAATGTTTAATACTTTTTTTTTTTATTAATTAAACATAATAAGCTTATCATCTTTTCAGATTCTTATGTGAATGTCTTTACACTAATTAAAACTTTTCAACTATATTAATTGAACCATACATGACAATGTATCAAATCATTTTAAATCACACAAAATTTCGAAAAATTCCTCCATTTCCTGTTAAATTTTTCCATAGAAAGAGAATCGCAATATATCGTCTCACGGATTAAAGCAAAACGATTATATCATCTCGATTTGAATCATAGCTAATAATTATACGGAGCACGGATGACGACCGATACGAGAGATGGGATCTAACCATCCAATCGGGCAGGCATTTCGAAACTCGATATTATTCTCTCGATATAAGCGGTCTTCGTTTATAATCGAGAATGATTCGAGAGGCATTTCGATTCGGTGAATGATCGGTGAAACGATAAATGTCAAACGTTGAATGAGTTTCAACCAACGATTTCTACGTGTTTTCTTACGTCGTCGGATCGACAGAAGAAGTGCGAAATAACCACCTTGCGAAATGAAAGCCTCTCTTCGCACTACGATTATGTTTTTTTTGCCACGTCTCCGTCATCTATTACAGGTTGCACAAATGTCAGATTCGTTTCGATCTTTTGTGCAACAATCGTAATCTACGATACTAAAGAGTTCTGTGACACGGATACAAACGAGTCAAATCGTGTATTAATATCAAGGACATTTGATGCTGTACCCCTACACCATTCTTACGAACGATTGTTACGATGCTAACAATGAGGTTCTTTCGTGTTGCACGCGAGAGAATACTTACATAGCTTAAACACTTTTTTATTATACCTATACGAGATGACACGTTATTCTACGTACCACCACACATGTTTTGTTTCGTGTATGTGATTCCTAGGTATATGCAGGATCTCAAAAAAGCATATGACTTATTGGATTTAGATATTCTATATCCAATATTTTAGTACGTTCGAGAGAAACAGGTTTAAAGGTTTCAATACATACGTTTGATTTTTGAGTTAATAAATATATTAATGTAGTTTTCACATGTTATAAATAAACAGTTCAGAATTATTCATTGTAAATTCAAATTTCACAAGAATAGATGTTTTATGAATTAACCATATATTAGATTTGATTTTTTCTTATGGATTATAAATTGCATTTTTGAGAATGTAACTAATTCCCCTTCGATAGTTTGAAAAAGCTTCGGGTGTTACAACGAGGAATCGATATAAAAGAGTTTAATGGATCTCTTAATGGGCAATCAAGTAACGATCTGAACGTTGGATAGTTTCTTTTATTGCCCCTATAGTAGGCGTTACTTTATTACCTACGTACAAGCTCCTTTATTTTATACTAATGCGTAAATTTGAAACGTCGTAACGTTTGACGAGCTTGTAGAAAACGCATCACGAGAGTTTAATTTCCTCCTTTTTCCCCCCCTCCAATTATAATTCCAAAGGAAAAATTAATAACATTGCCTGCCAATTATCCTCTAAAGAAATTCTTCGATCGTAAAATTGAAATTTATTCACCGCTATAACCCAAACAATATCTATCTCTCGATTCCTAAAAACTATTACGATATCGTCGTGTCACTCCATATCAAAGGGAAATATTATATTCGACATCAAACGCGAGGAGAAAGAAAATTGGGAAAGGAGGCAGCAGCCGCGACGACAAAAGTATTTCTCCCGTATTCGATAACGGGTCAATGATTGCGATCAATCGAAGGGTAACGCGACAGACGACGAGAGGGCAGAGCTTTGTGGCGAACCGCGTCAGTCATCACTCGCGATTCTCATCCCTCATTACGATGCCCTCCCCTCATCTTGTAATACAAGGTCTCTCCGGCCACGAGTGATCGAGCCAGAGGGGAAGGGAGTGGAACGCTCGTAATCCTGAAACGAGACTTCTCGAGGTTTCGCCGTGGGTTATCGTGACGCGATGCCTCGAAGCGGAAGAAATACACGACAACCCCGCCCGACCCCCCCCAAGACCTTGAGAGAGGAATGTCCAACTAAATGACATCTTGAGTGCTCAGCTTTTAACCCGTTGCACCGCCGTTCCGTCCCAACCTTCCTTCTGCTCTCTGGATAGATACTGGACACGGTTACGTGACGATAGCGCAACCCCTGGACCAACTTCCGACGATGAACTTCCGATTCGTGTATCTCGACTCGCTATCCCGCGCCCCTAAATTTCGTATAAACTTCTCCCCTCCTTGGGAGTGGATTTATAGGCAACATTGTTTCGCAGAGATTACGATTCGGTGATGTTTGCGTTATTTAACGCCTCGCAATTTTATCGACGATATCGGCGATGAGGATCTCGCTCGTGCAGGCAAGAATCCGTTCGACAAAGTATTTTTATTATATATGACAGTTTTATGTAAATAATTCCTTTTCAGGTAATTAACTCCTTATATTGGTGAACGAGCGGAATTCGAATTAGATTCGGCGTGTTATATTACGAGGGAATCCGAATTCGTAAAGCACTTAATTTGCGTTGTAACACAGAGATTAATTAAGGTAACGTGTCATTAAATATCGCGTCATTAATTATAGAGCAAGGTAAAGAGCGGTTGATGAAAATTAAATTTCCCGCTAAATTCATCGCCATTCCTCTTCAAAAAGGATTACCGCCCGAAAAAAAGGGCTCGACATAATAATGGACGCTTATTAAAAATTTAATATTATACAACAAATCCACCGTACCGACCTATTTCCTCACTATTCCTTCCAAGGATCTCGTGGATCTCGCGCAATATCTCGAGCAAATATCTAAGCAGGTATTCGACTACAAAAAAAAAGAAGAAGAAGAAGAAGAAAAAGAAGAAGAAAAAGGGTCCGATGAGGGGAGGGAAGGGCGATAATCCGGTGGAAATTAACCTTAAATCATTCCTACCCCCTTAATCCCGAACGAATGGAGTGTCTCGTGAAAAGGTCAATCGGAGACCGATCGAGGGATCGTAATATCTTTTCCTGATATCTATAGAGGAAGCTACCAGTCACGGGTGTCGACGTTTGACTTTTTCCTCCGTGGAGGTGGGCAAAGGTCACCAGGATCGATTTCTCTTCCCTTTGAAACGGTCAAATCGTCCGGGGGTACGCGCCCGATTCTCCTCCTCGAACGTTTCCTCTCCCTTCGCTGTTCCACAGGGATAATGGATGTTTACTCATCATGGCACAGCGGCGCGCCTCTCACCCTCTTTGAAACGAATGTCACCGTTCTCTTGGAACAGAGGAAAAATGGAGAACGGTTTCCACTTGGGGGTGAAAAGGAGTGGCGGCCGAATCTTGTGTAATTAGTCAACGAACTGTAACTGATCGTGCTAAAATAATTAAGAAACGTGATTTAAAATTTGAAGGAAGAAAGATTTATGTACAATGACTGTTTGATCGATCCTTACGCACTATTTTCTCTATTTGGATTCGAGGGTGAGGAACGTGGAAGTGCAAGAGGAAGTAAAAAAAAGTAATAAATAAAAAATGAAAGAATTAGAAAATTAATTCATTCAAAGAATTAAAAATAAATAGAAGATTTTTGGAAGAATTTATAATCGAAAGATTATATTAAGGGAAGAAAAATATTAAAGTTTCTTGAAAGGGCAATATTATTATTCGAAAGCGATATTTTTAAAAAATTTTCTATACCCGATCGATGATTGCACTGAACTTTCCAACATAAATATTCTGTTCGAAATAATAGGCGGCGTAAGATCTATTTTATACCGATCGATAAATCCTTTGTGGTGATAAAAAAAAATATGGCTCCAGTCGGTCTACCATTAAATAACGATATTTACGATCAGATGTTCCACGACAATAAAGATTAAAACAATCGAAAATAGTTCAGGAGAAGGTCTTTATCTCGATAAAATTTCAAAAGGCAAAATACAAAGCCGCACGCGCCCGTTATTTTATGCGCTGTGGATATATGTATAATCTATAAATCCCACGTGTTTAATGAATTTTTCGTTAATATCAGCGATTCAATCTACAAATGGCGCGTCGCCTGTTTTGTCGTGCTCGCAATTCCAATTTATAACTCGCAGGGCACTTTGATGTATCGCGTTGGTTATTTGTATTGCGTTATTCAATGTTTGGTCAAATACACTCGTGATCAGCCATTCAACATCCCTTCCATTATGCTACAGTTATCGTTATAATCGGTGAAACTTGGCGTCAACCCGATCACAATTCCGACCGTTTAACGATCGTTTAATAACACAAGTGTATTATCTATCATTCCGAGTGTCAGTTAAACTTATTCTTTTAATGAATATGTACGAATTTGAATCATCGAATCACTTAAAATTTCGATATTTCTTTTCTTTTTTTTCTTTTCCAGTTCCAATATACAAAAATAAAATGTCTAATCACCCATGGAAAGAAAAATTTAATTCATAACGTTTAAATTTTACGCAACTTGTAATAATTTCACTTTAATTTGAGAATTACTTAAGAGATCAATTCATATTTACAACACATGAAATGTCCTAACAAGAAATCCGAAATCTTCGTATATAATCTCATTTCAATGATCAATGAGCTTAAAATCCCATTTACATATCGCGTTATTCCACGAACTTGCCCATAAAACAACGAAATACCCTTTCACTGAATCAACTTTTTCATACGAACCGGCAGTGGCACAATAACATCAAGACCGTGCAAAGATTTTTCTATACGCGGTGCAACATTTGTCAACGTCCTAATAATATTTTCAAATTTTTGCAGGCCCTAATTCGACCCCCTCATCGAGCAAAGCTGCTGCCGGTTTCACTCGTGACAAATGCCTGTGCAATTCCAAACTAACAAAGCGTCATACGTAATAAACATTACGCCCGAGTTTCCCGTCCGCGAAAAATTCTCAATGGGCGAGAAAGAGAGAGAGAGAGAGGGGGGAGGCGCGAGAGAATTACAAGAAATAAAGCATGCTGGCGCCACGATACGCCGCGCAATCAAGTCGGCATTAAATCCGCCCTCGTTCTTTTACCATTTTGCGCTCGGTGACGAGGGGGACATAGGCGGCAAAGGAAAGAGGAGGGTCGAGCAACGACACGATTTTATGCAGGCGGCGAATCGCTCGACGAATTTGCAAACGTTCGTTCGTTGTTGCCTCGAAATCGACAGTGTTCAACGTCGATGATAATTTATTATTACGGCCTGTGCACCGTAATCTGCGTCACGTTTTACAATTTGCCACCCTTCCCCGAAAACTGTGCGCAATCCCCGTCTCTCCCGTGGTGGTTCACTTCCCTCCCGCCCAGAGGTCTCCACCGCCGCGTGCCTAACCTCAACCGCGAGCCAACATGGCGGTCGCACAAATGCGCGAACCCTTTAATTACGCTTTTATCTGATGCATGGTGTAATGATGTTGCAAGGGCATCGAATATATAATTGGCGACGGATGCGTGTGGATGGAGTGGTGGTGGAAAGATGTAGTGGAAGGATGAGCGATCGACGTATCGAGGGATTAAATAAGAAAAGGCTGGATGGTGATAATGGCGCGAAATACAAGGGGTGATTTAGATCGTGGGTCGAGATTATCGGCATTGAGAGGAGGCTGGGATGAATACGTTCTGAATGGATTTACCGTGTACCTTGAGGTGAGTGCGAAGAGAGATTACGCTGCGTTAAGAGAGATCTCGTTCATGCATCTTATCCTGGAATTAAATCTGTTCGGCGCCCCTCTTCTCAGTTGCCGATACCATACGATTACCGTCAATTTGGATTTTTTTTTGTGGAATAATACGTTTGCATTCACCGATTAAATTCTTGTTCTTGTTTTAAAAAATTTTTTTCAATTCATTTATCGATTTTTGAGCAATGTTAAAAGTACGAATTTGGTTATGAAGTTTATCGAAGAATCACTTAAGAGAAACGATACATATTTTCTTGTACAATGAAAAGGGAAAGGATTTTCTTCTCTATGAATATATACGTATAAACTGTTTCAATATAGAAAAAGGAGAACACGTCGATATGAGATAATTTTAAAAAACTGTACGAGATAAAAACGAATCTCCATCGCTTTCACGTAACACGATGTGTATCAATTCTCACTTAAAATTCCAAATGGGACATTTTGTTCCATCGAGTTTGGCGCGAATGCCCGTTTCGTGCATCAAACTGATCCCGGGAAAAATTTAGTATAAACATGGAATTTCAGCGAATCCATCCATTTAATATTCTACTCGTAAAAATCTCTGTGGATGCCTCCTTGCTTTTTAAACGGGGCGGCCAGTTGTGTAGATTGCAATCTGGCGGCAAGGAATCCTCGTGAAATTATACTCGTAATGTGTGTTGTGTCACGCTTACATAACGAGAGGAATGATTTTACTACTGCCGCTTTTTAATAACTAGTTGCGTCCTCTTCTTTCCAAACTCATTTCTCCGCTGGTTTATTCCCCCTCGTTCCGAGTTTTGCGCCTCCATATCACAGGTGTAACTCATGTGTTGCACTATGATGCAACGACCTGGTCAAACTTTTCGTAAGTATTCTCTGATTTTTTTTTTGAAAGACTTTTTTGAAAGATCTTTTTATGTCTCTCTTTTTTTTTTTTTTATATTGATCGAAGAAACTTTGGCAATATAATATTTGATTGCTTGTCGAGTTTTTATTATTAGAAAGGTATGATTCAAGAGTTTGGAATTATTTTTTCATTTTTTATAAATGAATTAAATAATAACGGTTCATTGTAGATATATTGTACGGTTTCTTTCTCTCTTTCTTATTTTTTCTTCTTTATTTTGAAGCAATCATTTTTGAACGATTCGTATATTTGTTTGTCTAAAGGAATACGGCCAAGATCATTGATCGTTTCGAGGATTATTTTATTATTAATATAATCATAAAGTAATATTTTCATGCATACATAGTGGGTGTCTAAACGCAATTGGCATATTCATCAAATATCAACATTCTGACGGCTGAGCACGTAGTTGTACGTGATTCCTCAATCACTCGAACCTTCATTGAATACGAATCGAGCTTTTTTTTCTTATTGAACAATATTGGCCAAATATAAATAATACAGAGTTATTACTCTAAATCAATCCAAATTATGTTTTATTAATACATATTTTTTTTTGTTTTAGCATTTATATGGAAACAGAAATAGAATATAACTCGACCAATTATGATACGTCTTTATGAACGATAATTAAATAAATTGCCACAGCGATTTAATATTACATTCTATTCAATCGTTTTAATATTCTTAACTCCTACTCAGCAACAAAAGAAAAAAGAGAGAAGAAACAAATGAATCTCTTACATGAATCTCTTCTCCATTCGTACGAAGAAATTATTACGTAAAATTCAATATATTCCTGAACCCACAAAAGTTTAAATCTTTAAAGTCATCAATATCATTGCTCCATCATGCGTTGTCATTCATTTGAAAGATTGGAAGCAACGATGTTCGCCAAGGCATCGCGTTATACAACGTACTAATTCTCCCCACGGCTCTTTGAATCCTTCGTTTCAAAAGAAACGATCTTTATTCCCTTTCCCTTGATCTGTGTTTTCTGAGCGTGGTAACGAGGACAAGTCGTTCCTCGTTAAGGGGAAAGCCTTGAGAGGGAGAAGAGGGGTCGTGGAAGCAACCGGTGAACTCCTCCTATCCACGGCAAATCCTCGGCGAGAGGTTCCTCTCCTCTTCTCCCTTTCCCTCCTACCCTTTCTCCCACTCTTCTTCTTTCCACTCCCTTTTTTCTCAACAGTCCTCTTCTACCCCTTATTATG
This sequence comes from Apis laboriosa, assembly GCF_014066325.1. Lineage (NCBI taxonomy): Eukaryota > Metazoa > Arthropoda > Insecta > Hymenoptera > Apidae > Apis > Apis laboriosa. The sequence goes on along the minus strand of NW_025224529.1, from coordinate 170,822 downwards.
TTGATCCATCGGATGTTCTCTACTACTTTACAAGTATATTGCGACCTCTTCCGGCGAAGGAGAGAGGGAACACCCATTCTTTCATTATGAACGTATACGTCTTCGATAAGATACCACCGACTTGTCTGCTCATTTCAATACGAAAGCCTGAACGATGCTTCGTGAAGACAACCGCCCCATGAAGGCAATAATACACGCGCCAACCATGATCTAATATTCTTGAAATTTTTCTACGATACCGATGGCTATTTATTTCGTAAGAATAATTTGAATAATAATATTTTGAAAGAATACTATTTATTATTTGATAATTAAAGGGACGAGACAATTTTTAATTCGTTTATCCACGGATATAAATTATTTATAATGTTCATATATATATATATATGCAAATTGAGTCAATTATATTTAACACTGTGTAGAAGAATGGAATACCTTCCTTGATTTTTTGATTTTCGAACTACGATTGAAATAAGGTATTGTGTAAAAAAAATTTAATTTATTTCAGAAGTTAGACGTATCTGGATTAAAATTGATCGATGATGATTATTTTGTGATGCGATTGAAATGTTATGAAATTCTCAAGAATTTATGAGGTTTCTTCGGGGGTATAAGCGACGTATTAAAATTAATACCTCGCCACAGAAGCAACAAGGAAGGTGAAGAAATTTATCCCCGTGGTTGGCGATTCATCGTTCCCCTCCTCCTTTAATTAAACCACCGGGTGCACACGCGGAATTCGAACAGTTCCGCAAATAATTTTTCCAACTCGTTCGTCCCTACGGCTGCGACGACAAATTTACGACTTTAACACGAATCCCAGTCTCGCGAAGAAGCTTCTGTTGCGCGAATTTATCGAAGCGTTATACACGCTCGGTTACGCGAATTCGAAGCTTGGATCTACGTGCACTCGTTCGATAAAAATGATATAATTTCCACCATCTAACTCGCATCGATGTATCAGAATATTTGTTGCTGAGTGTGAATTACGCGTTGCACGCGTTGCACTCGTGAAACATAACTTTGAGCGCGAAAATTGAAGGAATATACGGGGGAGGGGGGAAAAAAGATTGCTTTTATGTAAGTGATTTCTTGAAAATCATTTCCAATGGATTTCTGTTTATTTAGAGAAAGATTCTCATCCTCCTTTTCTTAACGTGCTTCTCTTTCGTTATAGGAAATAAATGGAGGAGATAGGAGGATTTGAGTTCGAAGAAATTCAATCGAAGTAGAGATTTAACAAATCGTCAAATCAAACTAAAAGAATATGAAAAACACGAAAAATGTGAGCGCCCAAGAAATCTGCATTATAATCATCGCATATTATCTGAATATTGCCCCATAGAAAAAGGAAGTTTTAATCTGAAAAATAACTCTAGTCTCTGACCATCTCGTAAACTCTGTGATTTATCGATCGATTCCATTAAAAGCAGACCGAGTTTCTCCTTAAAGATTCCTGCAAATGTTTCTCATTTCGACGTTTGCAATCTCTTCTTCCTTTTTCTCTCTCTTCATTCACGACGGCAAGCGAGAAAAGAAGAATGGGCTCTTTGCCATTTTGTTTCTTGGACCGTCATCTGCATAATACGTGGGGCCTGTCCATGGGTTTCCATGAACAGTGGTGCAGGTGCATAATGAAGATGCGTACAGATTCGCGCGAACGATCGTGATATTCGTATCACGCCCCTCTTGTCCATTATCGTTGCTCGAACACGTTTTTCAAGCGGCGATTGCGTTGTAACCGCGCCATTCCTCTTATTTTTCTGCCAGATATCTTGCCACGCGTTTCATCTTTGTCAGAGAAACGAAAAACGAAGAAATATTAACGAGAACTATCTTTGGATATCTTTGCTCACATGTTATCGCAGATGCTTCTATATTGATCGATATAATTTCGAGAATAAAAGTCTCATTGAAATTCAGTAAAAGAAAGTAACTGAAGAAAATTTATCTGAGAATTTATGAGCGAAATTAAACCTCTGAAATATTATAAAATTTCCATGTCTCATTCGATTGAGAGTTAAAGATATTTGCAGGAGTAATAGTTCCTATGAAAATATTTTCGTGTTATTTTTTCCGCTGTTGCATGGTTGCCCGTAACCAAGATATCCGAAATTAATTCACTAGAAATTTGAATCTGAATTTTTGCCCATAACGATATATTCACATAAAATGAAACGAAGAATTAAGTTTTTATATATACGGATATATTCTACTGCAATCAACGTGGAAAATAACGAGATTCGTTTTACTTTTATGTTATTATTATATCAATATCATTTGTTGCGAATTGTTAATCTTTTAGATATATTATAAATCAAATGGTCAAAGCGTAATAATAAATTGTACCAACGTTCTAAATAGAAAATGTTTCCTTCTATTTTTGCATCGCGAAATTATACGCTAAATTTACCCTCCCTTCTCTCAAGATTTTTTTCCTCTCTGAAAACTTCTGATTCCCTGTAGAGCCGTTAGTGGATAAAAAAAAAAGAAAAAAAACAAAATTGGACGAAAGAATGAAACAGAGTCTTGGAAAGGAAAGAAAAACAAAGAAATCGAGAATGAATGAAAAAGAAAAAGAATAAAGAAAAAAAAGAAGAAAAGAGATTATGAGTAAGAGCGAATGAGATGAAAGATGAAAAGGACAGAGGAAAAGTCGAGAAGGAATGGACAAAATCTTTTGCTTTCCGGATGGAAACTCGTTATTCTGCACGGTAATCGTAATAACTATTCTCTCCTTCTCCGTTCCCGGCCAAGAGCACCATCCACTTTCGCGTAAACACTGACATAAATTTCCACACGGTCCTCCTTCACCCCCTTTTACATTATACGTCCTGGCCATCCTGAACCACCGTTAACTGTTACGGACTATCTACTACTTCTCGCTCTCCCCTTAACCGGGTGGCTACCCCTCCTATTCGACCGGAACAAACTCACGACCGACGGTTTTCCATTTGTCCTGATCGATTTTGACAATAGTGGCGGCACTTCCGTTAAGCGCTTAATACGTATAACGTGCTTATGGCCGAATCGGGAGAATTGTTTTGCGATTTAAACTATAGAAGACAATTGGGGAAGGAGTTCTTCCGATACGAGATTTCTTTTATTCAAGAAGAGAAACAAAAAAAGACGTTATTTTTATTCATTTGTACTTATTTGAGAAAGTTTTCTCTGATGAAACATCGAATCGAAACTTTTCTTACATATTTTATTAAGAATTTTATTCGACGGCAAGTATATTTTTAATTGTTAAAATATAAATTTTTTTTAAAAATTAATTAATATTGGAAAAATTCGACAGAAAATATATATAATATATAAATGATGCGATATTTAATACGAGTGTTGGAGCAAAGATTAAAACACAACTGAAGAAGAATTGTGGACGAAGGGCACGGTGGTTGAAGATAAAAATGGAAATAATAAAGCGATCATGGACGAGGAAATGGTGTGACTGACAGGCTTCATAGTTTATTCGACAAGTAGGAGGCCACGGGAAACCTACATCGTATCTAACTTGTGCTTCGGGTTAACAGCCTGGGTATTCGACGGTGTACTATGATGTATGACGTGGTGTCAGGTTCCAATCCTCTGGGAATGCCATGAAAGCGGGTTCTGTGCTCGATGTAAAATATCGTTGATCCGGCACGCGGTCTGGGCTAGTACCAGACACACTCTGACCAGTTCACAAGCCGCCAGGTTCTGAATGGCAGCCGCCGATTACCAGCGCATCCGAGTCTTTCGAATCCGCATTCAAGTGGCTTTATCCCGGATAATCTGAAACATGGATGCGTTTAACGACTTTTTAATGCTTTTCCACTGATTCGAAACTCTATACGGATTGTTTGCGTAAGGATCGTTTATGCTTTGGCAGTTTGGGAAAAAATGCGCCGGGAGGAAAAAAACTTCGTGTGTGGGATTGCTCGAAGGTTTAAATATCGCGGGATTTGTGTTATCGAGCTATTTTTGCTTCGTGAGACGATGTGAAAATTAATAATGAGCAGGATGATTTTGATAATTTGCGTGTTACAAAGAAAGATGAAAGATTTTGATTAAAGAATAAATAAATTAAAAATTGGGAAAAATTTATTCAGCAATATTTATGCTAAATAGTAACATTTCAAGTTACGAATGTAGATATTCTAAAATTTTCGAGATAATATACAAATTTGTAGAAGCAAATGTAAAATTATTTAAGTATAGTATTATCTATTAATTTTTCAAGATATTATAAGATTGTATTATGAATAATGTCTATATATAACTGGTAAGTGAAAAATTTTCAGATCTACGCCTATATCTTTCTTTATTATTCGTACGATGATTAAAACGAATAAATACGAAAAACAGATTGCTTCAGAATATTTTATATTATGTTATAAATCACGATTCTTAATTGTAATCTTTGAATTTTCATAATGAAGAAATATTTATGGTTGGATATATTTATGACAATTTGAAGAAGAATATTTGTCACGATTTTATGGCTTGGTGCCACCTAAATAATGCATATTCATAAGATATTAAGTTCGAGAGTTGGAGAACAGGAAATGGGAAGGTCTTTGGAATATCTTCTATTTTTCAATAGTGACGTTTACCTCCATGTATCATGTAGCGATTAGTTGTTCTATTAACAAAATAATGAATATAATTACGTGGAATATTTCATCAGAATTCTCTTGGCTTTGCCAATAGTTTTTGCTTTTTGAGAAAATATATTTATTGGAATTAAATTTTTTAGTTTAATTCATTTTTAATTTTGGCTTATTATAGTTATACTTTTTTTTTTTAAATTTATTAATTTTATATCATTAGATTTTCAATGAATTATACTTGTAATTCATTTTTCATTTCAATTTGCATTTTTTTCATTTTTTATTTTCATTCTATATTTACTATAGTGATTTTTTACATTTTTTTTTTTTTAAGGAAGTAATAAATAGTATGCTATTTCAACTTTCTAACAATGATATTAATCTTTGAATATCGTAATAGAACATACAGTATGATTAATGTGTTCCGTATATTCCACCAGTTTAAGCCAAGGATTAAAATTTTGTACTAAACCCAATGAATTCTACATAATGAATAATCATTGTCAATCACTAGTATAACCGAACTGACTCAGTTCTGTAAGATTAATGAGACATACATATATCCGGAGTCAACGTCGAGATTGGCATCGTTTCTGTTACATGTACATTTCTATGTTTATAAACCAATGACATGGACATTTTGCATTCCCATCGAACAAGGGATTAAATACGATCTGGTGAAACATCGATGAGGCTGACTTGCATGTTTTATGTATGCCATACATAAAACCTGGTTTGACCAACGCGATGTCAAATTTTGATCATAGATTTTATAAGTTTCACGTAAAGTAAAAGAATCAAATGGAAATGAATTATTTGAAAGTTTCTCATTCTTTGATAATAATTTGATTAATTCTGTTATTTCTTTTGCAGAATTATCTATTTTAATCAAGATATATAACGAATAAAAGTATAACGTCGAGAACGTTACTTTCTCTTTTTCTTTCTTTGGTCTTTTTCTATCGTACGTTTTTTTATTTTTATGGCAATTAGCAGTTAATGCAATTTAACGAAATTTATGAAACTTTCTAATCCTTGTGGTAAATTAATTTTGAACGCACATTATCTTGTTATCTTGTAAATAATAAAATAAATTAATCTGTCACAGATTAATTTATCAGCAAATTGCTTGTAACATCCAAAAAATTGCTTTTAATTTTTAAATAACGGATTTAATCTTTGTTACAGGTCATTGTATTGCCAATTAATATATTCGACTCAACAAATATATTTTTTCAAAAATATCATCATCATCAAGAATTATTTGCTACAGAGTAATTTAGACTTTAAAGGAGAAATACAATTTTTTACGAATTATTTTTTCCTTATCAAAATTTTTACTCTCAGTAATTATTCATTGGATCAAGACAAGAAAGAAATTTCGCAATTGAAAGCGAACACCGAATTGAACTCGTGAATTAAAAAGAAGAAAAGAGAAAATGTATCGGTATCTTGATATAGATAAATTACTACAGTTGACCCTGACACGTTGATTATCTCACGAGTACACGTCTCTGATTACAATTCGATCTCTCAGGCTTCGAAGCTTTTTAAAAAAATACATTAAATCCGACACCGTGCTAGTCGCGCGATTAGCTTTCACTGTATTTTATGAGATTTCGAAATCGTTCGATTTTCCTTCGAAATTAATGATGCATTCGATAGGGTCGTTGAGATCTTAGAATCTCCCATTGTAGGGATCTAGTCGTTATGAGCAAACTCATAAAAGTTTGAACAATAATAAAAGTTAAGATAAAATTACAGGATGTAAAATAATAAATTACAAACTTGGTTCCTATCGATAAAGTCATATAATTAATACCTTCTCGTATGTTAAACCATTATATTATTGATAAAATTTTATAGATCATAAATTAAAAGTTATCTATAGTGTAATTTTTTCTTATATAACAACGACAAGTACTAAAATCATTTCAAAGAATCATCGAGTATGTATTAAATTAAAATTAAAAATCTTCCACATTAATTTTCACCATGAAGGCATAATTATATTATATAAATGATTAAAAAAAATTGATATTTACTTGTTCCTCGCATTTTTATTTATTTGAATCTATTTTTGATGAGAATAATGATTTAGACAATGATTCAAATATTTAAGTAATGACGTATACAACATTTACGTAATGACTCAAGAAATTCCATTATTAAAAAAGAGAAAAAGAATCAGAGGCCGTCTATTAAGTCTTTCCACTAATGACCGCAATAATCATCAGCAAACATACATAAAAAAAGTAAGAAGAAGATTTCTATGTAACATTCTTCGTTTCATCAACTAATGCTCTTCATATGATAGTTCCATCTTAAAAGATTTTTTCTTTCATATCATATTTACTAATAATAGGATACATATATAAAAATGAATCAAATACTAGAGAATCTTCAATAATCTTAAACAAAAGAGCAATAAAGAAATCGAAGAATCAAGAAAATGTTCTGACGATAGATATGAAGTCCCCGATTTGGGGGTCACCAATCATCGGGCACGGATTCCAATCTTGCAAATTTTCTGTACGTAGCTTGATTCCTATTATTTAATTATAATAATTTAAAATTAATATCTACTACAAACTCATCTACAAAATTAACATTTACTATTATAGAAAAACTAATATCACAAGTAAATTTAAAAATAATTATCTTTTTTCTCTCGTGATTTATACGTACATCATTGAGTTAATTTATTCCATTATATTTTTCATTACAAAAATGGAATATCTTGTATCAACTTTCATAATTTAGTTGTTCGATATTCCATGATGTGCAAACTTTAATTCTCTCTTAGTTTTCTAGTATAATATAGTGAAATTGTTTCATAATCAAGAACGAAAAATCTTGCTCCGTCAAAAGCCTACGATAAATGATAGGAAAACAACGATATACGTACCTAAGCTGTTCTCAAACGTAGAAAGAGGATTTAGGAAAGGTACCTTCGCAGATACCTACTCGATGAGGATTAGGAAGTGATTTGCAGGCGATTCCCGATAGCGACGGAAACACGAAAGCCAGAATTTATCGTGATCGCAGAGAGTTCTCGTAGTCATGAAGTTTCGAGGGGTGTTATCTCGCGCGTGCACCACCTATGCACGAACTATCAGTTTTCATGAACATGTTTATGACGTAAATAAGCGTTCTACCCTTTCAATCCCTCCAATCTTCCGATCGAAACATATGTATGTTCCGTGGTGCTCATTAACCTCGTTTCGGCTTGACCGTGTTTAAATCTGTAAAGTGAATATTTACAATTATCAATGTTGATGAAATATATTTTGGGTATTAAACGTAATTCTTTTTTGGACGAATGTCTAATGATAACGCTTATCACGAAATTGCAGAGATTGAAAGTGCATTTGTTTATGTGGATTTTATTTTAAAATTGAAAATTTTCAAGTATGCTTTGCTTCGATAATTATATTATAAAGTTTGCCTAGGACTTATAACAATTTATTCCAATTTTTCTATAATTTTAAAAGTTTTATACAAACAATTTATTCAACGATTTATCGGTTAATTACTTAATTTACTTAATTCTGCAAAAATAAAGGAATTTTTAGGAGCAGGGTATGATGCATGAGCGATAAGAATTCTAAGAATGTCTCTAAACTAGATGTCGATGTAGGTATGTGGTTGTGTTTGGTGCTACGTGTAGGAATTCGTGTAAGATATATGTGGAGCTGAATCTTTTTACGGAATACTATGTGATAAATGAGTATTTTAGAAAGAGAGCGTGCCTTTATAGAGTGTAGGTCGAGTCAAGTGTCTATCTGGTGAATTTAAGAACGAATTTTTTTGAGAAGATTCTTAATTTCGTTAATATTTCTTAATTGTATCCCCTGACGTACTAATTTAACCATTATTAGTCTATTTTAGTAGCTTTAAAAATTTTTATTTTAATTGGAAAATAGAAGTTTCGAAAATATTTTCAACACTTTTGATATTTTATTAGAAAGCTATTTAGGAAAATCTTATTATTTATTCATATTGGATTCCGATATGTATTTCCAGAATGATTACATTTAAAATATAATGAAATCTAATCAGTTATAACATTGATTATTGGATGAGAGATTATTAGATGAATAATTTATAATTAGTATATCAATCATTTGAAAATTTCTTCGATATTTTTATTATTTTAAAAATTTTTATTCTCATTATTTTTTCTCATTATTTTATATGGGAATGTAACTTCATATTGCTTGTTTTTTTTACAGATTATTTCATAAATGAAAACAAGAAAATTATATATCTGAGTATTATATTAGCAGACATATGATTTCTTATACAAGAGAATAAAAAATAAGTCAAGAATAAAATTTTTGAGAGAATTGTTATTTTACTTGAGAACTATAGTAAGCTTTTTATAGCAAGTGAAACATTCTCGTTTCGTCCTTAATTAATCTGATATCCAGGGATTGTATCAATCAAAATAAATAAAATTCTCGGTTTCCTTATTACCACATATTTTTGGTGTAATAGAACGGATAATTTGACTCGTTCAAGATTCAAAGCTATCCAATCCCGTAACATTCATGAATATTAACCAATTCACACGATATCGCGAGACGAGGGAATTACGGTCGTCATCGACCCATAAAACCTACTAATTTCGCAAGCGGTTAAAGTCAAATAACCCGAGTGGCCCGCTCCGGATCTTATATAATGCGGTTCGATTTTTAAGAATCTCAGTTTCTTTTCTCTTTCGTTCCTCCAATAAAAACCCGAAAATAATTTGAACGAAAACTATTGCTATATTTTGCAAACTTTACTTAAAAAAAAAAAAAAAAAAAAAACGAATGGAGACGAAAGTTACGATCCAGGTATCCGTCCAATCGGCGCGAATCCGTGCCACCTCGTCGATCTCTCGAAGAAGTTGCATGCTTTGTACCGCGGCGATTATGACGACTCATTAGCCCTGCCACTAAATCATAGTGATCTCGACGCGGCGTGCGTGGTTGAGAAAGTGAGAGGAAGAGGCGAGAAGAAGCTCGATTGTACAGAGGGAAAAGCAAAGGTGGATATAGCGCCGGCAATGACGAGGACAGACCGGTTTGCACGATGAGGACGGGTAGCGCGAGCGTGCCCGAAGTTGGCCGAGCGGCCGCGAAGGAAGCCGAACCGGCTTGCGGTGGTCCTTCACGCTACTCAATGGTTTCAGTACCGAGCCGCCACGGGTCAGGACTCGACGTGGTTCTATCAAACGAGGGGTTTGTCGTTCACTCGTGTTCGAGTACGATCACGGTGCTCCCTGTGATTTATGAATTAAAATCGCGGCAGGACAACGTGATCTTGGTTCCTGCATGCGCGCTCCCACGTCCCTCATCCATCGTCTCGATCGATCCATTACCAACGAGATCGATGGCAACAACGGATTGACGCGAATTGCAAAGGATATATACATACATATATATTTTTTTAAATATGCACAATTCGAGATAGTGTGAATACCACGTTCGACGATGTGATAGCATGGTGTCTCATTTGTGGAGGACAGAGGACGTCGATGTATGGTGCGCGACAATCTCGGCAGAGAGATGAAAACGAGCACGTGTTTGCACTCCGATGGATCGGAAAAAAAAAAAAAACGAAATTAAACTCGACTTGTTTCGCTTGATCGGGCAAAAATAAAATACAGGAAAGGGGGGTGGGGGGAAAAAAAGGGAAGAAATGAAAATTAATAATAGACAAACAATTGAAGAACGATTGGCGCTCGAAACTCGTAAATCTTGCTCCAATTCGAACCGTCGAGGCAGTTAATTAATAACGGCCGCGGATTTGATTTCGTTGATTGATTAATATCGATATACAGGGGGATTTAATTACGCATAGAACCCGACCGGATGCCTCCGCTGGATGCGAATGTCCTTCCGTGTACGCGCCCCTGGAGCAGCGGTGCGAGTAACGAGCCGTGAGATAGGGGCAAACCGACGAGTTCATTCGGAGCTAGTGGTGCAGTAAACTAGACCCGTGTCCAGAACGTTACTTGCGGTTAAGTTCGATCCGATTTTCGGAATTCACCAATTCTCGGCAATTCGAATTTTAAATCTTCGCCGTCATCCCTCTCATCGTGATCGTAATAATGTTGCTTCGTCCGCGAGGATAAGCCTTCTTCTTCGAAAAATATCGAATATCGCGATAAACACCTCCGAAGATAACAGTGTTGAAAGTGAATGGCTTCGAGGAATCGCACGGTTCGCCAATCTGTCGAAAGGACCAATTTAATTTGATACCTGACGTGTTTCTGCGCTACACTGCCAATTTTCTATATGATTATCTCTGTATGAATTTTATTTTTTTTCCTTTCTTTCTTTTTTTTTTTTTTTCGTATTTTAGTGCGAATCGAGTTCGATAGTGTGTATTTGTTAAATTTTGAAGAATGTTGGAAAGTGTCGAATTTTTACAAAGTAACGGTTCAACATTGGTGATCTGTACCTATAATATGATATAGAAATTATCGTTACGATACAATCGTCACGTTTACACAGTGAATACTGCCTAATTATCCCGACTGCCATTGAAATCCGACCGCACATTTTTTTCTACGCAATATTTTTAACAAAAACCCGCCAAAAACCTAGTCAAATCCTGCAAAATACACCAAAAGTTGAAAAGTTTTCCGCGGGAGGAATTGTCAACGTTCGAACACCTCTCGTTCATTTATTCTCTTACAAGTGGATTAATTGAGGCTCCCTTGGAAGGTGATCTCCCCTGGATCGTAATTGGAACGAGTGCTCGGCCGAGGGTTACGAGATCAATTGGTTGGTCGAGTTATCGGAGTACAGGACAGAGAGGGAAAGTCTCCAGAAGAAAAAGAAGAAGAAGAAGAAGAAGAAGAAGAAGAAGAGAAAGCGTTCGATTTCGATAGTGCGTCGAGGCGAATCGTGGATAGGGTGATCACGATAGGGATTGAAATCTCTGATCGGGTGGCAAAAGTGGTGAATTGTCGAGGGCCGAAGAGTCGAGCGAAGAGTCGAGGAGGACGAGAAAGGCGAGTCGAGAGGATGTCGACGACGGCGGCGCAATGCAGCAGCGGCGGCAACATCGGCAACAAGAAGGAGAACACCGGCTGCACCGGCGGCAGCAACAGCAGCTGCAATTAGTGCCGGTTCACGACGGTCGCGAGACTAGGTAACCGCTGAAAGGGCGGCGAGAGCGCGGGGGGGCGGCCAGGCCGAGGTGTTGGTTCGAGGGTGTGTGTGCCAGGAGTGCGCGAAAGGGAGACAAAATGTGGTGGTGGAGGTGCCGGTGGAGTGTCGCGACTACGACCACGGTGTTCGTGTTGGGGATTGCAACGGTGTACTCGCAGCTCGAGATATCTGATCTGGATAAGCCAAGTGAGTCGTACACCCCTTATTTATTATTTATACTCGCGATGCTGTAACGCGCAATCACGAGTAATGGAAGGGAGAGAGGGGGAGGGAGTAATGGAAGGGGGAGAGGGAGGGTTGTCGTTGCATGCCACCACTGTTTCCTCTCCCGAATTTTTTTCTCCTTTCGTACGCGCTCGAGAAAGAGGATAACAGGTCGGCGGTTAATTCCTCTCGGTAGGATAGTTAATTTCCTCGGTGGGTGTCGTTTGAATTTCACCCTTTGTTTTTGTTCCTTTAATTTGGGCAGAGCGTGGAGAAATTTTATTACACGGTGGTGCCTTTGCCTTTGAGGACACGTGTGTTTTACGTGCGGTCTTAACGGCGGATGAAATTTCGCTTTGTCGAACGGATGATAATTACAGCGGCGGCTGTGCTATCTGAAATTTTTCGGGAACTTTTGATGATGGGGTGCGATGTTGTACAGGGATCCTAGGGGAAAATAACACGAATAGGTTTAATTGCCTTTGGCTAATTAATGTTGCTGCTTTTTGAAATTTTTCCAATTTTCTTTTTTCTTTTTAATTAATTCGGATAGAAAATCGAGAGATCTTGTTATTCCTTGATATATTTGATTTTTGATGGTTATCAAAATTAATCAATTTAATCAAGATTCAGATTGGTTGGTTTCTTGAGGATTTTCTGGTAAATAAACGATATTATAAATTTGCGTAGACAAATTTTAGATATTCTATAAATAGAGGAATGCGATTTTATATTTTATATTTTTTGGAAAATAGAAAATTCGTGAAGAATTAAATAATTGTATATTTTCCTATTTAAAAAAATATATAATATATAATATAATAAATATAAAATATATATAATATATAAAAAAATCACATATATCTTCACATTCTTACATTGAAAACGATTTACAATGTATCAGAAATATATTTGCATATATTCAGTGAAAGAGAGAAATAAATATTTATATTCTTAATTAATGTACATCTTTGCGATAACTTATAAGGCAATATAAAAATTTCCTGAATATGCAGTTCCTTAGAAATATGTATAAATTCTTGCGAAATTTTTGTGAAATTTATAGAAAAATCGAAACTAAGAATATTTTTTAAAAATATCTGATAGATTTATGCTTGTAGTTATAAGGAAATTCATAATAGACGAACGTAAAATAAATTTCCAGTGAATGGACCGAGATCTTGCAACTAATCGTTTCCTAGATTTTACATATCGTGACTGTTGATCGAGGATCTTTTTGCGATAATATGTTTTCATGCACGTTTTCGTGCGAATAATGAGAATTATTTTCAGAGTGAGGTATTGTTTTTTTGACGTGAAAGGGTTATTCTTGGAAATCATCTTCAAATCATTTAATTTCAAAGATAAAAAGTTGCTTTTATAAAAATTGGAACGATATATAGAATCAGAAATGCAATATTCTTATTGCTGGTATATATTTGTATTTTATAAATCGTATTTTTTAATTTCTAAAGATAATTCTAAATAGTTTTGAACTTGAGCTTTTTCATGACACGATTAGAAATGTCAAATTTTTAACTTCGAGATGTCAAAGACTTTTCTTCCACGATCTTCATACGAATGCAGATATTTATTTAGATTTTAAAAACTATAAATATTTACATGACACTAGGATAATTATACACATAGTAGTGTAATGTACGATGAATGTACGGTTCTTTAGAGTGAGTAAATTTAAATTTACATATCCATAATTATATATAAATAGAATATCGTATATTCTTAATTAAAAAAAGGCATATCTCTTTCGATTTACATTCATTCATACTTAATAACCATCAAAGCGAATATTAACTTCGCTACATTTAATAATACTTAATTATATTTATACCGCTTAATAACACACTCAACGCGATCGTCAAAGTGTCTTAATATCGAGCCGTAATTCGAAGCGTTAATATCACGGTGAATGGCTCCATTTCGAATTCTCTACCTTCGTTGAAAGGAAGTGAGCGCAACGTCGAATAAGAATTTCCAATAAAGCTGGATACTTCTGCCCGTTCCCCATACCGTACGTAATGGAGTAGGCCCTCCTTTGTCACGGGGAAATTAATATTAAAGCCTACAATCCGTACGTAAAAGTAATAAAAATGTAGGTGGGAGGGAGGGAGCAGCGATTATCGATTTCGAAGCGGGCCACACTATGCGGCGAACGAGGCTAAGTTGAAGGAACGGAATGACAGTTAAACTAGTTTAATTAAACCGCTGCTCTAAGCCCCCTTCTGAATTTATCGTCGAATGACAAAGGAAAAGAAATTTCGCGGCCCGCTTCGAGGGGGAGGAAGGGAGGGGGAGGGGGAAAAAAATTGGAATTTCAATAGGGAAGTTCAGGTTTCCGGGTTGTAAGACGGAAAATAATGTGGCACCGAGTTTCGCAAGTTGCGAAACTTCGTTGTAAAACTTCTCTATTTATTAAAACGGTTCCGTCCTTCGCGTACCATTTAATCATTGCGCTCACCCCTTTCCTTATTTCCGCGAACGCATCGATGTAACCTGCATCTTCGTTATCTTTTTCTGAGTTAATTCTTTCTTGGAAGCTGGGGTATTGATTATTTCTGCGAACGAGATACGATCTTTGCAAGGATGCTGGACAAGGTGAATTACCCGACGTGATTGCTTCGATTATTTTCGATTATTATATAAATGGATAGCTGAAAAGTTGTTTGTGAAAAATTGCAAATTATTCGATTGATACATGATATTTGATCTTTTCCCATATTGAATTAAATTTTATTCAATTAAAAATCGTTATAATCTTTAGATTATACGATTATTCTTTTTACAAGTCTATAATTTCGATCGATAAACAAAGATGGTCGATCCTGCGTAATTCTATACGTAACGCACGTATGTTCGCTCTTTTGGTTCGAGAATATTTTCAAAATATACAAAAATAATGATAAAATAATAAAATAAACGTATATACGGATACATAATTTTTCTCTGAAAGATTCGTATCTTAAACAAATATATAAACACGAAACGTTACGAAACAACTAGTTCGCATCTAGCTTTGATAAATCCATTTGTAACGAAGTCAAAGAAAATTCATTATTTTCCAGGGAATATCGAGAAGGTTCGCTTAATTACATATGGAAATAGAAAAAAGAAAAAACAAAAAAAGAGAAAAAAGAAAAAAAAACAATACATCAACACGGATATATGCGAACAAACATTGCTCGAGCCGAATTAATACTACAAGCTTCGCAGTGAATTCGAAAACGGTTAATTGCGATTGCAATTGCCCGCTTTTCCAGTTACAAAACTACGAGCGTGTGATCGAACGTTATCCTCGCGGTTCTGTCGGGTTTGTTGAACATTTGTTTCAACAGGTGCTGGCAGGGATGAAAAACAGAACGTGTGTGGTAACTTTTTCGTGCATGTACCAGGTTAATTAATAGTTTTTACGCCGCTTTACATATACGTGAACGATACTCGGCTCGAAGCGCTCCGAAACACTCGATGTTAATTATGTTTTCCCTTCCACGGGGAAACATAATTAATGAAAACGATGCCCGAACGATTATTCAAACCTTTACGGCGACTATGGTTTAATCCTTGTATCACTAACTAATGCTTTCGACATGCTGTATTTTTCGATTCACTAATTTTCCCAGTGATAAAATTCTATGTTTGGAGTGTAAATAGATAGCGAGTACGGAAAATAATTAGGATCCAGTTTGATTGGAAAATCTTTCAGAGGTTTAAGATAAATTTTTAATTTAATGCTGAATTAAAAGCGTATCTGGGCATATTATTTAGATATTATTATAAGAATTAATTTACAGGATTGCATCTGATAAAATGCTAAAAAGCTAAGAGAAGAGACGGCTTGCGGTATAAAATAAGTGAAAATTGTAAAATGAAATGAGTTTTTCTACTCGATTTTCTTTAAAAAGAAAAATTTGGAAGCTTGTCAATAATGGAGGAGATTATATTACACGATAATCAACAGGAGGTTATTTTACACGAAATATGTGAAAAATAAAATAAAGTTTTTTCAAATGTTCATTCAAGAATCAAATATTCAGGTAATAGGTAAATTTTCAAATTCTATTTCCTCGAAAATGAATCTTGAAATGAAAAAGTTCTACATTTTTAACTTACCATGTGAGTTAATCGTTTTGTATTTCAATTCAACTAGAATTATTTAATTTTTATTTTATTTGCAATTAATAAATTTTCAAATTTCTTTCAAAAACGAAGACTGGAACCATGAAACTATTGTTAATTTGTTTTTATGAATTTTTGCGAGAAACAATATCGTTAGAACAATTGGTTTTATTCTTCTGATTAATTCTTAATTGTCACAAATTAAGAACTTGAATTAATGTGACGTTGTAAATCGTTGATAGTCGTTTAAAATTAAAATAAAATTAGTATGAAATAAATTTATTACAAGATTCATTGCAAGATTTATTTTAATATATCTTTATGTAATTCATTCAACATGCTAATACATCTACGAAGATTATAATAGAGTAACGATGAAATTAAATAATTTTACATGTACACAAAATTTTTGTCTAATTAAAAAAATAAGCATTAATCTTCGTATTAACCTCCTTTTCTTCAAATTAATTATTCCAACGTGCATCGCGTGCGAGCAAATTGTTCGAGATTTTTTTGTTTTCTAATTTTAACGCCATGGATGACTCGTAAAAAAAAAAAAAGGAAAAAAAAAAGATACATCGAAGAGACACAAAAGAAAGGCTCGTAAATGGTTCAGTGGTTGAATTTTCTTTACTTTCCCTAGGAGCAAAGGTCCCTCTTGCTTCAATCCATTTCCATTAACGCTTATTTCACGTCGACCGAGTTCCACCGCACGATATTTGCCTGCGATTTTCAAAGATACACCCCTTTTTAGCTCGAAGCTTTTACACGGCCGCCGCGTGGTAAAACGCACAGAAATCTCTGCACAGAACGGTGTATCATGGAAAACCGCGGTTCAGCCACCTGAACGCCTCCATTGAAGGCCATCTAATGTCGAAAACCGCGAAGAGAAAACGTATCTGTGGTTCCTTTACCGTTGACTAACGGTTTGAACGGCCTAAATGGAGGATTAAAAGTGCAGATGGTTTTGCGCTTCCCGTTTCGCGGAACGCGCTACGTCTGTTTCTTTTTTTATCCTCGATGCGCTCGTATGTAAGCCTGATCGAACGATGAAAAGTGTGAGTATTACTCTTTGAAGAGGATGGATCTGAAACCTCGAGGATTTCATATTCACCGCTGTATATTTTTTCAGAATGCTGGTGATGGATGGAATCCATTATTATCAGAAAATTTTTATTTTTTTCAATATCGTGTATACATTATTTTCAAACCACTTTTACCGTATTATTCACTATAAATTAAAACGTGGAACATACATCACATGGAATAAAAGAATACCCATATACAGATTTATTAATTTAAATAAATAAAACTTATCTATTCGAAAGATACCACATAAATAATTGAAAGAACTTGTTAATTTCATTGTTTACAAGAAACGAGAAAATTTTATATTGCAAATAATGAAATTAATATTAATAAAAACTCAAATAAAAAGTATAGAACATATTTCGTTTTCCAGAAATCGTTTTCAGAAATCGATGTACTTCAATATTTTACATACTTAGCGAGATCAAGCATAGAAAAATTGCATTTAATTCCGCTTAAAGGAAATTAAATTCACATCTCCTTTTCACCTCTTCTCCAATTTCGATATCTCTGTCTACCTAACATCGTGAATATCGTTCCGAATAACGAAGATACTTCAAATAGACAGGGTTCATGAGATACGCTCCGCGCAATACCGAATTCCACCACACGCCCACACACACACACACACACACACACACGTATACACGGTAAAAATTCCACGCGCGCACATACTATTACTTAATTTCCTCTCGCATCCGTAGGCCGCAATCTATCGAAATCCGTTTCGCTGCTCGCACGCGCTATTCATCAGGGTAGGAGGGAGGCCTCGTCTCTCTCAAACGTATTAATCGTGGCGGCGTGGCCTCCGCAGGGTGATAAATTTCGCCTGAACACGGTCACGAGGGTGAACGAGGCACTCCGCGCGGCTGAGTGGCCGAAGTGCAGGCGACACTCGAAAAACGGCAATTGCAGCATCGCGCCGGTTGATGGTAATTAATTTTTTGCGCTCCACTCTCGGAAGCGTAGGAACCACGGGATGACCACGAAATCGGCGTAATGGCCGGTGATTTGTCATTGGACGAGCGGTGTGGCCTTTGGTCAAACCTATTCTCCCGTTCGCGTCTCATCGGCGAAAGACGATAATTTGCACGCGACTTCGAACGCAAGTTCGAAGTGGTTGGTGGCGAAAATCGGTGACGAATGACTTTCGCGAGTCGCTTTCCACGCGAGCATTTCACAGGGACAGTTTGTACAGAGATTTTATCCGGAATCTGTAATGATGGGATGATAGGATTCGAGAGGGTCACAGTTTAAACGTCGTTGATTGAAGTGGATCGAGGGTGGATACTTGGGGTTTGTTTGGTTTTCTTGCGGTTCGGTTGCGTTTAGGTGCGTGTTGAAACGTGGTCTCGGATGTTTGGAGAGTCTTGAAGAGGAAGGTAGTCAGTTTAAATAAATCATTGATGTAATTATGCCCGCCCTTTGCTGCTTTTCTCTGTTTGTATAGGTGGAGTTTTGTGATGTGTATTTTGTGTTTCAAATAATATAACACAGATACAAAATTGTAGAAAGAAGAGAAAAATTTAAATAAAATTCAAGTCTATATAACGTACGAGAATTTTTCAAATAATAAATCAAAGATATTTCAAAAATACAAGGCAGAAAAAAATGTTTAGAAAATTCCGAATGTCATTTATCAAATTAAATTACCATATATCAAAGCTTCAGAAATGATTATATCAAACATCAAACGTTTCAATAAACACGTCAATCTTGGAAGGAATTAGATCTCAGATTGCAATAATGATTAAATACTATCGACATAACAATATTGCAAAAACCATACAGATTATTTATACGCTCTTTATACGCCCATGTGCATACATTTCTGTCTAATGATATACCGGTTAGCAATGAAATGAATAAATGAACGTGACTCGATAATTGAAAAAAAAAAAAAAAAAGAACTTCTGAGTGTTCATGTGTTGGGAAAATCGTACACACGAGTTACGCGAGATACACATTGGAGATTCTTTTTTTCTAGAGGAAATTTACAGCATTTTTATTTTATTTTATTTTTTTATTATTTTTTTTTTTTTTTTCCTCTCTCGAATCCGGACTGGCTTTAACAACCACGATTAAACGTCGTAAAACGTAGCCGTTCCCGGTCGATACGGAAAAACTGAAAATAAAAGCGGAATCGGAGGATGTATACGTGACTTGGCCGGCGCGATGGATTCTAGGTTTTTGTGAAAATAGTTCGCTATTTCTGTGTGTAGTGTAAAACGTGAGTGGACGGTCAAGTGACGGTGTGTTCTGTTTATTGAACACCATGCGTTCCATCTAGAGAGCTCTTAATTTGAATGTACTCGTAGAGACGAGACATGCCGGTGCAAGTCTTCTGAATTATACGGTATGTCCTCTTAGGAGGAGGAGGAGGAGGAGGGTGCACGTTGCGCCGCTCGTGGTGAAAAGTTTGGAATGTTGCCGCATCATTCGCGGCAAATTTAAAACCTGTTTCTCGAATCTTGCAGTGAATTTTTATTGTTGACTTATTGTCAAGTTGTATCGCGAGAATTAAGTAGCGTTTGAAATTTTATTAATTGTTTGTACTGTTTTGCTCGAATTTTCTGGTTGAAATTGATATAATAGTGAAAATTTTAATGTGAGACGAGGATATTGATTAAAAAATATATATAAGTTTTATTTGGAACGATCAATATGGAGAGAGTTGGTTAGCAATGAACTGGAATTTCGTTTGCTATTAATTAACTGATCGGTCGTGTATCAAGACGACGGGATGGTAGTTTCGATTCCATGGAGACTGGTTAGGGGAAAATCTAAACGGGCAATTCCTAATATCGATAATCACGATACAATTATACTCGTATTTCACGATTAAATCAAGTGTATTACACTAACAAGGGAATATCGGAAAATTTTGATTTAGTTGAAACTTTAAAGCGAGATAGGTTGGAACGAAATAGGATAAAGTTTGAATATTATCCATTTATTTCGAAAATTATTAAACGTATAATTGTTAGGGTAAAAATTTGTTAAGAATATTCACGATACATATGAAATCATTACAAAATTTTTCATTTAGCAAAAGAATTACTTTTATATATTATATTTTGAAATATAACCATGTTAAAGAAATAAGTTAACTCTTACTTAGGTATCGATCTTTAAAATATCTAACGAGCATCATTTTTCTAAAAATGTCACAAATAATCTGTCTTCCATAAACACAGAAGAGAATTGACTAAAAATTTCATATTTATAATCATATACATATATTAAGAAAATAATGGTGAATAATGTCGCTGGAAACCGTTTAACCGACGATCCTCCGCTGCATATTTTCGCAATTTACCAGACAGTTTATTCAATTAAGTAGCGACGCGACGCTATATATCAAAACGTTTGTTAAATAACGAGAATTACAGAAATTACGCGTAATCGTCGTATCTCGTTCGAGCATTTCCGTTTCGACGCGAGCCTCTGACAAGAATTCGAATATAATACAACCCCAGTATTATTATAATTCATTATCTGTCGCGCAATTATGCAGGCCTCGGCCGACATGCCACGTTCCGTGTTTCGCATATCTCTCACGGGTGTTCACGTGGAAAACGCGGAATATCGCACCCACGGGCCTCGTTTCGCAAAATTCTGATACAGGTAACAAGTGGATCCACTTCGATGCTCCCATATCGGCCAAGTGAACACGTGATCCGGCTGGAACAGGAATTTTTCACGAATTTTTCCTGCCGCTCCGTGAAACAGTGAAACAGTTCAGCATTCGCTCGGTAATTCGCGAGGATTTTCATTTTATTCTTAGACGCTTAAATTAATCCGTTTCTCTTGGATTCGTGGATAGAAACATTCGAGGAAAATTGTTTGCGAAATTGTTGTTTTACATAATAATGTATTTAACATAGATGAAACGATAAATGTATTTGGGTAAAAAAATTTTTATCCTCAATTTAAAGCATGAAATATAAGATTCCAAGTTGTAATTTCTGGTGAATATTTATTTTAAAATTTATATTCATTCTGTTTCTGCAGCTAAAGGAAGTAAGTTTTATAAAAAAGTAAAATGAATATGAAATAATAGATATTTTTGCAATTAATTTGTAAAATATCTATTGTGTAAAATTTTGTGGTAAACGTTATTCTTACGTTATTATTTTTCTCTTGTTTCAAGTAATCAAGATATAAAAACATTGATTGTTTTCGATATTCAATACTTTATAATTAAAGATTTATAATTAACCCTCTATAACACCCTTAAGAAAGTTACATAGACATTTGCGTCTATATTTTTAAAACTTTAATCTTTTTTATCATTTTACAAATACACTATTACTTTATTATTCATATATTATATCATGTTATATTTATTTATGATTATTAATTTATATTTCTCATATTAAAAATTGATCACTCGAAAATTAAATGCCTCACTATTAGAATATTCTTCAACACGTTTCAAATTCATTCCCATTTTATCATCGCTTTAATATCATCAACTTTTTCCACTCATTCAACATTTACATTTTTCTTTCTTTTTACGCCATCGATTGGTACACTATAAATTTCATAATTCACGGATTTATTAGGATTAATCTTTGCGAGCAGATAGTTTCAATTTTCACCCTTTAACCCTTTACGGCCAAAGCTGCACCACGGATGGAGGAAACGCGATCACGTTAAATTTTAATTAGATATATTTATTCGAATCTCATTAACAGATATGCGTCAAAGGGATCCATATTCGCCGTTTCGTATATCTACGAGATCCTCTTCGTATCCGGAGAGCAATTTCAAAATCAGTCACACGATGTAATTCACTCTATAAGGTACGGATCGAACGTTCCTCCTCCTAAACGAATACGCCATTTTTTTGTTTCGTTACTCTCGTTTAACGGTAATTAGTTTTCACGACGTGAATCGATACACTCGTTCGTGCACCATTCGACTTCATCCCCTTCGCTCGGAATTCCACGTATCACTTATTTGAGACAGAAGTCCCGCAAAAATTTGCTATCTCTTGTTTCCAATACGATAGCTTAGATTTATTTGAGGGGAAATAAAGAAAGGGATAGGGGAAAATTAAAATTATATTCAATTTGAACAATGATATTGGATGCTTTGTTGATGTATAAAATAATAAGTAAAAAAGAAATTCATTTGAAGATCTTTTTATATTTTAACAGAGAGTAAGATCTTTTTTTAAATGAAGTCTTGTAGTTTAATTTGTGTGCAAGTAATTTTCATCCCTCCATGTAGAAGATATTTTGAATAATAGTTCTGCGATAGTTAAAAGTATTGAAAATAGATTATAATCGATATGGCATTTAAATTATTATTTATGGTATATTAGAGTACTAATTATGTCATTGATATAAATGAGCAAAACTTCAAACTGCAAAATATTACAAAAAAAGCAACGAGAAATATCAATATTAAAGTCTCTAAAGAAATTCTCGTTTCGTGCCTCATTCTGTATATTTGATAAGTAAAACGTTAAAAAAAAACGTGTATTTCATGCACCAATAAATTCTTGAGATTAAAGACACGCACATGAATAATCCATGAAATCATGAATCGTGAATCTATATTATCAAAAATATCATTAATTTCGATCCGGGTTATCTGCCATTAACTGGAAATACGAGACTTCCGTAGTGGTCTCTAATCCGCTGGTAACCGATTCACCTCTGTCTGCCGCTCATTTACACCACGCCACGGGTAATTCTACACGAGAGCCGAGCAAAACGAAGTAACCCCATTAAACATTCGTTGCTCGTCAAGTGGCGAACGTTTAATCGGATAGTTGGAATACTTAAAAACAATTGTGGATAAAATATTGTTTCTCATTTAATTGCGTATTATTTTTCATTCCACATAAATCGATTTTTAATTTATGTGATAAGATAGGTAAGAGCATTGTCTAGTTATTACATATGCATACCTAAGCACGAAAGATAAAAGTTAAAATACTATTTTAAAATCTAAAAGTTTTATTTTAAATAAGAACACGAGGCAAGAGATTAGATATAGATTGATAAAATATCAAATAAAAAATTAATTTAAATTTAAAAAATATTTTGATTGTAAATTAATATAAATTCCTATTCTTTTATAAGATATTGATCTTCAATTTAATACGTGTTTTAATATGTTTATTATTATTATTTTAAAAGTGCCAAGTTCTTGCCTTATTTTCTTATTTTCTTCATTATATTCTTAAACTTAACTGATCACTTTTTTAATTCATTAAAAAAAATTATCAAGGGATATTATATGTAATGATTTTCAGTCTTATGGATTAATTAATTGATATCAAGTACAAATAACATTTAAAAAGATATAAATAACATAAAATCTATATATCTAATGAGCCATTTATTACCTTAATTATCAAATGTTCTCCACTCCATTTCTCCATCTATAAAAATTATCCCTCATCAATGCTTCTTATTCTCTTATTTTCATCGAGTACACTATTGCTGCCATCTTTCACAAAATTTAAAACAATACTATCATTCGATGTGCACCATTACTGATCATTTCTCGTACAGAAATTACTACATCTCTTGGAAAGAAAATATAAAATAATCCAACGTCCTTATTTCTTTTCAATGAATGCATTAACAATGCATTCTCGATCAGAAATCGCAAACACTCGCGAAAAAGGAGGCCTAACAAATTTTCTAACGAATTGTATATCGCACAGGGAAGTTCATCGGCTTGTCCCAGAGGTTTACGAAACAGAAAGAGAGAGAGAGAGAGAGAGATTCAACGACGTCGTGAGTGCGAATGGAAGTTGGGTCCGCCGCGGGCCGGGACAGAGATTGGTCAAAACTCCCCGTCTCTCGTTGAAAGCGTGTAACTGTTACCCGAACCCGAGGGATTACCGGTAATCTGCGGCAAGCTAAGCTACGTGAACAGGTACGGGCAACCTGTTTCGGATATTGTTACGAGTAGCCGGCAGCCATTTCGTCGAATCGTTCGAATTCAAGACAATTCACCCCTTATACCCGCCCCCTTATATCCCGATGCATCTTCCCTCCGTTCCACCATTTCCGGCCAGACGTAGCAGTTGCTAGCGTGCTATATGGGGAAACAATGGCTATGATAATAGTTTCTCCACGAATTAACGTGCAACTTGCAAAACTTCTAGCACTGCCTGGAGAAAACCGGGGGTGCCGTTTGGCCCGAATGCGCGAATATGCGTTTCGAATCCGGATTATTATATTTAGTAATAATGCCAGCGAACACATGAACCAGCGAATAGTAATTCGTAGTTTCTGCGCTACGGTGAATTCGACGAGATGAATCGTTGAAATTCCGATTTAACGAAGAAGTGTACACACGATGCGATTAACGAGGATAACGTAAATCCGTAGATAATTCGTTTTTAATTAATCTCTTAATTAAATTCGAAAGTTGCGAAATATCATAGAGGAACATTTGATTAGAAGAAACCTTAACATTTTAACCGTTCAAGGGTTTAAGATGATAAAAGATTGATAATGGAAATACATTTTGCGAGGTTGACGGAATGACAAAACGAGGCGAGAAAAATATTATCCAAGAGACTTTTCTAACGAACCATCATCACACGTATTAAACCAGCCCCGTTCATATTTCACACGGGTACACAGGGGTTGGCGAAGAGTTGGCGTTGCACGATCCTCGAAAAAGGAAAATAAAAAAAAAGGAAAAAAAAGAGAGAGAGAGAGAGAGAAAAGAAATAACGAGGAAAATGTTCGTCAACTCTTCCTTTGATAGAGGAGCGCGATGATGACGTGTACCGTTAACGCGACGTGCCACCGTCTCGACTCCGGTGAAAGAATTCGAAACGCGACATCCATTAATTTACCATAGAACAAAGTGGGCATTGATGCACAACGGTCAAGAATCCTCGTTAATCCGTGTCAACAGGATTACACGCGGCGCGGATATCGTGAGACGAGAAAGAAAACTGGCGGAGAAAAATGCACGCGACATGGGGGATATATAAGGGGGACGAGGGGAGGGTGGAAAAGATACTCGCAGGGTTTTCCTTACCCTCCACCGTGTTACCGTGTCATATTCTCCTACCTCGTCCCTCCTTTCTTCCTCCACCACTTCTCCCCACGACTATCGACCTCTTTCTCGTCGTCAACCCTCCTACTTGCAACCCTCCTCTCCCCTTTCGTTCAGAGACACGTTTTCGACGACGACTCCTTTAATGAAATTCCTTTATTATTTTAATAAAAGATACCTTCCTCTTAGAGATCGGTACTCGTCAGTGGCGGCATTGTGTAGGGGCATGGCAACGAGATTCAACTCGACGTGTTTGCGCCATTTCCGCGAAAACGCTCCGGCTTACGTAAGTTCGTGGCGCATATAACGCCGTAAACTTGGTCGCGAGAAATATTATTTCGTATCTGTGTCTATTTATCTAACAGGTATTGACGCATCCTCGCTTGTGAAACGTAAATGAAAGCAATAACCAGTCGCGAAACCGTGTAACAGCTTTGACGAAATTAGATCGAGCGAATTTTTTATTATTTTTCCTTTCTTACGTGTTGTATTATTATTTATCGAAATTTGATTTTAACTTTATTAAACGTGTTTGAAAAAATATTTTATATTTATTCTTTATTTTTTTGCTGTGTTTTAAACAGTATTTTATTTTGTTCTGGTAATATAAACGTACAATTGGGTATGAGCAGCTTTATATAATAAATTATGATGTTTGAGGAATATACTAATTTATTTGTTTCACACTCAAGATATAAATACAAATACAATGAGTTATCTATGTTTGGATTATGGAAAATATAATAGAAAACGTGATATTTTTTTCTAATTTTTTAAATCTTATTTAAACGACATAAATATCATATTTAAACGAAATAAAGCTTTGATTTAAAGTTATTAAATTAGATATTTATGTAATCAATATTATGTAAATCAATTATGATTGATCATTTTCTATATGATATGTATTGCGATTAAAGCAATACAATTTTTCAAAAAATCGGGTTTATTAATTTAATTTTTGAGTAATTCAAATATAGCATAGAATAATATTTAATAACAGAAAAAATGTTGTATAAGAATTATTTACAAATCATTTCTTTGGCAAAGGAAAAGTATGAATATGAATAATTAAATTCTTGATATATATGTCTTCGAAAGCTACTTAGAATCTCATTAACTTTCTTTGCTGTTGGTAACATTTCTGCAGCAGTTGCTTTTTACATCAAAATTCTAGGAATATTGAAGAAAATAAATTATAATGTTTCTCAAATATCATTTTTGATCAACATATAAATATAATATAATATTACATTGACATGATATGGAAAAAACCATTAGATTAATGGTTCGATAACACGCTGATATTTTTATGTTTGAGATTAAATATAAATTACTTTGCGATAACGTTAGGCGACGAGTTTCAAATTTCTCGACATCTATTAATTATTTTATGTAAAAATGCAAAAATGCAAATTTTATCCTTCCAGCTAAATTTTTGAATTAAAATTTAGATTTTATATTAGCAAAGGATTGAATGAATTTTTTCCATTATAAAATATATTTAACATTTTAATTTTATCAGATTATTTTAAAATTACCATATATTTTATAAACAACGAAAAAAATATTTCATTTTAAATAAATTCAAGTTAATTCGAAAGCTAATTGTTTGTATGTTAAAGAAAATAGTAGTAATTAATCATCTTTAGATATAAATTAGATCAAACATTTTTCTATAAGCTTATTCATTCCGAAACTTATACGATATCAAAACATTCGATCTGAAGTGTCGAGATTTTTTTTTCTATATGAATATAAAATTACATCTGATTTTCTTCATCCTAAATCACTAACAGAATCGTTTAAAAATTTTAAGAGCAATTAAGAACAATGTAGAACTTATGTTTATCAATATTCTTTCAAATTTAACTCTATTATTATTTCAAAAATTTCTTTTTTACTTCGTCTGTTCTTTTGAAAAAACTTTTACCCTGAAGCACACTAATTTGTGGAAAATTATACTTCTTTTATGATAGTATAAAAAGAGCCTTTTTTTTTTTATAAAAGCCGGCAATATGTGTATGTGAAAGTACGTAATTAAATTTAATCTAAATTAACAAGAAAATTAATTTACATGAAAGTATTTAAGTATGTAAAAGAAGTAAAATTGTATAATCGAGTACTGAAGAATATAATTTAAATTTTCCTCAAACGCAAATACTGCAAAGAAATTAAAAAAAAAAGGGTTAAAAATACTATATTATACGTGCTAACTAAAATATTGCTATTATTATAACTAATAATAGATATTTTATAAAATTTAATTAATAATAAAATAAAATTTAATTTTTCTTTCTTTCATAAGATATTCTTCACCGATTTTCAATTGAAATAAAGAGATTATCCTTCAAACTTCTAAAAAAAGTTCTATTTTATTCTCTATGCATATATATATGGAATTAAAAAATTTTTGAAGTAACATATATTCTTTTATAAGAAGACAAATGTATTTTCCCTTTGATGCATAAAACAAAAGCGTTAAGCATAAAATCTAATGAAAACTTGTTACAGATTCGCGTATAATTAAATCTCGTAACTTTTTTCAATTTCGTTTACTGTTTCATTAAAAAGCTGAAATTAAATAAACAACAGCCGGTTGCAGTTGTTGAACAAAAATATATATATATATATATATATATATATATATATATATATTTGTTCAACCAGGAAAATGTTCTTCTTCGCCGCGGTTTTAATTATTTCGAATCTGTCATGAGTCCATTAGCGTTTGCAACAGCTTGAAAAGTGCGAGCCTCCTCCCCCAACTTTTCTAACAACGATCTCGACGATATTATATTATATTTTCACCCTTGCCTCAACAATTTTATCGTTAAAAGGGATTATAACATGATTTCGCGTGGTTTCCACCATTGGATTTCCAGTTTAAGGGATCGTTACACTAGCTTAACCATTCCATTTCCGGATCATTATCGTATCCCAAGCGTAACCTTCTCTCATAAAGGAACGTATCGGTGCAAATCTTTGCCCTGTACCAATTAATGGCATATATGAGCTAACATATCTCTCCGTGGTAATTATGTTTCGTAGTACAACGCTTGATTCATTGCAGTGTAATGGTTTTATATACTTATTTTAATCCTTCAGTGACGCATTATTCTTTCAGTCCATTTAATGGTATGTCTTTCGTACTTTTACATTAAAAATTTGAAAAAGATTTGTTATTTTTAAATACCTTATCTTTATAGATTGTATAATTAGATGTTTAAAAGGAAATTATACAAGTTTGCAATAATTTTAAAAATGAAGAACGAATTTCGTTAATTTTTTAACAAAAGTAATTACTTTTGTTAATAAAACTAACACCAAAGTTATGTTAACGAAAAGATGTAAAGCCAAATTTGCATTACGAAGTGTATAACATATTACTTGGAATAATATTCGAAATAATGAAGTTTCAAAAATTTTGACAAAAAGAAAGAGACAGCATCATTAGATATCGAATGATCTAGTATGACATTTAGAACTAATACTCCTAAATTTTCAGAGTACACCATCCCTGAAAAAATTCCACGTGCACAAAAATCTTTCGACAAGAGGACAATAATCAAATCGAAGAGAAAATATTCGCGCAATGAATTCATTCCTCAAAATTACGCACACCTTAATCACAATGGAGCGCGCGTACCGGTCTCTCAAACCCTCTAATTCACGATCGCGTGAAAAATCGTGAAAGTGTCGGTCTGGCCAACAACAACGCAGAAACTAACGTAATTTGCTTGTTCCAAGTCCAGCAACGTTACGATACTCGCCCTCCCGTGTTATTTCACGCGGAGTGGAGAGTAAAAGGAGGGAGTTCGCGGGAATTTTATTGCCTCGAGATGAATGGTTACACGATGGTTTCTCGCGGATAGCCAGAGAAACGTTCGAGTTAACCGAGTGTCGTTCCGTCGGATCAAGACAATGAAAATCGTTTATGGAAGCGAGAAACGAACACAAAGAGGAGGGCGCGCCACCAGGATTAAGGGAAGAGGAGGGAGAGGAATATATATAAAGTGGAACGACAGGCGTAGCTGCTGGTGTGTATCCCGGCACAAAAGGATTTCGTATACCTGTCTTACACGTCCAATCTGCGGGGAACGTCAATAAAAGCGTTGGATCACTGCTGGCTGAAAACATTGGGCGAACGCTATAACGCCCCCAGGTCGAAGACGAGAAGATGAGAAGAGTTAAAAGGGAGGGACCGCCTTCAAGGAGAGCCGACCGGGTCACGATTCCCGTTTACCTTTTTATGGAGTTTTAGCGGATAATCTCGGGCAAAACTACCCTTTCCCTTGGTAACGCTCGCATAAACTGGTAAATACCGATAGCCGCCCCTTTTTAAATTGGATCTCGATTCTCTCGAAGCTCGGTGTCGAGGATTACTCCTTCGTCTATCAATTCCTTCGTCAATCACGATGTAACGCGCGGTTTTATTGGTGTTCGTGTAAAGAGGAAAATGGTTAAATTATCCGGAAAAGAAATTGAAAAGAAGAAGATCGAAAGCTTGACGGTATTCGAGGAATAGAATTTTTTTTAGGTTTTTACGTTTTGCGGATTTATGAGTGGATATTTTCTCAGATTTATTGTTTGGGATATAGATAAATGCAAAGTTATATTTATTTGAAAATCCTTATATTTTATCATTTATTTCCTATTTTTTTAAATTAGAAATTTTTTTTCATTTCATTATGATATTGTTATCAACCTTAAATGAAAAATGATCTCAAGAAAAAGATTTTTAATTTGGATATTAATTCACAAAATCAATCATTTTTATCCATGATTTGGATTAAACAAATAATCTCGTGTTACAAAATAAGTTCTGTAACAATTTTTCCACTAACATTTCAAATTTCTTTCAGGAACAAACGTTCTCCCGAAAATTTCGAAACCTGATTAAAATTTTCTCGTAAAAAAAGAAAAAAAAAGAGAGACGAAGAAGGAGAAAAAGAAGAGATTCCGACAAGTTGGCGCGAACAAAGTTATCCTCGTAAACGACACACACGAAGCTTGAAGGATCTCGCGATATCATCGTAATCCTTTCCCTCGAGGGTGACAGTCATGTTAGTTAACGTTGTGTAGCCGTTGGTCGAGTATCCGTTATCCGATCTTACAGGAGAGACTCGTGGGACGGATGGTGTTACACCGTGACCAACGGCGTGACGAATCGCACGGGCTGGATAGCACGACCCAATTTTCCAATGTCATAATCCGACATTAGATAATCCATCGTGGACCGGCTCGATCGTCGAGAGCGCCGGTATAGTTTTTCTGACGGCGTCGCCTCAATTTCTGAAGGTTTTGCCTTTGCGCTGGAACCGACTTTGATTTACCTTTCGCTCGTGATTTATCTGCCCATTCCGCTAAATGAGGGGGGAGAGAGAGCCACCGAAAGATCGTGAACGAGTGGGCGTTGAGGGAATTTGGTTGACTGGCCGGTGTGATTGAACGGCCAACTGGATGGTCATGAGAAAATTGTTCAAAGATGCTCAAATGAGGATACATTGAAGTATGTTAATTATATGTGAGTGAAGAGAATATATATATGTACATAAAACTTTTTTTTTTTAGAGTAATTGATGAATATGAGACATGGATGAATATAATGGTAATTATATATGTGCGTATTATGATGAGATAGAGATTTATGCGGGAGAAATATCGGTAATGATCGTTTGAATTATATTGGATTCCATAATTAATGTGATAATATTTTTAGGTAAGATAAAGAAATATGTCAAGTTTATTTATTATAATATTGAAGGCCAATTTGGATAAAATGTTGAAAGTGACAGGTCTTCCTCTGTAAATAGATATTTAAGTATTTTGAAACTTTAACGAGCATCGTGACTGAATTTGAAAAATTTCATTTTTTGATGCTGTCACTTACACGTGATCATGAGCATTACACTTGCCTTCGTATTGAGAAGTGATAAATTGAAGTAGAATTTCAATGTGATGTAGTATCACAATATTTTGGAAGAAATGTTGTGCGCATTTTTTAAATGCTTATTTCATAGAAAGATGAATTATTTTCGAATTATTGTCTTTTACAATTTATGAGTGAATCAAGATATATATGAAAAATAAATTTTTATAGAATAGAAATCTTTTTTTAAACAAAATCAATAAAATTGAGATACAATACATCAATAAGTATACCAGTATATGATGTTTTTTCATTTAGTATGGCTTGTTGAACGTGCTGGTATTAATAGTTATAATTATTCATTTTTCTTCCAGTTATTTTCCACGTATCATTACGTTTGAGTTCTTGTAAAGTTATATATATTCCTTATTTATAATTTATATTACAAAATTGAATATAAATTGAAAATTGGAAGTTATAATAGATTTAAAAATTTTGTATTAATTTTATCAAATTAAAAATGTTAAATAATCAAGTTAAATCGAATAAATGGAATATTATTCTTTTAAATACATCGGTACACAACGGTTGAATTTAATTAAATGTCAGATATGCTATAAGAAAGCAAACTTTCTACAGAAAACATTTCCAATTAAATCATTTAATTCGATGTTAGTTACATTTGAAAGGAAAATTAAATGCAAATTCGAATATTTAATAAAAACTTTTAGAAAAAAAGTTAAGTAACGTTTCAATGAAGTTAAGAAAATCTAGAATGTAATAATAATTTCTAATTTTTTGTTGTAGTGATTTTACATCGATGCCAAATATCTATCCACTATATCTCTGATATACTTTTACCCGAGGGAATACGATGCAATTTTCAGTTATAATATCACGATTTACGCAACCACATGCTGCTGCGAACTATAATATTACGGATTATTATAATTTTTTCTCAATTTTTCTCGTGCACATACGTTTCTAGATACATTTTCTCTATCGAATTTTTTAAAAAAACAATAACTTGTATTAATTGTCTCGAAATAACAAAGAGAACATACGATAAACGAGTGATAAATATTTCTAAATTCAATAAAAATTTGGATTTTTAACTAAAGAAAAAGTTATTTAATTATTATTTACGATAAAATAGGGAAGCAAAAACAAAATAAATGAATTTAATATTTCAATCATTTTCTATAAGAAGGAGGACGTTGATCACATTAAAGTAATCGAATTAACATGTTTGATAAATATGAGAACGATTCTCAGATAGAAAATATATAATCCAGTATCAAAATTCTAATCAATCGTTCGCGTGCAGTTCTCCAAATAGACTTGCAAATTGTATATTCGCAGATCACTTAAATCTAAAGTAAAGTATGCAGATTGACTTAGAAAATTGCATCGTGGCAAAGTGCTTTCATGACATAGGTACATAAACGAAAATTCCTGGTTTTAAAGTGTGAATAGCCTGGGAGCGAAAATTTTTAAGAGTGTTACGTGTCTGTGATGTTTGCGGAGCAAGAATCGTAGCGATGTGTCGGTGTTACTGACACTCGTAACTAACAAAAGTCTGAATACGTTCGTCTTCGTGTACAGCGAGAGCAGAATCCCCTTAAGAACGAATAATGCTTGATGGAAGAGAGAATTTTAGAGGGAACGTTCGAATAAAGAGAAAACGGAAGGGATCAGAAGGAAAATTTTAATATCGGAATGTTTTGTAATTAAATTAATGTCTCTCTATTTGAAGGATAAGAAGAAGAAAAAAAAATCAGAAAGTAGTTTCATCAAATTTCGATATCGACGAAAGATCAAGAATTTAAACATACGCAATAGAGGGAAGAAAAGCAATCATTTCTTATTCTTTTCTCTTCGAAGAGAAAATATTTTCCTTTTCGAGAGAGAAAAAAAGAAAAGACGAAGGACGACAAGCTTCGAGTAATTTTCATTTGAATTTCAACATTTCTTATTCGTCATACGCATAAATATTGAAATTTATCTTTGCAATTTAATTACAATATTCTTTAAAGAGATATTCCCTTTCTGTTGTAAATAAATAGAAAAATTCGTCATTATTTTACTATGCTACTCATGCACGTTTGCATATTCATTTACAAATTCTTTCGTAACGTGCATTAATTATTTCGTGTCGTTTGTCGAACGAAGATAGAACGAAATATTTTTGTTGGATAAAAACGTTAAAAAACAGATGAAACGTTAGGAATAAGCGAACAGAGGGATCAGTGAAGGGAGAAAGGGAGAGAGAAATGGGGAAAAGGGGAAGTTGGAGGATAAATTATACGTCGACACTTATTAAAGGTCGGGATTATTAGCTTTTTATCGGCGCTAAAGTTATTCGTCGAACGGTTCAGAGAGCGCGCTAACGAGCTACTTGCGATTACGATTCGAATAATATAAATGAGCCTCGGGAATACTATAAATGAATGACATGCCAGGAAAAATGGGAATTGAGTTTGCCTTCCGACGTTTTATCTCTCTCTTTACCTTGTTTATTTCGAAATTTTCTCTTTGGTAAGAGAGAAAGAGAAAGAGAAAGAGAGAGAAAGAGATTATATAATTACCATAAAATGTCATCGATTGCATATTTGACGAATAATTAAAAGAATATTTGCTTGGTCTGCCTCTTTTAACAATTCTCCTCTTTTTTTTCTGGATTTACATGGATTTACATCTTCTCTTTCATTATTATTTAATTACAAAAATATTATCGTGTTCGATAATAAAAATCATCAAGATAGAAGAAATATATATATAATGTATCTTTTAATATTTTAACAAATGCATCAAGTTATTAATTTTAAATTATTAAATTATTAATTTGTGATCGATCGTCATATTGAAAATACAAAGATACTCTAAAGTTATGTATACTTGAATTTGGAAATCTTGAAATTGTATTGCTGTTTCAAATATGGTGAAAAGCGGAAGCGACGCGAATCTGTGAATGTGCTTGAGGCGCGAGCTAAGAGGGTTCTTAACTGTGGTCAATGCGTGGTGAATGCAGGATTTAGTGAATACTGCGAACATAACGCGCACGCTAAACGTTTTTAGAGAGAATAAATACACAGTGAGTGTTTTAGAGAGGTTTAAGAACAAATGTTGAGAATATCATTCAAGGAAATTGTACTTATTTTAATAACAATGCATTTTATTTACAAAAATTTTCACGATACGATGTTTCTTGCGAAGATTAAAAAAAAATAAATATATCCTTATTTGATTGGGTATCAAAGATAATGTATTAAATACAAAAATTACTCAATAACTTGAGTAAAGAAAAGAAATACAATAATAGATCAATGCCCTCTTTACACAGGAGAATTGAAAAGAAAAAAAGAATTTCAATTAAAAGAAAAGCTGAAAATCAATGTTGAAAAATACAAAATACAAAATTTGAAAGGAATATTACATATCCATCAAATTAATAATTCGTATTTCTCAATTGAACGGTCATGTGTACTGTTCCACGATAAATATCCTCGAGTAAACATTTCTCTGTAAATATGAAGAAATACTAGATGTATCATTAATAAAACCGTTCGTTTTGAAATGGATCGAAAGGTAGGAACAAGGGAATGCAATAATCAATAAACGAACGCAATATCGTTTGGATATCACTGTAAATTTATTTATATTTTATATTTCACTTCTTTTTCAATAGATATGGATGCAAAAATTCTTTTTCCATTGTAAACTCTGTTCACCGAATCATTCATTATCTATGTTAATTATATTTGTCAAAAAGAATATGTATTGATAAGTATAAATATTTTTTCCAGAATTGCATGAATACTTTATGAGTATTCAAATAAAATTCTTCTTCTCTTCAAAATTATTAAAAAAGAGTAAATTATGTTTCACATGCTTCGAAAATAACAGACTGTTGCACGTATTTTTACACCCTTTTTCTAAATTTGTTTTTCAAATCCATTCTTTATTTTTCAACGTACCATTCACCCTTAAAAAGAATTTTTCACATTCACGACTCTTCCTTATAGCCACAATGATACCATCATGGATTTCTCTTCATTTTCCAAACATCAAAGTCACGCTCTGCTTTTAAAAATTCTGTTATTTTTATACCAATGCTTTTTCTCTATATCAATAGTATCGTATACATATATGTATATTATACTATTGTTTTTAATAATAACAATGAATCTTTCTTTATTAGTCGTAATATCACTGACTAGTATTTTCACTCATGTTCAATCTAAGAATTAATCTTGTATGAAATTGGAATGACGAAAATATAAAATAGTTTTACATTCTTTGTTTTTCGTTTTTAGTAATTTATCAAGAAGAATATAATCAACATGTTCAACAGTAATTGCATCGATTTTAAATAATACATTTCACATTACTGAGACCGCATTTTAGAAATCAATTTTCGCTTGTTTTCTCTGACATACTTATGAAAATCTTCTTGTCACGTTACTGAAAGCAATTTCAACTGTAGATATTTTAAACGAGGCTTTAACATATAAAATTACTCCATAAGTCAGAAGATGTATAAATAATGACTCAGGAAATCGTTATATGATGTCATTATTAATGTCATTATTATGCTGTCATAGAAAGACATTACAGCGTTCGAAAGATTCGTTAAATAGAAAATATTCTAGTAATATCTAGTTATAAAATCAATAGTTCCCAACTTATGGGAATTTGCTAGTGTTATTTTTCTTATAATTTGTAATTTAATGATTTAATCTGATGATTCAAGAACGTAGGGATGATAAAAGAATTCAAACACATACAAAAAAAAGAAAAAAATTACATCCCTTCGACATTTCGTTTCACAGTGACAATATTTAATTTTGATGAATGTTATCCAATTTCAATAATTCCAATTTTCTTATTAATTTCAAAGCTTCAAAATTTTGTGTTATTCGATTATAAATCTTTTATCTCGACTCGTTCACAGAGAGAATGAAAAATTCGATTCGAATTAAGCGTTCAAACAATTCAAAAATATACGCTCGTGTCGGTACACTCTTCCGGTACACTCTGAACGAGAAGCACACTATCACGATTGGTCCTGTGAGCAGCCGGAACTCTGCAGCTAGTCCAAAAGCCGCGGCTTAGACCATCGAGCGAAAAGTTGTACGCTTGCATTTTTATAAAGCGCTTGGCCCCGGTGTCAGCACCATCAGTTAACCGTGAAATAATCTGTTTTAAAAGGATGACGAATACCTGTGCTCTCGGGACGGCGGCCGATGAAAAAGCAGAATGAAAAAAAAAACAGAAAAGAGAGAGAGAGAGAGAACGAAAGATAGAAAAAGAGGTGGAAAGAGCGGTCATTTTACAGGCAGAGAGGTCCCTCGTGAATATTGTACAATATAAAGCGACCGTAAAGCCACTCGGTTGCTTGAAAAATGCAGGATATCTGTCAATAACCGCACAACCCTGGCAAACTTTACGACGAGGCGTATACGTGGTCGGTGATTTTAAATTGAAACCCATCGAAAAGTTATTAGCCATTGAGACGGATGGGTCGTAGCGAATCGGATGGCCAAGAATGGACCAGTTTCGCTGTGTTTCATGGATCAAAATCATTTTGGTGAACAAAAATCAGAGATTCTTTCATATCTTTATTGTTGTGATATCGGTAAAGTTGTCTTAATGTACTATAATTGTGCATTAATTGTTAATTATCTGATTTAATGAATGTTGAATTCGAAGACCATCGATGACGCAACACTAGCGCCACTGGTTATTAACTAGTAGGGCCCAACATACTTCTACCTTTTTATTTTACAGATATTCGAATTATTATATTTTCCTACAAACATGACAAGACCTTCATCGCAACCTTTTTTTTCTTCTTCCAAGTTTTATTT
The DNA here is from genome assembly GCF_014066325.1 of Apis laboriosa. Taxonomy (NCBI): domain Eukaryota; kingdom Metazoa; phylum Arthropoda; class Insecta; order Hymenoptera; family Apidae; genus Apis; species Apis laboriosa. The sequence goes on along the minus strand of NW_025224529.1, from coordinate 133,846 downwards.
TTTAAGGACAAAAAAATATATTTCTCCAGAGAATTCTTAAAATACTATTTATTTGAGTTTCAGAGTTTATAGAAACAAAAGTGAGCAATATCTAGCAATATTTGAACTCATTTTTTGCTAGAAATTTCGCAATTCTCCAGAACTTCTTTTGTAAATTAAAAAAAGGAAAAAGAAAATAAAAAAGGTTCTGTTGTATTCAACGGGGTATGAAAATAATTCGGAGAAATTTTACGATAGGATGCTTTTCCTTCGCACGATTCGTTGACCGAGAATGGCCGCGATCAAGAGGAATAACAACGGAAAGGAGACGCGGTTTAGACGTGGGGCAGTTTATGGTGCAAACATCGCTTGGCCTTCAAGTGTATTTCGCTTCTCGACTCGATTCATCGATCTTTTCTCCGTGAATAAACATCCACCGATTGATATAAAACGACCACGCGTATATACACTTGTGAAAATATTTCTACTTTCGTGGCTGTTGCTATTCTAGAGTGATTGAATGTTTGTAAATAGTAGATAGTAATTGATGGAACGTTTGCCTTTCCGATACTTATATTTCTCTTGATATTTGTAGTTTTAAACATAATTGAAAATATTAAATTATTGGTACATATGAACGTTATTTTCTTTTTCCATACGGAAATTAAAATATCTTACAATCTTGCTTTAGAAATAATGTAAATTCTAGTTAAGAGTCAATTGATAGATCGTTAGTATGTTATCTTATAAATATAAATTATCATTTTTTTAATTATTCTTCCTTTTTTTTGAAAGTATAAAGGATTGAATGCAATATTATCATATTGTCCATGTGTTGTTTTCCAATAAATATCGGGATATTGCAGGAAAATTGCAGAAAAGTCAAATGCATATTTCATAGAAAAAGTGAAATTATATACCAAATACAAGTAATTTAAGTTACGAAGAAAAACAAGGGCTGTAAGTTCTACAATTGTTAAATTTAGTTTTCTTTGCTATTATCTTCTATCTGTATACAAATCACCTTACCCCATAATCGTCTATACACTGTGTTACATACATTTCAGGTCAAGATAATCGCCGATTAAAAATTACTTATCTCAGTTTTTCATTCTCCCACAATCTGCTTAATGTTATTCTCATGCAAATTTTCACATTTGCTTCTGGGAAAGAAATCACAAAATATACACGTCCAATCAATATTTAGGTAAATGTGATACGTAGAACGATTTTAATATTCGACAAGTACGTAAATCGACGAAAATAAAATTTACACCAAACATATGGTAAAATTTATTTTATTCTTTTGCACAAAATCAAGAGTTGCAACTTTTTTAACGTAACGATCTAAACTTTTAAAATCTTTTACTTTTTTATCAATCACGCGAAATGCTAAACGGTCAACTAATCTTTTATTTTTATAATTTTTACTTATATTGCATGATTAGTTTAATTATATTGCATGATTAATTGCTTTCCTTAATTAATTAATCAGTATCTCAAGTTGGATCGAGGAAAGCGCAAGATTCGCGTTATCCTTTAATCTGCCATTTAGAAGGATTCCACGTTGAAACGCTAGAACTTACGAAAGAGGTCGAACAAATTACAAACCGAGATTATCGTTGTTTCAAAAGACTGTAAAAAGCGGATTTGCTCAGATGACAGAGATAACGTCGACGGGATCTTTAGGTTTATTTCGATCAGATTTGCCAACTTTTCATCCTCCAACGTGATCATATTGTATTGCGTTCAGCTTACGCGTCGATTATCGCGTAAATTCTTTCTCGTCGAGGGCAATGCGAGAACGATATTAAAGAGAATCATTGTTCGATGCCATGGATAAATATAATGTGCTTTATATCTTTCGCTCTTTTCTCCATCACGAAAAAAAGAACATCGAGATACGTAATGAAAGAAGAAACGAGGAATATTTAATGATTTATTTTTAATGATTTTACGATGCATAAAATGGTTTCGTTGTTCGTAATTATTAAAAATACAAAAGTGTCGAATCAATATGAATAGATTGCAAAGCAAAAATTGAAATATCCTATTCTATTCTTTTTTTTTGATTAGGTAATAATAAATTTATATTATAAGAGTAAAATAAAATGAAATAAGTATATTCTTTCGATAATGTTCAAATTCTTTAAAAAAAAAAAGAAAAAAGAATAGAATAGAAAATTTGGGAAAGGATTAAGTATTCGCCTTTCGTGAACGCATCGATAAAAACGAATCAGAACGACACAAGTTGCAAATTAACCTGAATAAAATAAAGGAATTTTCTTCTTCTTCCACACAGATCGTCATCGTTCGTTTCGTTTTCGAACCGTAATTACTTACTTTCGACATTCGAGTTCGAGTTTTGTTCGTTCTCTCGTGTTGAGTAGCTCGATAAAAATCTCTATAGTTTCTTTTTCTCCCTTTTCCCCGGTTTTTTGTAATTAGTCCCGGTGACCACCCCCGTTAAGAGCGGCTAATAATAGTCACGCGTTAGTGTAAGTCAACCGCGTTTAGATCAATATCATTTCTTGTGGGTCAATGGGGCGTCGCTACCACCGTACGAGTCGATCGTGTGCATATAAGCTGCTAATAGAGGTCGATGCGATTTTACACCACCGATATACCGCCTTCCATAATACATCGACCACTTGAGGCAAATTATTGTTAGCCGTTTCTCGCTAGTGCTATATTAATTTTAATCGCGCCCCAAAGAGGAAGATTTCTAATGCTTTCGATTTATTAATGCTTTAGAACATTTTCTGTATGCGTGTACGAGATGATTATATCAACAGATTGATTTAAAGACGAACGATAAGATTAGAATACAACGTTGAACGAACGTTGGAATTTCTAACTGCATTCCTTGATTATAATAATAATGATATATTATGATAATAATACTTTGATAATACGAAAAATTCACGAAAAATTTACAATTTATTTCATTCGTTAATTTGTTTCCCTATAATAATCGACTCTGACAAATTACGAACAATTTTCCATTCCTCTAAACAACTTCCACTTCAAAGAAAAAAATAAAAATAAAAATAAAAACGAGATAGATTCATCATTCGAGAATCCCGCGGGGGAGGGGAAAAAAAGGCTTCCCTCCCGGAAATCCGACGTCTCTTTCGTTCCAGCATGGCCGTTCATCATACTTCACAAGTGGCGCCACTTGTTCGAATTCACGCGCGGTCAGAATTGTTGCGATTGCGTGCATCTGACGGGGGAAGTTTCGCGTGCAATTCCAACGATATCCGGACTTAAGCTCGTTAGCCGCGGTTGCGTTTACGCCCGCGAGCAACGGGGCGAATTTAAAACGGAATCGGTTGGGGGAATAGCATAACTCGAACGCAACTAATTACCTGAGGTACACACAGCCTCGATCTTGTTGCCGTGAAAGTTACCCCGCGGACCTGGTAGAAATATAAAACTCGTTATTCGCTAGGGAACGATACATCTCCGGTTCCATTACGGCTCGCTTTCAACCTCCTCCCTATCGTAGCCGACAAAAAGTCGGAAGGTGGAAGCCAGGGAGGTCTTTTTCCTCTTTTTTTTCTTCTTTCTTTCCCTTTTTCTTATTTTTCTCCCTTTCCTCTCGATGTCGTATCGCGATCAAGAGTTGGAAGCGGAGGGTTTAAAGGGAGGAATCATGGATAAGAGACACGTTTATCCGGCCCGTGTACCCTTTCTACGTATCAAGATTTTTATCTAGTTGTCAGTCACAATTTTTTGCAACTTCGAGTCTCTCTTTGAGCAACCAAAAACCGAGCGATAAAGCCGATCGATTAATTCTAACGATTAATGATTCGTCTTCGATTTGATCAATAAAGACAGGATTTTTTGTGGATATTAATCTCGTGATTTGACTTATTTTGATAGATATGTTTGGTATTGAGATCGTTTGTGTATTTTTTGTCGAATATATTTCTGATCGACTATTGAGCTTCTGTTAAGCTTCTCTTGAAAATTTGAACAGGATGATTTTATTTTTGTATATAGAATATATATAGAGTTTGTTCGAATTATTTATTTAATTATCATTCATTTCAAATAAATATTAGATATGTTCATCATGTCGTTAAATATTTTGTAGAATGTACGAGAATATCAGATATTTTATTCTCGTGATTGATGAATCTTTTTTAACTGTAAAGTTAAAGATTGTGAGATTATATATATTTGGATTCTGAAAATTAAATATCGATTTTTATTTTGCAAGAATTATTATAATATAACAATTCATCATGTATGCAATATTCTCAAATGATGTAAATCAAATTTGATTCGTAATTTTCATTCATAATTTCACAGTAAATATTCGAAACCAGTTTAACTAACATCGATATAATTAGTTATTTAATCAATTATAATTAAATAAATCGAATTCTCAATAACGAAATTAAATATTAGCCGTGTAAACTAGTTTCATTAGTTTCATGGGAGAGTAATGGTTTCAGCATCGATAAACGAATATAAATAAAATTGTTTTCAACGTGAAATTAAATACCATGATATCGATGAACAAAAAAATAAATATTAGCCATGTAGCGACTCTATGAATAGCCGCGACAAGGGATTTTCGTGTGATCTTTCACAGAAAAGCGGATTATCCTCCATACATGTTTAACATAGGAGAGTTACGATATATGTGAAGCACTAAAATTCAAACTGTAAAACAATTTTTCACTTTTTATTATCATGCTTTCAAAGTCGGAGTTAATACAATACAAATTATAACGAAAAAATAACTAATGAACATTGCAATTTAATCACGATTACTTGCGATAAAGCTACGATTACAAATAAAAATTTATAAAATATCCCATTCCACAACAATTAAATTACAAAATTCATTTCAATTCTTCTTAAAATAAATTGAAAATATACGAAAAGAGAATCCTGTTCAATAGTCATTTCAAAATTTCATCCTCATTCGAAAATCATGATTCCAGGGAATCCGATCCGGGAAAACGGTTCTAAAAGCATCCTCTTTCCGTGAAACATTATCCGAGTAACAATACCAATGCAAACTCGTTTGCACGTTGAAACTAATTTCGATGGGATATTCGTTGCATCGAAATTCGCGTCTCCGCCGAAATTGCATTTTCATCGTCAATCTTGAAGCGTCCTCGACACTTTTTCGGTAACTGTGCCGGGGGTCGTTGTCATCTTCGCGTTGTTCGCCGTCGCTTATTGTCCCACTGTGACAACGACCCCCGTTTCGCTAAAGAGGTCGAAGAAAAAAGGGAAAGGCAGGGAATTGTTAATAAACAACTGCGCTCTCTACGACCAACTCTCAACTCGTCGTTCACACATTCGACACGTCCTCCCCGCGAGTGCGTCACACACAGCGCGCGCGCTTCCTTTATCCGCTAACGAACATTCGTATTAGTCCCCTAATTAATAGGGGATACCGTATGAACGCGTATCGAGCGCAGTTTCTGATCCGAGCCCTACTGATCCGGTCTGAAATATGGGAATTATGTTGCTGCCTAATTAGTGATCCGCCCGTGATGTTGTTGGCCACTGATACCAAGGTAACTGATACCTCGGTAATAGCATTACTCTAGACTTGTTTCCTCGTCCTAACTTTCTCTCTCCGGGTCAGTAGAATCGATAAAATTATGAGAATACCGTTATTACGTTCGATGGAGGATGGAAAAGTTTAATAAAATTTATAAAGTTCGGCGAAATTCTTGGTATTTAGTGTATTTTGTTTAGTTGTGTTGGAAATAGGATATGTGATGTATAGGAATTACACGTTTTAGTCGAAACGAAAGCTATCGTGCTATAAAATGCAGGAAAGATAAGAGATATTTTTCTGGAAACGATATAATAATAAAGATAATAAAGAGTAAGAGGCATGATCAAATGTACAACATCAGTCTGTAAGTTTCTATTTCATTTATTTAAAAGTCAACATCATTTGAAAAATAATAATCCTATAGAGAATGTATAAAAAATATTTGATAAATTAAATCTAGAAAGTGTAACTTTATATATATATATATATTTGTATAATTGTCAGATATAATAAAACTATAGAAAATATCTTTTCTGACGTATATATATATATATATATATATAAAGTTACACTTTCTAGATTTAATTTATCAAATATTTTTTATACATTCTCTATAATTAAAAGCTTCATTGTAAAATATATATATATATTTTACAATGAAGCTTTTAATTGTGTTAAAACTCGTAATAGTGATTCCACTCGATCGGATTTCTACCAAAGTATAAACAAGATGAAACTGCTATTTCGTTTCTGCTAAGCGGATTTATAGTGCGTAACGGTGGACCAAACAGACACAAAATGGGAGAAGGTTTCGCATGTCTCTGTTGGTGTGTCGAAGCAACGTATTAAGTCAAACCTCGAAGTTTCGAGATAGTCTGTTTCCGGTGCACCGGTGTGTTGGTTAGGCAGGAAATGGCTGGGTCAAAAGTTCATGAAACTTGAGCGTTTTCGACTTTCGAAAGTTTTTACAGCCCCTTCGACCTTTCATCCGGAAACGATTACACTGGCCAGGATTATTGCGAGCTTTGTTTGCAGCTTTTGCGACATTTACAGTGATTTGAAGGATCAAGCGAGTTGATTAAGGGATCAAACTCTCTTAGTTTGTCCTCTTTTCTTCCTCGGTTATCTCCCCCAGAAAGGATTTATAAATATTTGCGGATTCTTGGTGTACTCTCGCGAGCTTTAATGGAAATACTAATAGGTATTTCATTGAATTTTTCTCGTATTTTATTAGAAATTCATAAGATAATTCTATCTTTATACATAATCCAACTTTTATGTAATATAACTTGTAAAGTTATATTAAATGAATTCATAATTATAAAAATTACGTAGTATTTGTACATAGTGTTCATATACAATTAGATCATTTACATAAAATATGTTTCCAGAAATAAATACATCTACCACGTAATTTTACCTTAAAACTCAATTAAACTCTATTAAAATTAGGAACTTTAAACCGCTATAACTATGAAGTTAATAACTTTAAATCAATAAGTTAAAAACGTTAGAAGCGTGGGATCTTGCCCTTTAAAACGTTTTTTGATTCATCACGATACGACTTCCGGTTCCCGAGATATGTCGTGTAAAGAAAAAGGTAATTTTTAATCGTTTATTCTCTCCATCCTTATTGCTTATTCGGACGCTCTCGCTCGCACTTCGTCTTACTGACCAACTTCAAAGTCCAGACAAGTGGCAGACACGATTCCTGGAAAAACGTAGTACGCATTTCTAAGAAAAATGTAGGTCGCGAATTCATTCATAATCTTCGTCTACCATCTTAAGTAATATGATAACTTTGAGCTGTGATATCTCAGTAACCGATTGAGATATCAGAATAAAATAAAAAGTGACTTCAATGGCATGGTTTTCTCTATTTTTTAAGTGAATATTGATCGCAAAATTTTTAGTTTTTTCTTACGGTTTTTGCATGAAAATTCGAAGTTTCATTTGTAATTTTGCTCGAAAGCAATCGCATATTTTCTAACTGCATGAAAATACCGATATTTCTGCTTTAATTATAATTGCGAATATATTATATTCCTAATCTAGTAATTCAAGTATTCCAAAATATTCTATGAATCAATTAAGCAAAGTTAAACATTATAAAGTTTAATAAAATCAGAGAAGGAGTGATATTTATTAACTAAATATACTTTTATAGTTATTCTTATACTATTATTTTCACGGTTCCCAGTAATTTAGAGAGTGTGTAAGTTTGGAACACTCCAGAGAACTGATAACAGTTCTCTTATCATAACTGTGGTCAAATCAGCTTACAAACTCAGAGTGTTGCTAACTTTGGATCACAACTACGAATATTTTCAACTCGAACATCACTTACATAAAATATTCCCTTAATTAATAAGTTTCATCTTGAATAAATTCGGTTTCACTTGTTGTTAAAGAAAGTAAATTAAAACTAGATTTACATTAAAATTATATAATTTCATATTCTAACGTAATTAAAAGATTTTAGAAACATAATAAGAACACTCAACACATCGATTTAAATAAGTTTACATTATTTTCACAAAATACAGCAATAGTAGAAGAAACAAATTACTTTCCACATGCACGATTATTACAAGATAACATGTTGCCAAGGAATTTTTACAAAAGTTTGTTTACAAAACGAACATTGAGATGATACTTTTCCGACTGAACACCAGAGAAAAGCGAAATTCGATTCGATTTTTTTGTGGAGGGGAAAGGATTCGATAAATATTGGAATTACACGCGAGGAACGAGACATTGTATAGATATTTCTTTCAATAATCTCCTGTTTTATGTGAACGTACACACTCAGGTAGAGCATTGTGCAAAGTCTAGGAACCGTTCGATCCAGACGTATTAAAATATGTATGATTTAAAGAATCAGAAGTCGTCTACCGATATTTCTACAACTGTAAAAACCGGTTTGTAAGATAACAATGGCCTAGGTAATAATACATTACTGTAACATTGGCATTAAATCTGAATTAATACCATGCAATCCTGAAGCAAAACGTAGCCCCGTTCTATTTATACTACTTAACGCGGTGCAGGAGTATTAAGCGTTTGAATACAACAAGGTTTTACGATGCAGAAACCAGGGACCTTCGGTATAACGGAGATAAATGCATTTTATCTTTGCTCCGCTCTTTCTTTTTGATTTACGTGCATTTAACCAAACGGAGATAAAAGTGACGTAGATTAATAAATATTGCATATATGTTAAAAGCACACAAATCTGATAATGTGCTCGAAAATATTGACGATTTTACGAAGATTAGCACGTTAATATTCATAAAAATATGGACAATGTGATCCTGAAAAGATTGGGATAAAGAAATACAATGAAACTACAGTTTAATTACTGAAAATATTATTAAATATTCTTGAGAAGAAATAATTATCCATGGGATATTTCTAAGGAGATGAATAAATAGATTAATCATATTCATAACGATGTTCTAATATGTATATGGAGAGAATCACTCGCCGCGATACTTGATAGTAATTTTCCTCACGGATACTCTGACGTATATCACGATCGTCGTGTGTTAAAAGGGTGCACGTCGATTATAAAGTGCATTGCACCAGCGAACCTAATAGGCAATTACAACATAGCGTGGATGTGCCATCGTCACGCATACAGGTCTCTTCTTACCTGTCCACACGGTTGCACCTACACTTGTCCACGCTGTACGATCATATGTGTGTATGTGGAGGACTATGTCTCTGACCTTTGACCATTTAAGTTAGTTAATTCAGCTGTAAACGAACGCGCATCGATTACCTTTGATTCGAAATTAACGTGGATCGTGAAACGATCCAATGGCCTTCCTCCTCAGATGTCCTTTAATGCGTGTGGTCACATCGATGATTTTCGGCAATCAGCCCCTTCCTTGCTCGGTGGAGAGCTTTTCATAAATATTAATTTAATATTTTCATCGATGATTTAATAGAAATTTCAATAAATTGATAATTGATTTAGGATAATAATTTCACCAGAAATAATTTTACTAAAATACTATTTAAAGTTAATCTGAATGGAAACCAATTTTTTATATATTTTTAATTGTATTTCTATTATAGATTAGATGATATGATGGACATTAGTTATATTACGTCTATTTCGTTTTACGATGATTATATCGTGATTATTCATGAAATTATTAGAATATCTTAAAATATCAGATAACCTATTATTATTATCCATTATATAAATTTATTATCAGAATGTTATTAAAGAGAAATAGAAATTTCAATTAGAAATAATCTTTCGCTCGAGAATTTTAAATTGGAATCATAAATTAGGATAGGAATTTCTTTATAGCTTATGGCAATTTCGCAATTTTGCACTTAATGGAAAAGAAAATGGAGGAACGTAAATATAAATCTCCAAATGTAAAAACTCAAAGGACCAGGAAATAGTCTCTTGTTTATCCCTTTGTCTTCTTTCTGCTTCCGTTTATATACAATTCAAAATTAATTTTCAGAATAATTCATTTTCTTTCAGTTTGCTTTTTGTCTCGTCCCTGATTCTTTTATTTTTCTTTTAATATTTTATCAGAATCCAAGATTTCCCGCGCTGACACATCCGGATAAAATAAAATATTTGTCCGCGTCAATTGTCTTGTCTCCAACAAGCGTGTTTCTAGTTATAAAACCAGCTATCGACGCGTACAACTGAGTATTTCACTTTTGAAGCAAATTCTGGAGAGTTTCACGGTTAGTTAACTTCTTGCACGATTGCATAATTATTTCATCCGAATGAAAAAGATTATCTGGACGTTTTTTTATAATATAGAAAGAAATGCGCGTTACCCCAAATGTTTCACACATTTTACGCGACATTTACATATTTTCGCGTTTTCAGTATTGAGTTATAGGTATTATTCTGCTTTTTAAATATTTAAAAAAAAATTTTTTTCTTTTCTTTATGAACGAAATTATTTTTGTATATATTTTTGTGTTATTTAAATATGAATATTTATAAAATTTTGTCTCTCAAATATTATTCTTCGTAATAATATTTTGAAATTTTGAAACCAAAAAATGCATTCATGCTGTAATTTTTTAATCAACGAATTTAATTATTTTAGGCTGATTGAAATTTCTTTTATTACAAATGACACAATTTTTTAATAAACCGATGCAATTAAATTTATGATTTATTTTTATATCCTTCTGTATGAAAGTTGCTAAAATTCTTTGGATCCTCGAATAGAAAAAATATATGATGGCCTGCTTCATATATATCATATTATTTATTGTTAAAAAATTGTGTATGAAAAATTAATTCATTTCGTCAAAAATTTAAATCGAATTAAGTGAAATTATTATTTATATCTGCGATAATCTAATATTTCAGTTGTTAACAAAATTGGAAAGAAAATTCAATGGTCAGTATATGCATATTTTATATAATACATACTACTATATGTACATATATTTGATGAAAGTATTTTAATCGGTCATTCGAGTATAAAAATATCGCACGAACCATTCATATTGAGATAAAATTCAAATACCGCCATACAAACGGTATAATAAATGGGCTTGCTCTCGATAAAAACCTACATTCAAATCTTTATATAAAAAAAAAAGCTACGGCTACGAGAGACAATATTATCCGAATATACGTGTGACGAATATATTCGATGATTCTAAACATAATTCATCACTATCATCCACTATGGCATTCATCTATTATGAAAATAATAACGTAATACAATCCGTAAATAAATATCCGTGATAAACAGAAGCGAAAATCAAAAAAAAGAAAGAAGAAAAAAATAATAACAAATCTCACGAGAAAATCTCTCGCGAAGCGTAATTTCTGGTCGAAATATCCCCGTTATAGAATACATTTGGTCGAAAGTGGTTTTGCGAACGGAAGAACAGGTGCATGAGAAAATAATGATCTCGTCGTAAAAAGGGTATGATGAGAGTGAGAAGCATTAAAAAAAAAAAAAAAAAAAAAAAAAAGAAAAAGGAAGAAGGGCGTTCGTGAATTCGTTCGATGGAAGGAATTTTGCGAGGGATTTTTTAATGAAACGAAAATCGCGCGACGATTTTCGACCGATCGATATGTCGGTCTGTCATTAACGTTGAAATTTTTCCAATTCGTCGTCCACTCGTTTGTATCCTGCTACGCGTCGACCATCTGTCAGCTTGACTCCCGACTTTTTATCCGGCCACCCGGTATTATTGCGTGCCGGCTATCAATCACTGCCGCTAGCATTATTGGGTTAGTATTTTTTTCTGTTTATTTCCGGGGGTTGGGCGTTAGCGTTGCGTGGAAGATAGTGGTGGATACCACCCCTGATCTTCTCGATGCATCCGTATCGATTTTTTCCACCAGTCGAACGTGGGCAAAATGTTTAATCGTTGGTAAGCTTTTTTGATTGCTTTTCTGGATTACGTATTGGTTTTTTTCTTTTTTGAAGATGCATGATTCAAGAAATAGATTATACGTATTTTTATTTTGTATTATACAGTTCAGTTCTTCCTATCCAATTCTTTCTTTTTAACATCCTTAATCTTCAACGTAGACAAATCTAACAAATTCACTTTCAAATTCGCTTCATTTCGAATTCAAAAAAAAAAAAAAAAAAGAAAAAGGAAAAGAAAAGAAGAGAAAACTACAGATTCAAAAAAAATCATCTCAAAAGCGCATAATTCCGCGCAAACTTCCGCATAGTCTGAATCCACCGCGTTCAAAATGAACGCCGAACTCTTTCTACGTTGAAAGGGGGAGAGGATTGGTACGAGAGGTGGCCAGGTGGAAACAGGCATGACCGTTTCGACAGCGGCGGCTTTCATCAATATTAACGACGCTTTCCCTCGCTGCGAACGGCGAGGCGCGGTGAACAAAACGCAAAATAATGCCGGCCGTAACGTCACAACGTCCTATTCGAGCCCGGTGGCCATTTTGAACCCTTTTCGAGGGCCGAGCTCTGCCCACCGCTAAATCATCGTTTGCATCAGATTACGCATGATTTCGGAAACACCGTTTCGATTCGCGTTTACGATAGAAATCCGCGCATCTGTCTCGCCCCATGGAGAGCCACGATTTCCAGGATTTTCCAGGAAAACCTGATCGCGCGTGTGTGCAGGCATTTCGTAGTTACGGGCCAATGCTTTCGGCCCCGGCAATGCGATCGCCCGGTGATCCACGATAACGGGCAGTGTTTAAAATTACGAGCAGGTTATTAGAGCCACCACGGTTATACCTTCCGTCATCCGGCTGTTACGCCTCGATCCGGGTTTAATTACTGTTTGGGTAGTTGGCCGTTCCAAAGTTTACGTTGCGGACGAAAATGTGTAGGCGCGTTATTTCTGAGAGCGCAGCGATTTAATTGATTTAACAGTGCATGTGCCTGTTTTTTGGGTCGAGGAAAGCATTGGGTCGTCTTATAAGTGATATCGTTCACGATGAAAGATATGAAGGAGATATTTGTCATAAGGTTAATTAAAGAAATGAATAATATGCAATTTTGGTAAAGGGAAAGGTTGGGAAGAAGTTCTTTTTCATAATTTTATAATAAGGTAAAAATATTAAGTAACGTGATTGATATTGATATGTATTGAAGAGAAAGAAATTATGTGTATTAATATTTGTTTTACTATAATTAAAGAAAAATGATAAGATTTTTAAAAATGTGGATTCTACTATTATTATTTTATTATATATTATTTAACTTTTTGATGAAATTGAAAGAAATGTTATAAGAAAATGGAAGTGATGGATATTGTATCCGAAAACTAGAGGTAACGTTATAATTTTTAATAATTTTATTATATTGTGAAAGAATTAAGGATGTTAAATAACATTTTGACAATTTGAATTAAGAATTTCTTTAAAAATTGTCTCGTGAGTAGAAGAATTATAATCAATTTTTATTAAAAAAAAACGATGAAGAATTACGTTAATTAATCATTAATCCAATTGACAATTAAACTATTAATTCAATCAACCGATTCAATTTACAATTAAGCTACCTTGTTAGGAGTTTAACCACGGGATTAAACTTTGTACTTTGCAACAACATTCCGCAACTTCAAACTTTGCGTTAAATCTAATTTTTAATTTATGTTAGAAATTTTGTTCAAATGTAATTATTTCAAGTGTAAATAATCGAATCATCGATTATTCTCTATTGCGATTGACTTTCTAAAAATTGCGCACAACTTGTCAATTACGAATGTTAATGATTTAATCCAAATTCAACATGCTGTTTAGGAAACTTGTTGAAATGATTTCACTTGGGTTGTCTGTAAGCTTGTTTAAATAGAAGGGTTAAATTTAGCTTTACGTTGCGGTTCTTTTGTAGATTCGGCATGTAGACCAACTTCGTGTTCTGTTATCTTTAACGTTGAGACATTTAGTACCTGTATCTATGTGAAATCGATTGGTAATTCATGGTTTGCTTTCCTCTCTTTTATTCAATTCTTTGATTCATAGATCGTGGATAACTGTTTTATTCTTATAAGAAATGAAACAATAACCCTTTACGTTTGGAATATCACACTATTCTGTATGATAGATTAATTTTTATACATGGCAAGAAAGATTCAAGCGTTGAAGAGAACTTTTTTTTCCAGAAATATCCATACTCTTCTAAATTACAAATAACACTTGTGCCAATAATTTTTTATTTTTCTGTCGAAAGATTTTCAAGTGCAGATTGTTATTAAACACATTTTCAGAAAAAAAATATTGAAAATGAGACAAATGGTGTGAAAAATTGTAGTATTAAGAGAAATTAATAGAAAAGAGTTATTATTTTATTATAATAGAGTCGTAATATTATGCAATTTAAGTTAATAATTATTTTATCTCATTTATATATTTCAAATGTGAGTTCGATCTAAATTGACTAATTACTTTATTGTTATTTAATTAATTTAATTTAGTTGTCTCCCCTATTTCTCTCCTTCTTCTTCTAATTTATATGATTTAGTTTTACCAAATAAATACTACGTTAATGAATGAATGAGTGTTTCCGTAGTAAATGAGTTTATCAGTTTATGTCATCAATCACGAACGCATTCCGTTAGCAGGATGGAAAAGTATTGATTAACTATCTTCCACATTCTGTCTATATCAGCTCTTTGAAATTGAATAATGACCAGGGAGAAAATTGATTTTAACCAACGATTATAATCGATTTGTGATAAGATCTTTTGTACAAATCATGTTTTTTTTTTTCTTTTATGTCAGACAAGAGAAATTATTCAAATTTTTAATGATCAATTTTTCTAGATTAAAAGATAAAACGAACTTCGAGAAACATTATTGGCAGTTTCATAGTTAGAGCAGATTTTATTACTCGTTTTAATTATCTATTCAAATATAAATCGTATTTTTGCAATATTCTGAAATACTTTGTTCGCGGATGACAGCGTGAAAACAAATTCTATTGTTAGATAGAAGCAATAAAAAATGATAGATTCAATTGCATTCAATAGAGATTACTTCCGCTATTTTGAACTTTTTTGATAAAAGTTTTCCCTCTCGAACAATTGTAAAAATTTTCACAAATTATTAAGATTTATTGTCAAGATTTTTTTACAAATATTCATAAAGGAGTTAAAATTTCATTGTGATAACATTTGATTTGAACAAATCAAATTTAAATAATAATATTAGTAGATAGGAAGATACCATATGAACACATGGTATGAAAAACTGATAAATTTAATTAATTTTATCTCGAAATTTTATGTCCTCTTTTTCCTAGTGATTTTGGATATCGCCTGTAAAATATTTTGTAACTTTCTAATTAAATTAAATTCGTAATTAAATTTTATAGTTAAAAATATTTATACAAAATTAAAAAATTTTGATCGCTTAAGCATTAATAATATTAAAATCTATATTATAAATATAAAATAATAAAAAATACATGAAGATATATTCATTGATCACACGAATTCATTATTTTCAATTATACTTATAAATTGATTCGTTTTTTCTTTGACAAATTGTCAATTGATTTTGAATTTTAACGAAATGTCAAAGATATTTTCAAGTTTCCTTTTTTCTATACATTAACTCGTCTATTTTATTTCTTTATCTTCTATTTAACACCTACATACGTATAAAATTACAAAAAGAATTTTTCAATTCAATTCTTAAGAACGATTCCAGATTAAAATTACTTTTAATCACATGCCATGCATCGTTAGCTACAATTATTTAAATTGATTCAACATGACATGAGGATATGACATCTGCAACGTGTCACTCCATTAAAAAATTTTTATAAACATTTTCACGGAACATAAATTACACCGACTTTGCACCGATAACAAAGATTTAATAAAATTTATAGCACCTAGTGAGGATTAACCCGTGCAAATATATATACGGAGAGCGAGGAAAGTAAAATGTGTACATTTCATAGGATTATTCAATTTGTATACAGTCGATGAATCATCGTTTCGCATCAGATTACGTGCAATTTCGGAAACGGTGTTTCAATTCAAACGTATATCGCTACGAATCCATTAGCCTACTCGGAATGCAGCGATAGCAGGTGAATTTTTCAAAAACTTGATTACACTATTCAACTGTGCATCTACCAATGTGGAAATTATTACCTAGGGAGCATCGTTGAATTATTTCTCGGCATAGTGAAATCGATTCTGGCGAGAATTTCCGTTCTTATTGATTGATCTTTCTCACGAGAAGAAAGGATACAACGAGTTAAAATCGTCGTTACTATTTCCTGTCTTGCTGCTACTAATTTACGAGATCTTCTTTTATTCACGTATTTCCTCTTTGCCAAAAATAATACGATAGATTAGGATTTTTTTGTAACCATGGCATCAATAAGAAGACAAGTATTTTGGATATCGATGGAACAACTATTTTTTTTTTTCATATCAAATTTTATTTTTATTTAAATAGCATTCAATAATGATGGAACAACTATTTTTTTTTTCATATCAAATTTTATTTTTATTTAAATAGCATTCAATAATAATTTGTTTCTGTATTTAAGGGAGCAGAAAATATCTATTATACGTGTATATCTTTCTTATTTTTCATTGTGTATATATTTTAATGCTAATTATTCGAAGAATTGATTCAATATATGGACTATCTTCTTGAGAAAATTTTCTTCTCAAATTAAGATTAACAATTCTTTCATAAATTCTGCATAACAATGATAACCTAAGTCTACATACACAAGGATCTACACGAGCATTATCGACATCCTCGTCAACTATGGTATTAACTCATTATGAACAACAATATTTGAACGCTTCAAAGTAACACATGGTGTTAATGTGTTGGCAGAATCAACGTTCCAACATACCAACTACTTTCAATCAACATTGACCACTAATATGAAACGGCAGCAATCGGAGATTACACGTAGGCATATTGGAATTTTGATTTTGTAACACTGTCGCCAATTATTCGGCCGACATTTCCTGACGCTAAGGCGATTACTCGATTTATGCTTATCGTTGAGCGAAGCAATCGCGATTATGATACCAACAAATGGAAATATAATGGCCCGCCCTTTCGCGCTGATAACAAACTAAATTACTCGCAAAGCGCAACGGAACAATTAATCACCTACGGTCACAGTTCTTCGATCAGCCACCGTTTCGAACGAACGATTTCGAAGTTTGCAATGCAAATCGGATTTCGGCAAATGTCAGCTCTATGTCCCTGATGCAATACCAGTGTTGAGCGTTAATGCATATTTTAAATGTTCGATTTTGCTGTACAGTGGATGGAAGAAGGTTTATGATTATTTTTAAATTTGCATTGGGTTAAGCAAGATATAGATAAATTAGAAAATCTGCATTTCGATGTTCAAGTTCGTTGAGTTCTTTTTTTTTTTTTTTTTTTTAAAAATACGTGGTTCTTTCGAAAACTCATAAAATGTTACTTCTTTGTTGAGATAAAAAAGAGAAAAATGATTTTGTTTTTAACGTTTTTTTAAATTCTTTTGCAGAGTTTCAAACTTTTTGCAACTTTCGAGTTGGAGAAGTTTTCTTGTAAATTAAAAAAAGTAACAAAATAATGCAACTTTTTCTAACCCTTCAAACAGGAATATCTCTTTATTATATCAGGGAAGCCCGCAACAATGTAGAAATGGCGAAACATTCATTTTTCCAGACTACAGAATATTTCAAACCTGCCAAGTTTGGAAGACTTTGGAATTGTTATTTTTCATCGTAGGTACTTTTATTTAAAGGTTCTTTCAGATAGCGACTTTGTTATTTGGTTGTGATAGCGTGAAGACATATTTTATAAAATCTTTTGTGGAAGAAACTCTCTTTACAATACCATTTGTGCAACGATTTACTGGTATACGACCTAAATGCTATCTCGATTTAAAATCATGTGAGTTCGAAATTGCATTGTGCAATTTTATAAATCTATATAAATAATGTTTCATGTTTTCAAGAATACGGAGAAAAATAATGAAAAAGTACTATAATATTCGATTCATCCATTAGAGAAATGCCTAATATACTTGCACATATAATGCACATAGCAATATGACTCGTATCTTCTAATAAAAAAAATGATAATTAAAAATTACCCTAGCTCTACAATTATCAATTCGTTTTACTCAGTAATACAAAATTAATCGAAATATCCCTCCTCTCCCTTATACCATACGAATCTCGTCTTCGACAACGTATTAAACAAATCAAAATTAATTTAAGATATCCACGATTAATCGAAAGCTTACTCACTCCACAGAAATCTGCGACTATTAACAACAACTTTTGTCGTTCGTAATTAAACTCCCCCCTTCCTCATCGCACGACCTCCGACAACAAATTAATTTATAACCCCTCCCTCCACATCCGCGCAAAATCCTGTCTCCAACAGATACCAAACAAATTAAAAACTAATTAAAGATATCGTTAAGTTGGTCGAAAATTCACCCCCTCCCCCCCCTTTTCCCTGCATAGAAACCCTGCTACTTAACTTGAAACCCGGCCCGCAAAATGAGTTGTTATCGCGAAGCCGCATTCGTTGGGGGTGGAAAATCACGGCGCTACCCAGCTTTGCACCACCTCTGATCCCATAGGCGTTAAGCTGCACGCCGGGGAATTAATTTTCCCAAACGATGGCCATCCTTGCCCACGAATAACTCGCCCTAGCGGCCTCGTGTCGCCCCGTTGTATCAGGTGGACGCATTATTTACTGTCAGCCAATTAACATGCCGCCACGATCGCGACCGTTTCACCCCACCTCCTCCTCTCCCTCCATCCTCTCCCTCCACCCATCGTCGCGTGGACGGGATCGATCGAACCGGTTTTCGTATTGCGTATAGATGTGTAACTACAGGGGTGAGATTGCACGGTGGGCGATAATGTCGGACTCGTGTTTCAGCCACGCTAGTCTGAATCACGGCCGTGGAGAGGAATGGCCGGTGGAGGAGCTCGTAGACGCCGGGGATCGCGGGGGGTGGGATAAAGTTCGGATCGGCGGTGAACGAAACTCGATCGAGATCTTTCGATCGCGATCGAATCTAATTCGATCGGGGGTGAGAAGATTTCTCGGATAGGGTTGTTTTTAGGAATTTTCATGATGTGTTATGAGATTTTTGCGATTCAGTTTTGAACTTTTGATCGTTTTGGATGTTTCAGAGTGTTTCATTATCTTTTTTGAAGTTTTACATAATGGTGTGATACTACGTGTTAAAGTAAGTTCAATTAGGATTCAATTATCAATCAATGTTTTAGTTTGAATTTAATTAATATTACAAAGAGTTTACGAATTGTATTGTAATGATATTGATAGAAAATAGATAGAATGGTATAATATTATAAATTCAAATTCAATATTATCATATGATGGAAATGAATGAAAATTTTTGATATTTTTTTTTTTAGAATTATTATACGCATGCCTAAAATATAGTCTATTTCAAAATTTTTATGCAATTCGATTTAAAGGTAACTTTATGCGGCGTAATAAAATTAGAAAGTTAGGTTTTCTTTCTGTGAAAGTATATGCAAAGTTTTGAAGCATTTATTATTCTTATTGTAACTTCTTGCTATAACGTAGAAAACCGGAAATTCTGCATTGCATTGCAAGAAAATCATTTATGTTCTTAATAATACTTTATCACTTTGAAAACATTGAAACTATCGTTACTTTGCTGCATTATGAATTCATTCAATTCAATATTGAACAATAATTAATATCGTATTAATTACCTAAAATATCTTATATCATATATTAAATTAACGTAATACATGACAGTGAAAGGCATGTAAAACTGTTTGTTTTATATCATAAATATATAAAGAAAGGAAGTATTTAAATTATATATATATGCATGTTTAATGAGGATAGAAAAAAATTGTTTTTAATTTTTTAATCAAATACTTCATTTACAGCAATTATTACACATTCATTAATTGAATAAATAAATCATATAACATTGTTAATGTTATATTTGTTACTTGTCTATGTAGTTGAAAATGCAACATTTCATTATTATTGATACAAAAGAACTCTGTTGCTTTGATGGATAAAAATGGATTGTAAAAGAGGAGCTTGTAAAAGAGGATTATTCATTATGATGTAAAAAAATAATCTGTCAAATAGTTTATCGTTAAATTTAATTTCATCTTTCATTTAAAGATCTTTTAGATCTATTAAAATAATTATGATTTTTACTTTGCCATGTTTGCCAACAGACAGATATAAACGTTAATTTAAGAAAAAATAAGATAATTTTATGAAATAAAGATCCACAAGGTAGCAAATAAGATAAAAGATAAAACTTGAAGCAAGAATTTACATTATTCGACTAAATACTATTTCTCCCCCATAATTAGTCGATATATTTAACTAAGATAAAAACTGTACAGTCTTCGAAAACAAAGTCCATAATTTCCCCTCGGTTCCCATTCAGTTGTCCGTTTCGTCAAAAATTTCATTTTTCAAAACCGTGCATGGTAGTTGCACGATGAAGATATTTCGTAATTACATTCTGTCCAACCAGGTTGTCAACCGCGTTTCTTCTCGATTCTCTGTCATTTCTCGTTGGACGAACGTCGAAACAACGGTCCAACCACTCATCAATTCCATCGATATTGTCGCGTTTCATTGTTCTCCCTCTCCCCCTCCCCTCTCCCCCTCCCCTTTCCACGGCTACCTCTCTGAATTTTCTTTGTTCATCGCCGGCCAATTCGGATACCGAAATCCCTTCCCGTCCAGATGCATAACTCGAGACTCTGTATTCCGAGAAATTACTGTCTGTCCCGTCTGATTAATGCGGACAGATTCGGAGCGGCGATATTATTGGCCGTGTCGGGATACGTTAGAGAAATACGTCGCGTGAATTCCCCCATGGACGGTATTTACAGTTGTACTCAGAGTTGTGTGACATCGTGATGCAAAAGGCAAGGAAGCTTGAAAGCTACGCTGACTGAAATTTATACCGGTTTGCGATTTATACGGGAGAAAGAGAGGCAGTCTGTGATCACATGGGATGGAATATTGCGTCGAGGATAATCCGCGTGGGGTGTGCTGATTTGGAAAATTGTGAGAAAGAATGTTTGTGAAAAGGGAAGTACGTGTCTCGTTAATAAGCTTCATTCTTTAATGCAAATATATGGCATATGTTTTGCAACAACGATACAGGATGTTCGGGTATAAAAATTAAAACTGAAAGGAATCAATAAAATTCGTTTAATCGAGTCGATTTAATAATTTTAAATCAGTTTGGAGTGTCCAATATACTTATAAATAAGTAAATAAGTAATATTATTTGACAAAATGTGATGAAATGAGATAAGTTCGAGATCTGAGGAATAATTTGAATAATTAATATTTTAAAACATGGAGTGAAAACTAAAATAGGGATGTCGTAACGCCAGCCAAATGCACACAGGTTAGTAAGTTGAAAGTTTACAAACAGAAGTCTTATTCAAACTCTTGCATCACGGTCACAGTTCAACTCCTCCTCCTCAACGTTATGGTTACAGCGACTTGTCAAGATATTCAAGCTTCAGTTTGACTTTTCAGAATGTTCTGCTTACTACGAGTTGTTAAAACATTCAGGTTAGCGACTTGCAAAGACGTTCTGATTTGCAAGTTTTAGTTCTAACTTTGAAGTCAAACTGACGTTACTTTCTGCACGTCGGTCTTCCAAAGTTACACCTTTAGCTGCAGTATAAATGTTTTAATAAATTTAAACGTGGAACAATTTTGTAGCATATGTAACATCGTAGTAACTTGGGTTCACGTTATACCATTCATTTCGAAAAATAAGATAAATTATTTTCTTCTAAAATATATTTCATTTATTATGAAAGTACATATATCTAAATATTTTCTAAAATAATACAATTTGATCAAAATTGAACGCGAAAATTATTGATATAATTATTAATTAATTATACGAATTAATAATAATATTGTTCAAACAATATCATCTCTGATTGAATAATCATGCAATATTAGATTATTACAGAATCATTTATATAAAATATTTCACAAAAATAAATTATTCCTTCAATCTTATTAAATTAAATATATCTTCAAATCTATAATTCGTTTGTTTACTCATCGACAAACAAATATTGTCAAATTCTTCCACTACAAAAATAAAATAATTATACTGCTTATCTTATTTCCAAATCATTCGTCATAAAGAAAATATATAAAGAACGATGATAGAGAATAAATCATTTCATCCACATCATTTCATTCCCATCTCCCAACCATTCAATCATTCCACGTAACAACACCTCTCTCACTAGCAATAAACAATCCAGCCGAAATATCATTTCCATTAAGCAACAGACCAAAACAAATCATTCAGTCATTTCTTTTTTTTTCAACCAACGATACAGATCCTCTATAAATCTACAGTTATTGGGTCACGTAATCGAAGTAAGAAAGACCGTGGAATAAATCATAGGAAAGGGATCTCCTTCCTTTCCTCCTTCTCCCTCTTCACTTCTTCAACCACCCTCTCTCTCTCTCCCCCATCCAAACCCCTTGCAGTCACGTAATATCCACGCGAGGGTGGCGTAAATACGCGGATTGGAGGACGATGCTCGCGTATTTCCAGAAAGGAAATCTCCCTCCCCTCCCCCGGGGGTAAGGCTGATTCGGATGGTATTCACGACGATTCGATGCTCCTTCGCCATGGTGGCGTGGCGCGTAAGCAGATCTATTGTGTCGTGGTCCACTTTGAAACGTGCAAGCTTCGATGAAAGCCGGAATCGTAAAAGGGAAGCTCAAGCGCACGACTGGAGCTTTTACCTAACGCCGACCGCAAAGCTCCTCCCCGAAGCGAGGATTCGAATGAAAAGCCGAACCCGATCGCGGGGAGGAATCGATAGGCGATCGTCCCGAACAACGAGGCAGGGAGGGGGTGGGGAGGCCTTCTGTTTCCCTCCTCCTCCGAGCAGGGACAACGAGGTCGTGCACGGGGTAATTCGCTACGTGGCCTGAATGACTTTCATCCACGAAAGTGTTCCGACGATCGAGCCGGGGATTCGTTTCGTTTAGGCGAATCATCGTTCAACGTTTTCTGTAAATTGGGATTATTAATGGATCGTTTGATCCGCTATACGTGCCCGTATGGATATTAGATCGGTATCATTAGCTCGGGTTCATCATTGTCGGGTCCAATTTTTATTGGATTGAGCGAAATGACGAATGTCATGTATATTCTCCTTTTTGAAAATTGGTTGGAGTTAATCCGTGTAGAAAGGAGGGGAGGATATGTAGTGCGGTACAATAATATTCATTTTAGTATTCTGTAGTATATAAATATACACAACGGTGAGGTAGAGGATCGTTAGAAATAAAATAAACACAAAAGTTGGCGTACAAAAATATTGATTGGAGCTCAACCAATATTTCCTGTACATCTGACTTTTATATTTATTTTTATTTCTAAGAATCAATCTTCCTATACCACTACATTATAAATTATAAAATTGACGAATTCTATGTATCTTCAATTTTCACATATATCTTATACTCACATATTACGTTCGAATTTTTCAGGGAAAAGAATATATATTTTTCTATTTAATTCCCGTTCGTTCCCTCGAGATCGATAATAAAATAAATTCATATCGAATTTCCGAAGCAACAACAAGGATCAGAAAAAGACATTTTCGCAGAGGACTGGCGAAAGGAAACGGGCGTGGATGGAGTCGTCGTTAACCGCACTCAGAGCGCACAGCCGGCCACGAGAGGGGGGATAGTTGACTTGTGGTTACCGGGACACACGGGATGACGTATTGCCGGGACGTGTGGTCTTTCCTGTTGCTACCTGTGTATACTCGGCCCGTCACTCTCGGAAAAAGGCATGGTCCCCAACGGGACACGGGGTTTACGGAAGGCGGTGGTAGTTCTCGTCTTGGACCAACACGCCCTCGCGTCTCTCTCGTTCCCGTTTGGGAATTAAATCTACTTAGGGCGGCTGTTTTCCTTGCAAATTGAGGTTCCCCGCGCTAAAGGTGCCGCTCCGTTTCGACGAAATTCACTTCCTCCCCGAGGGAAATGGATGAATTCCTCGCGACGGAAATGAACTGTTCTCGTTGGAACGATCCCGCCCCCTCCCCCTTCATTCTTTGAATCGTGGGAGCGGGAACAGGCGACGAAACGCGACAGTTTTCTTTTTATTCCTTTCTCTTTTTCTCTCTCTCTTTCTTTCTTTCTTTCCTTCTGAAGGAGATAGAGGCAACGGTGGATCGATAATTAAAGCAGGGATGAATGTTTGGTGTGGGGGGGGAGGGAAAAAAAGCACGACGAGCTCCTTTGTGATGCGTAGCACGTCGAATAATATGAGGATGCGTTCGTGTGCATTGGATGGTTCGAAATCACCATCGCGTGATTTATAGGGCAACGATTTTTACGCCATCGTAATCCAGGCCGGGTTCTAATCAACGCATCTGTTGCTATAGCATTCGGGTCATTCCCTGTTGGTTGCTTTAATTCACGTTTAATTGAATTTAAGCGAGGAATGGAATAGTTTGTTGGGTGTAGAATTGATCATCTCAGTTTCTGAATAATTGTTAATTTTGGCAACGTATTTGATTAATGATTTGTCTTGCGAATAATTGATTTACTTGGCTTCTGTGACGCTTGTCAAGGAATTGATTATTTAAATCGAATTTGAGATATTTAAGAAATCAGATTGAAAATTGAGAGATTATAACATTTTCTGAAATGTAGAATAAATAACGAAAATAAATTTATTGTATTTAATTTATAAATTGTATTTAAATTAATCTAAGTATAAGTATGATGTTAAGTAGAATCGAGAAGTTAAAGTTGGAAGTTAATTTACTTTATTTGAAGTTAAATTTGCAAATGCTAAATCACGTCGTGGCAAAAATAGGTCATGAAGTTTTAAACTTGGTTATATTAAAATTAGAATTTGATAAGTGAAATATATCGACAATCTGATTTCGATTTTTATATTTTTTAAACAAATGTAAAGAGATTAAAATTAGATCCGATCATTTTCGAAAATTGAAGATTCAAAATTGTAATTGGTTTAATTGGTTAAACCAATTTGAAAGATACTCGCACAGAATAAAAAAGTTAATGATGTGATAAATCTCTAAAACTTAAATTAAATGTGCAGTACAATTCAATATGTCAATACAACGATTACAATATTGGAATAATTGATCTTTTTTATCTTGATTAACAATTAAATTTTAACTTACATATTAACGATATATTTGATAGAAAATATGGTAAAAATTTCAGAAAACTTTTAACTATTATTATCGCGAATGAATAAATTCATATTATCCAATATAATATCTTTACGTTCTTGTTTTTTCCTTTTTCGAAAAGGAAAATATAATATTTTATATCTATTTATATAATTGAATTTATTTTTATGTGTACAGATATGTTCACAACAATTGAAACTTTTAATAACGTAAACTAGAATGACGCAAAAAAATGTTCATCCTGCAAAATTGTTTGTGTTGCATGAAACTTTACTTGTTTTTGATGCGTTCCACTTTAAAATTGCTATTTCAAAAATTTTCCCCCATGTTAGTGCACGCTACTTTATGATACGACTGGGGATATTGGTTATTTTTGAATGAAATTTTAGAGAATTCTACATTTGGTGGAGCATACCAGTGTAGATATTGATCATTAATTTTAAATAGTAATAACAATGTGCTCTAAATCTATTTTTAAAAGGGTGAACTGATGGAATATTTTTCATCCATGAAAAGTTTCGACGTCAAAAAAGAAATGAAGCCAATATTGAAGTTATAATAGAAATAAAATAAAGATTTGGGCTTGTGAAAATTTATAATTATAATAATGTAACTGAAATATCGATAACTTTTAATTTAGAATTAATTATAATTCTTAATTAGTAAAGCAAAGATTCATGTTATTCAATTTTTTATAATTGAATAAAGATGATGCAAAAATTTCAATGATTCATATCATTATATTGTAAATATAAGAATAGAAAAATATTTATTTTTACAGATTTCACAAAATCTCGAATATTTTTTAAAATATGTAAGTTTGTGACTTGGTGCATTTGTAAGCCGAAAGAAATCCTACTATAATATTCTATGTGTTATCAGTTACAATAAATAAATTTGAACATGTCCCGGTTAAAAGATAGCTGCAAGCGTGCACTGCATATGCATCTTGCATATTACAAAAAAAAAATATGGTCAGAGCATCGTAGAATTTTTAAACGATGTAAATCTTGCCTCTATCATTCTTTTCTACCTTTAAAAGAAGTCAACCCTATATTTCGTTACCATAAATTAACATAGAAGTTATAAATAACTTAAAAATAAGTTGAAAGTTAAACTTGTAATTAAACTTGGATTGAATGTATTATAAATATAATGATTCATTTTGAAGTCGAGATAAGATTACTTACAGACAGAAATACAGTTCTTTTTTCAATAAAATTTTAGTGACTGTAATTATATTCATAACTGATCGATTATTTATCAATCAAATTAAAGAAGAAGAAACTTAAGTGGTAATAAAATTTATACCATTAGTTAACTTTATCAAAATAATGAATTAAACTTGGGAAAAGTGTCGCCAACGTTGCTGAAAATATAAATTTAGCATTTGAAGAAAATTATATGAAAATGAACAACGATGTGTATGTGTGTATGGTTCATGAAATTCAAGACTGGTGATATTTCAGTAGAAAATGAACTCGGGATGAAGATCGGGGAATGCCATCAACAATAAGGTTTCAAGAGATATTACTGAAAATAATCAACGACAAGGCACGACTGAAGTAATATTTCAAATGAAAGAAAGATATTCCACTATTATTCTTTTGGCTTTCATTATAAAAAAACTAAAAGAAGGAAATGAATTACAAAAAAAAAAGATAAATAAACGAATAACTACAACAAAAGAATAAATAAATAAAAAAGAAACGTATACTTACTGAAAATCATAAGCTCCCTTCGAAGATTGATAATATACAACTAATTATAATTTTCTTCATCAAATCGTCATATCCAAAAATATCGAATAGATATCTCATATCATCATACAAGCATTAAATTCAACATACTAATCCCAATTACACCTAAAATAATCATAAGAAACACTATCGCATCTAAATAACGTACAACATCCTATATACACATTCTCATCACGAATGAATAACGCGAAATGCCAAATGCATCTTTATTATACCGTATAACAGGGGTAAACAAGTCACGTCCGCATTCACATCCCATGACATACGTTTGAACTGAAATTTCTGCACAAAAATGTACACGCCCTGCAACCCTTACCAAGCGCTGATCCAAATCCACGGAACGGCGCGAATTTATGGACCTGGTCTCGATCCAGATTCCTGTCCTTGTCGAACTCTTATCAGGGACGATATTTCATCATCAACGGTAGTGCATGGATGTACGTGCAGGAAGCGAGGTCGGTACTTTGTACATCGATATCGCGTGTCGGTTCGAGTTCCTTTACATGCGGCAAGGTGGGCTCCTTCCTGGCGCACGTTCCATCGTTGCTGCACACACGTGATCCTCAGGCCTCACACGTGAATACGGCACGCGTATGCAGGCCACGCATGCTTCATAAATAATGGCGGCCGTTGGCGCGAGAACCCCGCTCGCGGAAAGTAGCTTCGAAAGCAACTTACAACTTTCGAACGATGTGGCGTTATTACTCTCTCTCTCTCTTCTGTTTCTCTCCTCTCGTATTTCGAATCGGGGAACATCTCTGATTCGAAACGGAGACGATCAGACTGGAATGGAGAAGTAGAATAAGTGGAAAGGGTGTTTGCGAGTTTGAACTCGAGATTGAACTTATTGCAGAGCAAGTTTAAATTTTAATAAGAGATTGCTTTGATCTCGACTTCGATCTTTGATTCTTCGTTTTCACCTTTAAATTATCATCAAAATATGTGTGTATGTGTGGGGTATAGCTAAAATCTCAAGCACCCCACTTCGTTAATTTCTTTATCCTTATTAGTGACGATCGAGGTCGTTCGTGTTCGCAAAATGATAGAAGAGCACCGGTTTTGAACGAAAATTTCACGTAAATTTTGTAACACGCGAGGAACAGTAATCATTCCATATAGATAAAGGGGGGGTTGCGATCGAGAGGGTTGATTCCTCGCTCGACTAGAAACTATATCTCATGGGAGGGAGGCGTGATGGGGGATTGGGATTTTTGTCTCCCAATGTTCCATCGACGAACCGAAGTATTTTTCCACAGTTATACTTTTATTACATCATATTTCATTTTGATCAATCGTTCTGCTACCTTAACAAGGAAGCAATTTACCCGTTGCGCATGATTGACATTGTGGGAACGGCGAATGAGCCGTGGCTGTATACGTGCGGAATTTGTTTGAAAAAAATATAAACTCGAACTCGTTTTATTTCTCGTGTTGTTAGTTTTTCGATTGTTTGTCACAATAGCAACAGCGAGCTCTAGCAACATAGGAAAATAGATATATCTGGACTGGTTATATACGTGTATAACTCATGAGAAAAATATGACAGGCAGGCAATTTTTTCGAATGCAAAATTAAAAATAAAATCTCGTTTGTTTGTTTTTGTTTTTGCTTTTTTTTTTTTTGATTTTTCAAACTCGATTTTGTTTGCATGCTCTCTATTAAATATTGTTTGAGTTAAATTCGCAAAGTTTTTCAGATAAAGTGTTCAATCGTGAAAGAAACTTTGTTTGAAATTTTGCAAAACAATTATCAATCATTTGATTATATATATATATATATCTTTATTTGTACGATTATGAAAATAATTAAGTAAAGTATTGAAAGATCAATACCTTAATATATATAATTTTTGTTGAATATGCTAATAGAAAATCCACTCCAGTATAAACTACAATTTCAATGAATTATTATTCAGCATCTTCAATATTAACTTTAAAATTAAAATTGAATTCGTTTTACTATTAAACATTTTCAAAAATATTTTATTTCGATATTTCAACTAATAATTCTTTTTTAATTTATATTTCAATTTTCAACGTGTATAATATATATTAAAAAAAAAAAGAAAGAAATTATTATTAGACATAAAATAATGGAAATTCTAACACACATATGTATCAGAATATATCTAGAATATAATAAAAACAGCAATGATTAATAATTGTATAAGCAATTACATTATATCTTAGTAAAACGTAATGTGAATGTAAGTGAAACAGATGTATTCAAGTTAGATTAATCCATCGTATTAATATTTGAATAAATACATGTAATTGTCTATTCAACTACAACCACATCATGATATAAAATTTAAACCTTCCTTGTTAAATTTTTAAATATTCTCTCCATCCACGTTTATTTTCTTTATTTTAACTATAGTTAAGCCATGGGTACTAAATACCTACCGTAATAATTGATGAATGAAACAAGCATGTATGCATATATATTTCCATATTAATATTTCGTTGGCATTTTACACAGGATAAAGTAGGAAGTTCACTGATTACATCTTATAAATTTTCTTCGATAACACGCTTCAGGATTATATACCTGCATATAATAATTATATATATAATGAAATTATATAATAAATCGAAAAAGCTAGCTTTTCCCACGAGGATTGTTTATTACAATTTAATACGAGTTGAATGAAAATACGTATTCCCTTTTAATCCAGTTCCATGAATACGAATATTAATTATTTCTATCTGTTCATGGCAGTAATAGTTTCGTCATTCTTTGAATTATTGATCATTAAGATAGTGAAATATGTCTTGATCTTAATAAATAATGCGAAGTTTTGACAATTCAGATATTTCTATATTCAAAGTATCTTGCCTGTGATTTTATTGTGTGATTTTATCCATTAATATTTTCTATATTCTTTAATTTTCAGTAATTTCAAATATTCAAAATATTCCAATTAACCTAAATTCTTGAAATCTTTGAAAAAGGGAAAGCTACATAAAATTTACTTCCAATTTTATTACTGTCAATTTTCTCGTAAATCTTTTGATCAAACGTAAATCATTAAAATCACAGATTATGAAAAAGGTAGAAGAGAACAATAGGGAGCGTTGTAATTTAAATTCGTTGGTAACTGGGTTGACATTGTTTTGACAGGTTGTAAACCGAAAATGTGTGGTTACACTTAATAATCGGCGCTCGCCGAGTAACGACCACCAATTAATTTAATACTACTTTTGGAATAATGCCACGTTAATTGTAAAATATGTTTTCGTTTCCAGGTTGAAGCGTGCACGAGAGCCGATTAACGTCGAAAACGGGTCAAACAACGCGTTTAAATATTACTTTCGCGAGAAAAGAGCGTGATAATAGAAGAAGTTTATTGTTAGAAAATACAAAACAGTTCAACGTTTTGTTGCCAACACACCGGCCGTTAGAGCAGTCTTGTCCATTTAAGGCAGAAAAGGCTTCCTAAGTGCGTATGTACGCAAAGCTTTGAGAATAATCGCGTTTTCTCATGGAACGAGAGTATAATAGTTTTCCAGAAACTGAGTTACTGTTGTTAAAAATTTTTCAGCTTTTGTCTTGGTTGTCTTTTTCCATATTTTTTTTCTTTTTTCTTTTTCTTTTAAGTTATGCGTCATGTGCAAATGCGAATTCTTCCTTTTTTCAAAGGACTGGGTTCTACCGTTCTACCGTTTACGAAAGCTTTTAGCTAGAGTTCTATTTACGAGCCGTGTCACTGAAGTCTTATTTCAAGAATAATTTTTTCTTTTTTCCTTCAAAGTTCTGTTAGTTTTTACAAAAAACGAATGAACAAACGTGTATAATATATTAAATTTCAATGTATTATTGATGAAAAAGATATTCATTAAGTTAATTTATAATCTCAAATCTTTCATTTGGAAAAATATAAGCCATATTCATAAAAATCTAAAATTTCAAAAGAATATTTCAAAAAATATATTCTTCACAATCTATTATTTATTTTGCTTCACACTTCAGCTTCACACCTCTTATCGATCCATCACCGTACACACGAACGATCAAAAAAAAAAAAAAAAAAAAAAAAGACAATACTTGACGAATCAATGCTAAGACTCATCGAAGCATAAAAAAAGAGTGTACAGTTGGACTGGACGAATTCGCTTATCGGAATCCTATCGAATTCACGCTGTTGCTCGCAAGTTGGAAAACGGGGAAATGGGATGTGCCGATAAAAAGAGAAAGAGAGAAAGAGAGAGAGAGAGAGAGAGAAGAAAAAATACGTCGAAACGGAGACACGGAGAATAAAAGGTTAAACTGTGCTTTTTATTCGATACTAAAGCTTTCAAAAGAGCCGCGCCGCGTGGACGTAGCCAGTTACCCGTGTCAATGGCGGGCTCGCGTTTTTCGCCGGATCCCCACCCCCTCTCCCTTAAAATTTCCCGCCAGATACAATTTTCCCCCGCTTATCAGCGAGAAACGGCGCGGTTTTTCCACGAGCCGGGCAAATTCTATCCACGAACGCGTGCTGCAATCGTAAATATAGCGTACGAAGCGCGGCGTTTATCGCGGAATTCCGGAAGCGGCGAATGCCTCGAATTCCGGAACGGAGCTCCCGCTACCGGACTATTCGACCGCATTCTCCGTCTCGTGTGACGGCCTGTAAGTTTGCGAAAACACCCTACTTTTCCCTTGGCTCGTTTCTTTGTCGAGGAATAATATCGCGTGTAATGTATCAAGAAACATTGCGAGTGCAATACGGAAAGCGGAAATAATTGTTTCTTTTTTCTTCTTTTTTTTTTTTTAACGAAGAACAATTAAGGAATTACAATTTTAATTTAGATATTTAATATCGATTGGTTTAATGCGAAGGGATTGATATTTATTTTAATATGGAAAAGAAAATCTGATTGGTTTGTTTAGTTTGCAGAGATTATAATTACGTGGTGTTATTTTCATGATACGATTTCAATTCAATTTTATTGAAAAATTGAAATAAAAAATATCTGTGCAATATCCGTTGAAATAAATTTTCCATTCATTATGCGTTGTAAACGAAAATAAATGTTCTTTTTTTGTTTCCTGTCAAACCTGAATTTTCTCGGTGTTCTACTTTCGATGGATAGCTGACGAATTTTATTAGAGTAGAGTAATTATAATTTGGGTCAATGCCTCTTTTATCCATCTTGATCCTCTTTTAGCGATCATTTTTTTTTATTAATACTAATACTATCAGAAATCTAGGTCATTTAAGTTTATCAAAGATTTCTTCTTAAACTTTAAGTTTTAAGCTTTAAAAATTTTATAAAATTTTGACTCGTTTCTCAATATATATAAAGATACATATATTGAATCTATTGTCCAATAGTTTTCATCCATAAATTACACCCTTTTTTTAAAGATTTAGATTATTGATTAATGAACTTGAAGTATAATATATTGTTATGGATATTATTTTTTCCATTTGATAATTGAAAGACTTTAATTATATTTTATATTATTACGTTTCATGTGTTCTGGTAGCCTGTTTGGTACATTCTTTTATAAAATACCTTAATATAGGATATTATATTTTTAATTTTTAAAAGTAAAAGTTATTTCTAGTTGAAAGTAAATAAATTTAATAATATCCTATAAAGTTGCAATAAATCATTATATTTTTGATAAAATGTGAAAGGGAAACAAAACGAAAGCTGTAAATTTTGACATTGTTAATCGAAATAATTTATCGTGAAAACTGGGCAAGAGAATAATTGAACAGATAACAAATGATCAACGATGATTAGTCAGGTAGAAATTTGGGAATTTGTATATGATCCTGATGCCTGTCACGATTCCGTCGATACTGAAGTGATTTTATATCCATCGCGTGTCAATTTACGTGCCATACGCCAATAAAAGCATCGATGCGTATTAATTAAACAACCCGGTTAATCGATCGGAAATTAGACATGATTTCGTTAAAATACTCGCATAAATTGATGTGCATTCATCCTATTTTTTTGTATGCTTCCAGATTATTACATCAGATTTATTATACAATTAAACGATAGTATTTTGAAGTTTTTAAAAAATTGAAATGAGAAAGATATCCAAGATATTTCTTTTGTATGCAAAATTAGTTAAATTTTAAAATGATAGTATTAAAAGAAAAATTAAAAATGTTGCATTTAAAGGTAAATGTAATTTTACAAATTAAAAAATATATATATTATAATATAAACGTTGATAAATTTAAAATTTTAATAGAAAAACTATAACGTTTAAAGAAATACTACAATATTTTTCAAAATATTCTAAATACATTGAATTTAAAATATTTGTGGACAATATGTGTATATAATATTAACTTTCGCGTATGATAAAACACAAAATATAAAAAAAGAAGATTACTTTTCACGATTCTAATAATTTCATTACGAATAGACTTTATTTATTCGAGAACCTTATACGTTTTTATTATTCCCTAATAATTTTAACAAATGGTCGACTACAAAGCGACACGCTACGGCCGTTCACAATTAAACAGCTTCATATTTTTCTCTTTGCCACGGTGTGGAACAGGAAAATGCGAACAATATGCATGAAAATTACTCCGCTCTTCAGAGCAACGAAGCTGACTAATTGCAAACTGTCAAAACTAATTTTTCACGGCGAAGCTTGCAAATGTTCCTCCATTCTGTTCTCGTTGTCCTAGAGAGGTCGAATGAGGGTAGGTAAGTTGGCAGAAAACGGGTAAGGGCTATCCAGGGAGCGCTTCGTCATCTCTGATAACTCCTCGTGGTCCTCCTGCTCCGTGGGATCTCTTGACTTTCTCACTGCCAACCACCCTCACGCGCAGTTATCTCGAATCCTTCGCGCGCGATCAGACATTTGGTGGCTGACATTTCGTTGGTTGAGAGAGAAAAGGAAAGAGACAGAGAGAGAGAGAGAGAGAGAGAGAGAGAGAGAGAGAGAGAGAGAGAGAGAATGGAAGAGATCTAACGAGTAAGTTAGGAGATTAAAAATTCCACGAGTTGATAAGGAAATTTTTTTATTGTCTCTTGCTACGGAAAAGTAGAAATTGTCAAGCGGGATTTAATTGAGATTTTCTTCTTAAAATAAATTGATTTTAATTAGCTGGTATTATTATTTATTTATAACGTAATGTGTTTTTGATATTTGGATGATTAATAATAATAAGTTGATAAATTTGTTTCAAAATATATTAATCGTGCTTTGTTAATCATAATTAAATTCATTAATTTTTACATCTCTTTTCACTATTTTTATAAATGGTTCATTATGCAAATAATAAAGTTCGTTTTTAGATTGAAATAATGAATTAGATAAAGACTTATTATTTCTTGACGTAGACTAGTTTTCATTAGTAAAAGAGAATTCTAAAAATAAGAATAAGAAACTTATATATAGTTTCTTTCGAATTAGATATCTTCTATCTGACATTTTTATCTTTAGTCTTAATATAGATAATATAGTCTTAATATAGTCTTAATATAGATCCTAGAAAGTATAAAACTTACTATTAAAAATAATATAATACATTAGAAAAGATAAATTATTTCTTTTTTGTTCAATACTATTTTCTCTCTCTCTTTCTTCATTTATTTATATTGAAAATATTACCTTTTAATAAAATATTTTTTATCATTGCTTAATATTATACAGTATACATAATATACAGTACATATTGTTTAAAATATTTCTTTTTTGCTAAACCGTTGCAACGATGGGTTATTAAACAGATTCATAAAATAATCCATAAAATGCTCTTGGACGAATGTTTATTGATTCAGTGATTTGTTAATCGATGGCAGTTTTAATCTTATTAATCCTCGTATTGCACAAAATATCACGACTCGAATTCGCTGAAGCAAGAGAATAATAGCTACTTTGCATGCAGTCAAAATACGATCAAGAAAATTTATAGAGGAAACAGCTTTACGTTTGTTGTCTCCTCGTAAATTCTCTATTCTTAACTGACGGTTCTTAATTCATTTAAGTGAGAATATATTGTCCGATTGTTACTTAAGTACAAGTATTGTTTTAACTGAATTCATTCTCTCGTATGGGTGAATAATTGAAAAGAATATTTAAAGATAATTAAAAATTTACGTATTATTTAATTAAACGTAAATTTATTATTTATCCGAAATCTTTTACGATTATTAGATAATTATGTAATAATAATATTGATTGGAAGAATAGTTAGCTAGTGATGTTATTATAATTAAAACATAATTACAATTACCATAATAAAATTGAACGCGAATATAATATAATGCAAATCTAATTATACAAAATAACCAATATAACGATTTTCGAATCGATAATTTTATTACAATTTTCTTGGAAATTTAATTATAACATAAAATCAAAATTGTGAAATATTTCAATAATGAAATTATTCAATAAATCTATCTATACATAATTATTCAATTATTCAATAAATCTATCTATACATAATGATACAGAAATATCTACAGAAATAAAAATAAAATAAAGATTTATTTCACTTCTTAAATATCACATCACATATTTTACATAATTGCACATTTTCATGTTATAAATACATCAATTCACAAAATATCAAAAGAATATTATTTTCAATCGATATCTCTTCTCCGACCCAGAATCGAAGATGTCAATATAACACGAAGGGAAAGGGTTTTGCGAGCACCGATTTCCCCCCGATTTTCGCTTTTTTCCTTTGGCCACCATGGCGAAAGGACCAATGAAAAATCACTGCGCGGGATCGCGGTTTACGATACAGACATAAATTTCAAAGCAGCCCGATACACTGCGACCAGAGCTGTTTATCAAGGCTCTTTCACGTCCCGAAAGAGAAGCAAAGCCGGGAGATCTATTAATTTTGGCGTAACGGTTCACTAACCGCCAACAGATATCCGGTGGAATCTAAAGAAAGAGAGAGGATTCTGTATAGCTTTCCATGTTTTCTTCCAGTCGACTATCCGAAAAAAGCAACAGAGAGGGTAAGAATTGAGAGAAAATATAGTTTGACAGCGAGGATTTTAAAGTGAAATAAGATGGTGCCGCATTAGCATACACATTCTACCGTAGAATTTTATTCGACTGCCCGCGTTCTGTAAAAAGTTTCATTCTTCCCTTTGGAAAAGTTTGATGGTGCATTATGGGATTCTATCCTTCTTTTTCTCAACAACACGAGAATTTTTTAAAATAAACAGTTGATGTGTGTTATTATTTCTGTAGATTGAAAAAAAAATGGAAAAAATATTGATTGAAAATTATTTGACTCGATGATGAAAGCACGATAAAATATTTGAGTTTGTATTTTTAAATATTATTTTATAGAGAAAATTGTTATTCGTTCAAAATAAATTTGTAATATTTAGTATGAATTCTTCATAAAGTTTAACTTTTATTAAGTTGCATAAAGTGTTTGTGTATAGTCAAGAAGAGAAAAAATGAAATATCAGTTACTAAGTTTCTTTTTTTTGAGATAGCATAGAAAGCAAGTATGAAATTGCAGACTTCAGTAGAGGATAAACTATTGGATCGTAAGAAGTGAGCCATTTTATGAGGGGTAATGGTTTGGCAGAAACTGGAGAAGCTGATTTATGAGATATTGTCATACTTACGAATTCTAGATCAACAAATTTGAATTATAAAATATTGAAAACTATTACATTAATTTCCAATATTTTTTATTTTATCCATAAATCTTCTGCTAAAAGATCTCAAGAATTTAGGGGTTGTTTTTGTTTGTCCAGTAAGTAATTTCTCTATGATTCTTGCATTAAATAACATAAAAAAAAGAATTTTTAATTGTTTATTGTAATTAATAATACAATGGTGAAAACAAATATTAATTTCATTTATCTTATACAATTTGACAAGTCGACTATACGCTCAAGAATTATACTAGAAAAAGTCGATCGAATACTCGATCAAATTCTTATTATTAAAGAATTATTAAAGAAGCATACATTCAAGCAACGTTCCTCGCTTTTGATTGCCTGATATACGACTTCACCTTAATTCAAATTACCCCTCATGGAATAAGAAAAACCGAGCGCGACCGCAGAGATTCGCTCCAAGATCATCAATCATCTTAATGAAACAAGCTCTGACACCGCACTTTACCAAACTTATTTCATACCCATGTTTACCTCGGCACCCATTTTACCTCATGACCGATGTTCAGTATTCAAGAAAAAAAAACCAGATTACATTATAATCAATTCACGAAACAATCATCCTGTCGTGACTGTCATCAACCCTACTTCTACAGTATTCTCACATTATTACATTCTGATAATAAAATTGATTTTTGATAAATATAAATCCAAACTGAAATTCAACGAAATTCAAAATATAATAATGACCATATCGTACATATTAAACACGTATAAAAGAAAGAACTTCTTCATCTTTGACATTTTTCAGAATAATTCATGATATGAATTGAACATTAATAGCCACAGAATTCATATCTTCACGTTATCCAATATCGAATATATTAATTCATAACATAATATAATCAATGTTTTTTTTCTTTTATTTTAATAGCCACAGAATTCATACCTTCACGTTATCCAATATCGGATATATTAATTCATAATATAATATAATCAATATTTTTTTTCTTTTATTTCTCATTATCATAGAGATGTAAAGTAAAAGAAAAATATTTACAAACTTCTCGTTGACTTGTATCGATCCTTCGCGCCACACTAATTAAATATTTATGTGAACTTGATATAGCCTCTGTGTGCAAATGAATTGACATTTTTTTCTTTTCAATCCCATCCTTGAATTCACCATGTGAACAAATTCTGCCACGGGTGAAGGGAGAGGTAAAGAGGAACAGCCAGATGGTCGAGAAAATTTCATTCGTCTCTACGTGAAATGGAAAAATGGCGGAGGTTAAGGCACTCCCAATGGCGGGAGGATGTTGCCAGTAATAACATCGTGGAAAATAGTGGTTCGAGTGGTATCTGGTTAACACCAGATACGGATCTGTATGTTGTATATTAGAGCAAGAAACGCGAGAAAGTGGCGAAATGGTGAATTGGAACGGGAAAGGATAGGTTTTCTGAGTCGACGATGAAACTCGATCCATTTTCAAGTCCTTGGTTCCTTGGGCGTGGAGTATTATCGAACAATCGCCGCACCCTTGTTTCATTTAGTTAGCCTATCGCCGATCTATAAAATCAATGATCACTTGAGAAAGACGATTGTGCGAGTTTTTATCTGTTTTAGGGAAAGAATGGATAGTAAATGATAGAAAAGTGAGAAGACAATTGTATAAAGGATTGAATTAGATTATTTGTCTTCTTCAAGGCACCATTTTCTTTTTTATAAAATTCTATAGTGATGATCAGATCTAAAGACCTTTTCACATATATCAATTTTTATTAAAATTCTTATTTATAATGTAATCGAAGCAGTTCTACTTACATATTCTACACAACGTTCTTATATTATTGATACTTACTACTTATTCAACATGCAATTTCTATCAAAACTACTTATTCAATACAAATTCCATATTTCTATGAATAAGATTGAAATGATTGAATAAGTAAATAAACAAATCTAATAAACATTTTTTCACAATTTCAGCACAATTGTTTTTAATTACAATAATTAAAAACACCAATAATGAAAAAGAAAAGATCTATCTGACAAAAGGAAATTTAAGAAACGAAATTCACCGCACTTTTGTGCCGTTTAAACTCAACTCTCCCATTCATAAATTATCGATTCTCCCCCGAAGAGTTGTCCAAGAACCATCCCCCACGTACATTCCTGCGGACACGAGCAGAGAAGTTTCACACCTCGTTCCTGGAAACTTGTTAGGGATCAAACTCTTCCTCGGGCGTGAATACGTGTGCGAGTTCCACAAGTGTTGGTCCCCGGAAGGGTTGGCCTATTGTTTTGCGCCCGTGGTCTGGCCCAGTTGGCGAGCTGGTAAATTAACAATTAAACTGTAACAGGATTTTCAGTCGTCTATCCACCGGAAATGCAATACCTGTCGCCTCTTCTCCGTCCTTAGGAGCGTGGATAATTAAAACGCAACTCTGTATGACCGACTCCCCTTCCCCTCCCAACCCCGTGGTTTCCCGTTTCCCATCCCTTCTTCTCTTCACCTCCCTCCATCTCTATTCCTCTTTCTCCCGACCCGTATCCGCGAGAACGGCTCGCTGTCTGGAAATTGGAATCCCGTAATTTATGGTGCTCGTCGAGGAGAGGACAGTTGGATTAATGTCCAAGTGTGTATCGCGACGGCCTCGCGTATCGTTATCTAGGGAAATCGAGGCTCTCCGCGGAAGCCGAGTATTTGTCGATGCGCGGCTCGATATCGGCGGCCGAAGTGAAAATCGTGATGAAAATTTGATGAGACAAACTTCAGGGGACAAGTGGAAATTTATGAAAACGTCGAGACGATTTTGGCTCGGATGCAATTGCGATTTTTTTCGATGAAATCGGTACGTACTTCGAAATCTTCGAAAGTTTAATTCTGATTTTTGAAGCTTATGGGGATGAATTTTTAGGACTGATGTTCTAGAATTGAAATCGAACAAGATTTGAGATCGTTTTCGATGATGTTAATTGAAAAGAATTAACGAGTATTCGATGGATTATTATGTATTTTTTGGAACGTAGAACAATAACGTGATTTGAGTGATTTTTTTTAATATTTGCATTTGATAAGGTGAAATGATAAGTCTTGTATAATAGTATTTATCATCCTTTGACATTGCACATTTAAACCATAACTATTTCTTTATTTTTAGCAACTTTGTCACACTTGGTACGTCGGCAGAATTTTTTAAAAAATTTCCACAAAGTTAATTTTTCGAAACGAGATCGTTTATTGAGATTGTCGAACTTATTGTTACCATCTCATTTGCAAGCAGATTGTGAAGTCCGTGATTACTGTTAATTCCGGGAACGATTTCGAAGACACGAACGGTTCGATTCGTAACAGCTATCGGCTCTGTGGTAAGAACGTTAGCCGCAAGCATTTACTGCTGGAAATGAGAATTTCCAGCCACCTTTGCACGCTAGATTCGTTTAAAGTTGTTGGTAAACGCCATTCCCAAAATTGTACGATTTGAATATCTATTAACACGATGAATCATCGTATGAAACGCATGAAACGAGAATTACCCCATTCTCGCCCCTTCTTCGGTCGTTAATTCGAGCTGCATTCTTGGAAGCTCGCATCGATTCGAGCTTAAAAGGAAACAGATGTTTGAAACGGCATGCCGGCAATATTAATTTCATCCCCTGTTTCGCGAATTCGATTTTATCGTGTGAGAGGAAATTTGCATTCGTTACTATGCATTGCTCCGTTACGTTGGCTGCCTAACTCTATTTTCGTTTCGGTGATTATTACCGCTTATAGGGAAATACAAATTTCACGATTTTTATTCTTATTTTTAAATTTTTCTTGCGTAAAAGATTTTAAGAGAATTGAAAAATTGGGTTTAATAATTATCGAAGAGGCTTTCTTTTATTATGGCTTTAATTTGAGTCGTTTAAGTGAAATAGATCGATGATAAGTATAGTATTTTATTCTTCTTTAAATTTTTAATGCAAAAGATTTTAGGATGAGAAAAATTATATTTATATGAATGAGAAAAGAAATTATAATCTTCGTCGTTTAAGTGAAATAGATAAACGTTAAGAACGACATTTAAAAAAATTAATCTATATAAATTAATCTATATAAATCATGCAAAGAAATAGAAAAATTATTTTCCAAAATTCAATATCTTAAAATAATAATTCTAAAAATAATAATAATTCGAATGTCAAAATATCATTTTGTGCATCAAATTTTTTTTATAAAATTTCATAATTTTCGATAAATTAATTAAATCGAGAATTATTAATTGAAACCATCTCAAAAAGTTCACGAATCCTTCGCACATTAGAACACCCTGTAAACGTGCAAGTGATAATTGCGCTTCCAGAGAAGCATTCATTTTAGTGGTCATTCTCAAGGTATCAAGCGCTTCATGGTAACTGTTTCCGATCCCATTCAGGGGACCATTAGCCAAAGGTATTTACCCTCGTTCCAAGAGAATCGTGGTCCCTATCACGTACGAAGGGTTAATGGAGGGCAGGATGAACGAAACGACGAGCACGTTAGCTCGAAATCGTGTTTCTCTTTATTTATGGCATAGAGGAGGATTTCTATGACGAGGAAGCAACATTTTCACGATATTGGCTTCCCTCTGTTCCCTGGCTTTATGGCGGGAGATAAAGCTCCATAAAAAGGCAACTTGTTCCCGGAGACGCTCGGACAATTTGTTTGATTCGAATGTTTATTAAAATTGGACGAATCTCACCCCGAGGGTGAGTTTGAGCCGATGATATCGCTTTGGGCCATTTTGTGGCCCATCTGTCGCTTCGATCTCAATATTATTCGCATTGATGAACAGCTGTTTGCGAGGAGAAATATTCAGCTTCAAAAATTATGTTTACGCGAGAGAAAGTGATCAGATAATCTTTGAAAACAAATCGAACTATACATTTTTGTTATTGATAATACAATCTTATGAAATTTTCGTAATATTTTAGAAATTATTCTAGAAAATCTGTATCTTTGTATAATTTATTGCAATATTGGTAGCTTAAAACTTTTATTTTTAGCGCCATAATCATGCGCATGTGATTAGCATATCGATAAAAACTAGCAACACGATATTGAAACGTTGCAATTCTCGAAATTTTCGAGAACTTTGTACATATTACATTTGACAAAATATTCTTGTGGCGTACGCGGATATCTCGTGAACACAGCTGTTTTTAAGATTATTTGCAACATCAAACATGGCGCAGCTGGCTCCTGGCGTAATTAGGGCCCCTCGTTATGCGGCTGTACAAGCATTATGATACGTCCTCACGGAAAAAAATGCATCACGTAACCTGGAATTCATGTACCGCATAATAATAATATTTAACATTTAATTTAATTAAGGATATGCTTTGACGGTGTGCATCTCGGTTTTCAATTAAAGTAAATCTGATTTTCGAAAGTTATAATCAAATTTAGGTTTTTCCCACGAGATATTTGTATTTAATCATATAAGATTCGCAAATTCTTTTTTATAATGAAATTTCCTAAAATACAAATATCTTAAATGGAAGATTGTAAATAAGATGAAGATAAGAAGAATTTGTTCGATTGACGATTAAATATTTATTGACGATTAATTATAATTAAAATAATAATTCAATCGCATCATCATTAATTCTTTAAGGATCGAATTCCTTTTTATTTATGATGGAAACACACCTTTCTTCGATTTTTTTGTAATAACAAAGGTTCTATTATATTATTTACTTACTAACCGAATGCTACATACATTTAAGCAACATAAAAATATCACAATTACTCATTATTCCAATAAACCAAATAACCAGAACGTGAATAATTTAATTAAAAAAGCAAAATTCGAATTGGAATTGCGTTGTGCATTAATATTAAAGGTGCGAGCAATGCGTCAAACGTTTCGAAGCCGCGCGGAATAAAACATGAGGCTTGTGTCCTTTGATCGACATAAAGGGTCTCAATTTATTTGCGTAGAAACGGGCGGACCGTGTTGCAATCGAACGAATTCCAAGGCAAACCAACTGCTGCTGCCAGCTCCCTCGAGGATTAAGGCCCCTCTCCCCCTTCCCCTACCCCCTTTCGAACCTAAATCAATTCCCGTTTGACAAATCTTCGGCCGATGCCGGACGACAGCGGATATTTCATTGGTGGTACAATTTCTCTGTTCGCCGGTGCTGCCATTGTACTTGCACCTTAGCACTGACCATGCGAATTTGCTGCCCCCTGGGGGTCGAGCCCGGTCACGTCTGTAATTTACGTGTATCAGCAAAGCCCGAAAGCCAAAGTAATTGAGGTGTTCTCTGCCCCGGAACAAAGGTCGTCGATGCAACGTTGATTTTCGATTCACCGCCATGCCCTCTTCCCATCATTTTGTTGCGACCCGATGGACAACGGGTCCATTTTTGTTTTCGAGCGGAAGTTTCGTTTGTACTGTTCTTCTTCTTCTTCTTTTTCTTTCTTTTTCTTTTTTTTTTTCTTTTTGGAGGATATATGGAAATACAAAGATCAAGTTCAATAGGTGTAAGAAAAGAATTTCGTGAATTCTGTTTTTATTTTTATGGGGTATGTTTCATATTGAGAATTTTATTTCAATTTTTTCTTGATATTATAACAAATTTTGATAAAATGAATTTTTATTTAAATTTATGACATCATTATCATAGATATAGTGGATATATTTGAATAAATATTATTGTATTTAATTAAATATTTGTATAAGTTGTAATGTAGAAAATTTTGTATAAGATAAATGGTATAATGATATATTGTTATGGTTGTTGTTGTCGAATATTGTTTAATTATTCAAAGGATTAATTATCTGGTTGTAGAATTAATTACTTTTAAGTTACGCTTTTTGAAAACTTATTGAATAATATTTATTTGAAATATTTCTACTTCACGAAATATGTCTCTAATAATCGAAAAATGATATTTCTCATTACAAAATTTTCCACTTTTCCGTTGGACTGTTCACATGAATAATTCTTTCTGCGATCGTTTCATTTTATGCAATTGACAGATGTTACTGATTAATTCAATTTTTTATTAGAAATTGTATTTGATAGATTATTTTCTTTTTTTGCCGTTTCTACTTTTGATTAAAAAGTTGAACAGGAAATATCTCGAAATTTAAAGTAGATAGGTATTAATCAATTTCGAAAAATAAAAATAAAATTACTGATTCGAAATTGAGATAAAAATTAAATCGATAGCTATCTAATTAAGTGTTGTCTTGTTTATAAGATTTTAAACACGGTTTGTATAAAGAAAAAGATAATTATTTGTTATTTTTTGCGTTAATAATAAAATTACAGTAATAATTATTTATTCTTTTAGAAATAAAAAATTGACTTTAAACGCAATACATATAATTCTGAGAATTAAAAATTTTATAAAATTAATATTGAAAAAAATTATTAAAATTATCGAAAGTAATATATCAAATTATTTAAAATATTGATTTCAATATCAATACAATGTTTCAATATAAATGCAAAATTTTAAATCATTAATTTTCAAATTATTAATAAAATAAAATACAGCTAGTAAATGAACGAAATTATTAATTAAAAAATAATAATTGCAGCGATAATAGCAACACGCTTTCGAATATTTATACCTATCCAACAAAATCAAAAAAATATTAAAAGTGTTTTCAAAAACAGAGCATTTAATATTCGACTCTTTTCGATGATGAATTCAATGCATATGAAATATTGTTTCATCAAATAAATCTTTAATTACACGTATCATATATTTAAATAAAAAAAAATTAATTCTAAAATAAAAATTAAAACGAATGTTTGTCATTTCA
Organism: Apis laboriosa; assembly: GCF_014066325.1. Classification (NCBI taxonomy): domain Eukaryota; kingdom Metazoa; phylum Arthropoda; class Insecta; order Hymenoptera; family Apidae; genus Apis; species Apis laboriosa. Next base: position 89,495 of record NW_025224529.1, on the reverse strand, counting down.
TATGATATATTATCGGTTAATAAAGCGAAAAAATCTTTCATATTAAAATTCCATACATTCGATTAAAACAAATTTGAAATAAGCACATTGCCAATATCCTATTGTCCCAAATACTTTTTATCTAAGGAAAAAAAGAAAAAGAAAAAAAATAAAGAAGAGGAAACCAATAATAGGGAACGAATTGAACCAACCGCAATGTTCCGGCCATCTTTTTTCCCAGACGATAAATTCCCCGTTGCTTGCCGGCACCGTGAATAGCTCTACCCTTCGACGATTTCGTGCCATTTTCCTCATAGAAATTTATCGTTGAAATAATGTGAAAATAGTGAGATATTCGAAGGCGCAGCTTATAAAAGATAGCGGCATAGGAGAAGGTACGATGGTCCGGTTCTGAATCGAAAACAGATCGTCTAGATTGGCACGGATCACGGAATGGAATGAAAGTTGATTCGAAAAAGGGAAAGTGATTCGAGAAAATATCGTGAAACGTATTGCTTTCAAAGCTATGTTCCGTAATGGAATTCTCTCCCTCGAGTTAAAAGCTTAAATTCAATTCCGTGACTTTTCTCACCTGCGATTTGTCGCTACTTCCTCTAGTAGACGCGAATCGAATAAGTTGGATAAAATATTTATCGTGACGTGGAACGTGTAATCTTTCATGAATATTGGTATTCCATTCTATCATTGAGAATATCTTTTTTGATTTCGTAAATATATTTTAAACTGAAAAATGAATAATAGAGTGTGATAATTTTTACATATCAAAATTAAGAAAAGGGTAAAGATCAACTTTTTTTAAAAAGAATCATTACATTTTTTAATGCATTAGCAATGAAGACAATAAAAGATATAAAAGATAAAATAAGATATAATATAAAATAAGATATAAAATTTTGACGTCAAAATCTATTCAGGAAATAGAGAAAACCCTACTATTGAAATTGCTTTTTGTTTTATTTCGATATCTCAATTTGTTGCCAAGATATAAAGATTTAAAGTATTTGTAATACTTAACATTGTGGAAAAATTATGTACCGTGAGCTAGTGACATCTTGTCCTGAAAATAGGTACTACGCTCTTTTAGAGTGAGAGATCCGAGAAAGCAATAAGGACAGCAATAGTAAATGATTAAAAATTATCCTTCCCTTTACACGATCATATCTCAGGAACCAAAAATCGTATCGAGATAAATCAAAAAGCATTTTAAAGGGGAAGTTTCCACGCTTCTAACTATTTTTTACTTATTGATTTAAAATTATTAACTTCGTAGTTATAGCGGTTTAAAGTTTTCTTAATTTTAATAGAATATAATACGGTTTGAAAAAGTAAATTACATGATAGATATGTTTATTTTGAAAGATATTTCTTATAATGATCTGGCTAAGTATATTAAACATAGCTAGGTATATTAGATACACAATAACAAATATTGGACTCTGTATGAGAAAAAATCATAACTAAACACAATTCTTACGTTTATACAAAGTTTACTTTAGATTTCTACATAATAAACAGAAGAAGATTTAAATTATGTAGCTCTAATTGAATTGTTTCTCATCGTAATCTCGAGAATAAACCAATTTATCTATTAATTTTCACCGATAGATATATATCAATAAATATTCCTAAACATCTCCACCACATTGTGTAACCATCGATCATCTTTTAATAACAAAACTTTTAATAAATATTAATTGAAACGTTCAAGATTTCTCGCAACCTTGATATACCCACTTTGTTCCAGAGTGTCATCGTGAATGCAATAAAGGCAGCTGGTACTCTCAGGCTCGACCCTAGAAACTTCGATTCTAACCAAGTGTTCCGAACATAAAGTTACTTGACGGTGAATGTAATCTAGAAGCAAGCATTCGAGACAGTGCGAGATTACGCGGAAATTCCACTCGCGTGTTAGAGATTGGTCAACGAAGTTGACCAAACTTCCTTCGCTGGGCTAGAACGGTGACGAAAGATCCAGGCAACTGTTGTTCCACGCCACGAACATTTCCCTTCCTCCTCCTTGTTATCAACTCTAAACGGTATATACCTTTTCCTACCTTCGAATTATGCTTCAAAATGGAAACGGTTCACCGCCAATTGGATTCGAGGCGCTCATCCTCAGCCGCGAAGAGAAACCCCCTAGGTCTAGCTAAGGTCGAGCTCCTCGTTGGAAGAATACGAGCTTAAGGCGGAGCTTTCATTTATATATCTGTGATCGCGTTGATGAGATTGGTCAATAGAGGCGAGACATATACGAAGGAAACTATTTGGAGGGGTCTCGTGTCTTTTCAGCTCTATCGGATTCGGATAAACCGTGGAACGTGCCTGGTGGCACGAGCTCGAAATAATAGGGGCGAGATAATTCGGCGGGTTGCGCGCCTCGCATACGTTTCATGGGGTGAAACTTTATCCGTGAAATTTCAACTGATGATGAGGAGTGCAATAATGAATTTACGTTTCTCTTTTTCTCTCTCTTTCCCTCCTTAATTGCGAATCGATCAGAGAAAAGTGATTTCAACCAATTTTTGAAGAGGACAATCTTTAAAATTATTGATACATTAATTCTGTTAATATTTATCATCTATCAAGTAACTTTGCTGTTTTTCATCACGTTACGTTATATACATCATAAGACTTGGATTCACTTGGTTTTAACTATTCTAATTATTAACACTATTCATTTAACCATGCACGAATTTTCTTTCTCTAAATATTTATTATTTTGTATAAATTAATAATAATTCTAGAGATATTTAAAATTATCAATCTTTTGGTACAAAAGAAAAAAGAATCGATACTTTATTTATTTACAACTTAATTCCTCTCTAGAAAAAAAAACTTGTAATCCCTATCAATCCCAGAATCGTATCCCATCAATATAATCATCCGCTCCTAATTAATTTCCCAGAGTACAGATTACCAGAGGAATCATCCCGTATTACAACTACTGCGGTCAATCGGTACCAACTAACCTATCATCCCAACCGGCTTCCACCCGCTCTCTTCCAAGAATAACCCGTTGCAATCTACCGCAAATCTGCCAGTTTAATTACACCAACACATGATCCACAAATCCTGCGATTAATCCTGCGAACCGCATCAATGCTCACGGTTAGAATTCGCCCGTGGTAACTTTTAATCTCGCGTATTATTACCGCCGTCGAATAAAGGATCCGAAATTTCCGCGGGCAGAGATGGAAAACGAAAGACCAAGAGGAAGGATCGAAAGAGAGAAAGAGAGAGAGAGAGAGAGAGAGGAGGGAAGGGTGGTTGAAGCCTCTGTTGTTGCCTGGCCATCGAGGCGAGAGGGGATTACGCGAGCGTTCCGCTCGCGATTCGAAAGGCTCTCGTCCGTTCCGCGACGAAACGATCGCCGGAAGTTCGGGAAAGTTGGAAGCCGGAGGGGGAGGGGGCTTAGAAGGGGAGGCTTAAGGATGTACGCTGTGTTCCATTGCGGCGAGGCGCCGGCTTTCCTTTTCCTCCCGTCGTTCTTCGATGCGAGCGTATTAAAACGAAGTTTCGAGACGGAGAGGCCGCCGACTAATAGAGGAGTAAGTCAAGCCCCGGAAGTTACACACGAGCGACGGTAACGGGCTATTTAGCTCTTCCTCCGCTCGTTTAACTTTCCTCCTTTCTCGTTTGCCTTTGCTCCGCTCCTTTTCCCTTCCCCTCCTCTCCCTTTCTCTTTTTCTTCCTCTTCTTCTTCTTTTTTCTTTTTTGCGCTCTTTCTATTTGTCTTTCCTCTTCGAGAGAAGAGAGATCTTCTTTTTTTTTTTTTCTTTTTACTTTGTTTTGTCTCGGAGCTTCTTGTCTCCTCGCAAGCCCTCTTCCTTTCTCTCCGAGCTTCCTACGTTTACCAAGCTCGTCTTGTCGTCGTTGGTGTTTGTCGTTGGGTATTCTTAGACCTTCCTTGCGTGTTTTACGTTCACACGGTTTGCTCTCTCCCTCGCCTTGGTTTGGTAAATGCTTCTTGTTTGACTTGGGTTGGTTGATGCGAGGGGAAGGATGAGTTGATCGGATTGCGTTTTATTAGGCGGTAAATGCAATTGGTTACGTTGCACGTTGTGCTCATACGGAAATAAAGCTTAATCTCCTCGGTAGTGGTTATATACGTATGTTACGATTAAAATTATTTTATTTAATATACGTGTCGGAATGATATAACGTAATAAAAAGTTAAATATATAGTATTATATATAATAAAGATGAAAAGTTAATAATAAAAGTTTAACTTTTGAAATATAATATAATATGGGAAAAAATTCGTACCCACTGTAGAATCCAGTAATGAACCGTAATGTTGAAGGGTTTAAATATTTTATTTAACGATGTTTAATTTTATATCGAAGTTTTAACTTTAGATTTATGTTAATGATTTAAAGTAGTACAATTTTTTCACTGGTGATTGTAATATCTATGCTGAGAGATACTTTATTAAAATATTATGTGATTGATATCTTTAATCGTCTATAAGATTTAAACGATATTAAAGTAGTATAGCAAAGTATGAGAAACCAATTACCAACAAAATATATCGATAGCAATATTTATTTACCATACATTATTTTGCACGGTCAATTGCTTCAAAGAAACGAATTTAAAAACGAAAAATCATTAAACGTGGCACGAGCGAAAGGGATAGTACGTCCCTTTTCTTAACCGTTCTTTTCCAGGATAAAGCGCGTGACAAAGGACGCGGCCATCTCAAAAGTTCCAGCTCTGCGTTATGAAGAGTGACGGTACTTTGTCAACGATTTTCAAGTTTTATAAACAAAGAGATATAATACTATTTTTTATCGATCGCGAAAGTATTAAGCTTGGAGCCACGGTTGCCAGCCAGCCTTGCGTCAGACTCTTCTTTTCACCTTTATCTCATCCGCTTTTTGTCCGTTTTTGTTTTTCTCCTCTCTCCTTTCCCTCTCTCGTGTTCTTTCTTCGCCCTCCAAACTTCGCGGTTCCCGACGAATCTCCTCCTTTCTTCCCCTCGCCATTTTTTCCTCGCCTCGATTCCGCTTGAACTTTTTCTTCGCGCAACTCGTCACTGACTTTGATCGATGCTGGACGCTATTCAATCCTAAGTAATTTTCTTAACGCAAGTTTAGCGTATCCTGGTATTCCTCCTCGATTTGCACTTTTAGAACGTGTCTTTACGAATCATTTTTCTGTTATTATTACTCGAGAAAGTTTGAAAGTAGACGAGGATTAAGTTTCGAAAAACTATTAATATTTTTCTTGGTTAAATATCAAATATTTTCCTTGCTTATTTTTTTTTTTTTCATTCATTACAATAATATACAATAATAAAGACTCAAATAAGATTCTTTCTGACTGTTTCAATTTTATGAATTTTGTTATGTGGATGTTTCTCCAATAAAGTATTTTTTTCATCATATATATATTATTATATTATTTAATTTAATAATATAATATTATATTATATAAATTTAATATTATATATATTATAATATATTAATATATTATTTAATTTAATATTATTGGAAATAAATGGAAAATAAATGAAATTTTGTGTTTGGACGTTACAAATGATTATTAATAAAGATGAAACAATGAAAAAATTTATTCATTGATAGTATAAAATTCATATTGAAATTTAATCATTTATTGATTAAATTTCTCCATTTTCCATTTCTCATTAATTTTCATTAATCATATACAAATTAAATATCTTTCTAAATTAATTCATTCTATCTCGATTAAAAATTACCATTTGATAATTTATAAGAAAAATATCATCTAATTTTTGCTAAGTAGATGCTTTGCTTGTTTATAATTTACTGCTTTTTGAGTAGAGAGACAGTCGAAATCGGACAAATGAAAGATCTTTGAAGTAGAACGCTCGTCTGTTTAAAAATTTCCTCTCAAAGTCGCTTCTCACGAATCCGATCAAAGAGTAATGAACAGGAGCGAAGAAGAGGGATGAAAGGGTCATTAATTAGGTAACCCAAGCTTTGAAGAAGATCTGACACACGAGAGCACTATCCGTAGGTGAAATTCTTGATGAACTGAAGGCCACTCTTGAAAATATTGAATCACTTTTCAATCTTCTAACGTGATCTCCAAATAAAAAAAATCTTTGACAATAATGATTGATACGAGGATTAACTCGTGCATCTTCGTGACAATTTAACATAAAAGGATTTATTAGAAAATTGTTTGTGAAATTGAATGATGGAAATAATATGAATGCATTTCTAAACTGATAGATAAAAAAGATTGCAAATATCAATTGCAAATTTACATCTTGTTATATGTTAAATCTAATTACAGATTGTACAATTTATCAAATGTAAAGACTATTTTGAAAGTGAAACTTTTGAGAATAATGCAACGAAGAATATTTTTTCGCAAATATTATGGCATTGCATCAAAAGTGAAAATTATTTTCGAACTGCAATATCCATTTATAAAAAAATATTCTTGAAAATTTCAATTCTCAAATATGCACGTCGCATTTTTTCAATTATCATATCAACATCATATCATATTACTTAGGTAATATCGTTTCAATCAGAAACTTAATTTTCAAATGTGCACTTTTATTTAGACGCATCTAAATTCAAACCATGTTGAGCAGAATTATACCGTTACTTTGAAAATACATTTCATCCAACATCCCATTTTCGCAACGAAAGGCAATTCCAGAATGGATAAAACGTCGCGTCGTTTCGTGCGCCACAGAATACCCCATTTTCGAGTTCCGGACGAAAGAGTGCGCAGTCGAAAGAGTTTATTGCCACGCAGTTTTTAAAATTTTTACCTCGCCTGTATTTTCATGCATGCACCCATGATTCCGTTTGTGAGACACCCTATGTAATGGACACACGATCGCGTGGCATTTCGACGAAACGGCAAAAACTGGTCGAACAACCATCGAGTGAAATTTAATTGCACGATTCGCGTGTATGCACATTGTAATAATGCATCCACCGAGGAATATTGCATCATTATTGCCACGTATTATTAACGAATTCATGTCGCGCGTAATAACGCTTCCTTTTTTTTCCTTTTTTTTTTTTTTTCGAATAAAATTGTCAATGCGTTATTATTTCTCTTCTGTTCGTTTTCAGATTGATATTGAAAATATTTTAAAAGAGATGCTACTGGTGATATCTACATTTTATATTTTATTTTATTTTATTTTATTTTTTAAAAAATATATATAAAGCGTACTTGATTTTTTATCAATAGTTTTTGTATTAATATGAAATTTAATATCCCTTAATGATGTTTCAAAAAAGAAATTTGGATACATGTTTCAAGAATTTCTTACAGATAAATACGAAACTAAGAAAAATTAAAACTTGATTATGATATAACAATACACATCCAAATTAATTTACGTTTCTTCGTTGTTATCATCTTCATTATATTAGAACAATGACAAAAATCGAAGATCATAAGGATTGAGACAAGAAAAATAAAAGTCTTTTCTCTCTGAACGTTTCTGTTCGACAATTCGAAGACACGAAATATGCAATTTTTCATTGTAAGCACGCTAGCCTGACCTATAGGATGTATTCTCGATTTCCCTTGTTGCAAAGGGGCGCTTGTCCCCGGAAATCCTGAAGGAACCAGAACCTCGAGGCACGGATAAAAGAGGAAGAGAGATTTCCTCGTTGAAAATCGTTCGAGAGCCATTCTAGATTTCAACGATGGAGTCGGTCGTTTCTGTAGTCGTTATGTATTTGATATAAGCGCTATTTGTCGTACGCAAATTTGATCCTGAGATGGACTGGTATCCTTCAAACACATCGGGATTGCAATTTTAGGAACACGCTGTTTGTCATCGCATACATTGTTCGAATATTTCTTTCCGTAAGAAGAAATATTCTTTTTATTCAAATTATTCAATTTATTCAAAAACAGTTTTCTATGTTACGACTAAACTAAAAAATTGTAGTTTTGTGTGTTGTACGTATTAAATTTCTTTTCCTTTCTGATATATGTAACAATAATGAAAAGAAAGAAATTTGAAATTTTATTCTAGGATTTTGTCAAAGATTAAATTACATTCAGAGGTAAAAACTGAAAAATGAAATTCAATGTTATATCGTGATTAAACAAAGAATAAATTATCGTTCGATATTTTAGAAAAGGAAATCTAAAACAATTTTGAAGAATTTGCAAAGTATTATTATCGTGATCATTAGTGTGACGGTGTAACATAAGGAAAAAGACATCTATGATAAACGATGCAACCAGATACTCCATCAAACTTTCATGTACTCTCACGTGATCATCATTCACAATTTGCAAAATTTCATGTGTACAACCCATTACACGATAACTCCGAAAACAAATAATTGCTTAATAATTATTTCATTAAATACCAATTTAATTAAGTTTCACATTAACGAAAAAGCCTTGCATTATTTGTTTCATCGAATACAGTTGATAATTATACGATTTAATTTTTCCGAAAGTTTATAAATATCTTGAACTCGAATATAATCGCACAGAATAGAAAATATATGAAAGCTATGTTGAAAATTATAATATAATCCAAAAAAGGGTAAATTTTCATATAAAAGCAACTTGAAAGTGAAAATTATCAATATAAAATTTTCAAAGAGTAATCCCCTTTAACTTGTATCACTTTGTATACTGAATATTTAATATATTCGTAAAATACATTTGGAGGATCGATTCTAGAAGATTCAAAAACATAAAAATTTAAAGCTTATTTATAAACTTGTAACCGATTCAATTTTCCTTTCAATTCAACAATGAGCTCTCAACATCTTGCTTCATCTACTGCGAACTTAAAAATGTTTTAACTTAAAAAAAATAAACGTCAACCAAAATTTTGTAATACCATTTTTGTTTTCGCCTCTAAAATCAACCCTTCAAATAATTTGTCCCACGAATAAATCAATACTTTAAACAAACTTTGATCCCTGCTCAAGCCATAATTTAATAAAAAAAATGACAGTTTAACGATTTATTTCGACAATCCAACTACATACAGGCGAGAAGATATGATGAAAATTGATCAAACGCTTCAGGCTAACCAAGCAAAACCAAGATATCCGACACGCGGTGTTACTCGAGGAGGTTAAATAAGAGGGTGGTTGCAGAGAGGGAAAATAGTAGCTGCCTGTTTCCTCTGCTTCTTCTCCTTCTTCTCCTGGGTGAAAGATAAACGCGCAGACAGACGAATAGTTGCCCGGGGGTAGGGGGATGAAGTTAGCACGCGTCTGGCATACGGTCCCGAGCTGTTAAAACCTGCCAGAGAGTAGACACCAAATGCTATTCTGCACACGGCTTTCACGGTCCTGCCCACCATATATATTCGATGTCCGTAAGAAATAGAAACAAAAATCGAAAATTGCGGCAAAAGTTGAATGCTCGTTTAACGGATTACTGAATCATTGATAAAAGGCCAACTGTTTGAGGGGCCACGTTTTCCGCTAATTCGCAAATGGCACAAATGGGGTTGTAAAAGTAAAATATTAAATTCTCTAAGTTGTACGTATCGATGAGGGGATATATGTATATTTTTTTTTTCCATCGCTTTTATGGGATATGTATGTTGATTGGATTTGTAGGATAATAAGAAAATTGGAAGATGGCTGCTTAGGGGAATATGGTTATGGGATAATGGTGTTTCAGGGACGGAAAGTTTTAAATTTTAAGTACTTTTAATGGAAAATGGAGTTTGCAACTGTAATCATGTATCGTTCAGTTGACTCCCTTTTAAGTACTTAACCCTTTGTCGCTCTATGTCGATGCGGACTTGATATTTTATTTAACGTCCATATGTTGGAAAAGATACGTCAAAAGATTTGATCATTTAAGCGTTTAATAAAAAGGATATTTAATTATAATAATGTTTTGTTTTTGTAAATTTTAATTTTCATTAATAATGAAGAAAAAATCTTTTTATTATAGTGACAAATTTTTGTACATACTTTTTCATATATTTGTAAAATCGAAAGGATTTTAATTTAAAAATTTTAATTCGAGAAAATTAGAAAAATTAAATATCCGTGATTATTTGGTAAGTAAAATTAAATTGATTTGCCCAGTAACGAAGGTAAATTCTTATAATTTCGATTAAGGTTTGGATCGTAAAACGATTATTTTATTTAGATACGCGAGATGAAATGCGCTTAAAAAAAAAAAAAATAACGAAGCAATCTCGATTACAAATCCAATTCCATTCAAAGCCATAAACATTTTAACGAATCGTATCTATCGTGAGGATCGTGATATCCCATCAAGATTCCGATTGGGAATTCTTTTAAGAAACTTTTAAAGGTAACTTTTCGCGTTATATAGCACCATTTGATTATAACTTTTTAATTGAACGCGCAATTATTCGAATAGTTTAATGAATAGTTGAATGATTGAATAGTTGAATGATTTTAGTGATTTTTAACAATATATCACATAATATATTTCCAATATATTTCCAACAGACGATTTTAAAACTACTCTTTCACTTTCTCTCTCCCTCTTTCTTAATATAACTTTATAAAATGTAAAATATATTTAAAGAATTAATGATTTTCTTAAAGAAATAATAATTCTTAAAGAACAAAACATCTAATATGAATATTACATTTTTATTAAAAAATATTAAAAATTGAAAATCCTATAATATTTATATATAATATGAACAATTTATGAATTTTACATATATATGTTTATATTATTAGTAACAACATCATTACTGCAATGAAATAAGGATATCTACACGAGACAAAAAGCAAATAAGAAAAACCACTTACCTATTAAACGTTTCTGGAATAAAAAAAATTATTCAAAAGTTCTTTTCCATGCTATATTAATCCTAAAAACAAAAGGAATCAAATCGAGGAAGCAACATCATTCCGTTTTCTCGGTTCAACGTTCGACTTTTCCACCACGCAACGTATTATGCTCCTAAAGCCTTCATTAAATCACTTTTTTTTTTTTCTCTCCCTCCGTGGAGAATCTCCCCTGCAATTTCCGCGCGAGTCGCCTCTCGCATCTACTTTCACGATCAAAGTGCAATATTCACACAGGCGAAAAGAAAGCTAATCGGCAGGAAATCGTTCGGTAACCGACCACGCACGTACGTGAATCGGATGCGCACACATTGCATGGAAAAATCGAACGCTTATTTCAACGCTCGCCTCGATCTTCGTCTTCGCTCTCCCGGATCTCTAATTATTAGCCACGATTCTCTCTGGCTACCGACCCTCGTTAAGTTCCGAACCTTGCTGATTATTGTGCACGCCTCAGACGACGTAATTACCGTGCGCTTCTTTTATTTTTTTGCCCCTGTAAGATGCCGAGGATCGAGGTTTTGATCGATAAATCATGGCACGCAAACCTTGCATCGAAAGGAAAGAATCGATTATCGTGTGCACTATTTTATGATTGCTTGTGATGTTTGACGATACACGAAAGATTGTAAATTAGAGGCGACAATTTTTTTTTGATTCGAGTTGTAAAATTGTGGATTGAATAATTCGAAGACACGTATATTTAAATGTATATATAAATATAGATATATATATATGCAAAATATATATCAGTAAAAGTTTTTAATCTAGCATCATGGATTTATTGCTAATAAAAATCTAATAATGCTTATTAAAATAAAATTGTTAATGTTTACTTTGCAAAGAAATATAAAAATTTTCCAATGTTTAATTTCATTGTAAAAAAGGGGAATTCTTTTTGATACGAGTCATATGAAAATTGAGTACTGCTGATAGATAAAATCTTTTTTTAATCTTCCGAGCAAATAAAAAGGACAAACATTGCCACTTCGTGAAATAAAAATTGTTTTCCAGTGAATATACTGTCACTTTTTTCTGCAAAATATTACATTCTATTCTATCCTTCTATTTTTATTCATTTCTCGAATTTTGGTACAGGTTTCAACGCTCAAACAATTTCCCAATTCTTCCTTTTCATTTTGGACAATGCCACGCTTCGTTTCCAAACGACACGTCGAATGGTATCGATGTTTGAAAATCACTTGTTCAAAAAAAGGAGGACAGTTACGCTTTTGGCAATTTTGGCCTCCTCGGTGTTGCACTACGCAGAATCCAGAGCATTCTTGTATCCCGAATTTGTCGTCATCAATTCAACGATTTTCAATTCTATTATGGGCAAGGAATAAAGTCGGATCGTTGCAAACTACTTTCGTTTAAAAAGATCTTTAAAGATGTGTCGAATATTTTTCTCGTTGAACAATTATTTTACATATTACATAATCAATTTTTCTTTCTTTTAATTAATACTATTAAAATACTTTATTTTGAATCTTAGACAGATCTCATCTTTTATTTAAAAAATAAATATTTCCTTTGCTTCTGTGATTTTTTATTTAAAACGATTTGAATTTCAAAAAATATATGAACATATTCGTAAATATCCTGTTTTTTTTAATTTAATCAGCAAACAGATAATAGAAAAATAATATTTTATCATCCCAAATAAAAAGAAAGTAATATAATTACAAAATTAAAAACGACATGTAATTAACAAACCATAGTTATCTTTGAAATTGAAAAACGAGTAGTATAAATGTATGAATCTATTGCAAAGTTCGATATAGATTAGCGTTATTGCTTGTCATCGCGAATAAAATTTCGGTTTAAGGAAGTCTTTAACAAGTATCGAAGTGCTTTAAAGACTAGCCACTACTATTCTACGAGAATTGAGTCGTAAAAAGCAGAGAGACGAAAGGTTATAAAAGGACGAACGAGGTTTGATGGATTTCATCATCGAACTTTTTACTAGCCTATAAAAGGAAATCGGTACATCTTGCAAACAAGAATGAACGGTATTCACGAAGCGTCCAAGTGGAAATATTACGATTTATGGACAGCACTTTTCATTCGATCATTGAATCACCTTCGGTCGATATAAAACTATTTTAATCTTACTACGTTGGTATTTCGTGTTTGTTTATTTATTTCTTCTTTTTTTTAGGAGGACAAAGCACTTTTATTCTATAAAAATATCACAGCTTCCTGAATAAAAGATAAAGTATCTATTTCAAAATACATATCATATATTTCTATTTTTATATATTCTATCAGAATTAATCTAATCTTTTTTTATCAGCAAACAGGTATTTTGCAGATTCCTTTTGTCGTATTAAAAAAGTATATATTATGAGATTAATATCAGAAACACGAAAATATATGGGTGTTGAAATAAAATATTTCAGAAACTTATAAAATATTGAATGAAAAATTCGAAAATAGTGGCAATAATTATCATAAATAAAAAAAAAAGATTTCTTTTACAAATATTTATAAGTAATTAATATAAACATTTTCAATGAATTAATGAAAATAAAATTTATATTTATATTGAATATATTCGTTTATAGAAATACATGGAATCTCTCGATTCTAACGAAGGTAACATTGTCTTTATACCTGCCAATTATGCGAGAATTTGCACGTGAATAGAGCATAGAAATTCTGACAATGATGAAGTTAGACAAACTATTGATTCAGAGATACAGATCAAAATAACTTCATCGAAGGTCTCCATGTCCATTCTACGTAACAATATTCTATAACTAACATTCAAACTCGCAGAAATTCATCTTATTGTTAGGAATAAACTTCATACAACTGTTTCATAGAACCGCTTCAAAATGATGTTGAATATCGCGAAGAGAAATGTATTAGATAAGTGTTTCTCAAACTCTATCAAATGCGCAATACAACAATTCTATTCCATCGTAATAATTATAAACGTTTGAACATTTGAACACACAATATTATATATTTATAAAATTCATTACGTATTTTTATAAAATCTTTGAAGGGAATTAAAATCCAAATTTTTAATTTTAATTTAATAAAAATAAAAATCCTTTCTATTTTCTTTAATAAATCTACTTACAATTCGAGAGATTGAATGCTAAAATTTTCATTTCTACTTATTCACATATACAAATGCCATTTACGTTTATTAAAAAAAAATTTCCTTCTCTAAAATTATCTCACCCCATCGTCATCAGCCAATCGATTATTGAATCCAATCATGCCCCCTTCCTCCTCCAAGCGTGAGAATCTCACGCTTGCCCGCAATGAAACGGTCTCGCGATGGTCAAACTTCGCCCCCGAAGTTCGCCGCGAAAAGCGTAAGTTGAGCTCGCGTAATTTAGCGAACTTCACCACGCCAACTTTCGTGCTCACCCTCCCCTCCTCCCTCCCAAGAATCAAGAGAATCCTGAGACGCGCGGCGACTTAATTAAATTCGATAAAATGTCCCGGGCACGGGCACGGGCGAGCTCAGGGATGGACGGGTACAGAGGCGAGCTCAGGGTCCGCTCGTAAAGCGTGAATTACGATACCCTGTAAAACGAGTCGACTTACGTGTCGATGGGAGGGGAGGAAAGGAGTGGCGTTGACACACGGGTTCTCTTTTTTTTTTTTTACTTCCTTCCACCCTCGAGTTACGATTAATTTCTCTCCTTCTTGTTTTCTCCTTCTCTCGCCGAGTTTCCTCTCCGAGTAGCAGCACGTGCCGTTTTATGGCCCGTGCTTCTTCGATACACCATCGTGTCGATTGCGAAACCCTTGCGTCACGCGTATAAATATATATACTTGTATAAATATCGAGCGCCGGGAACCGCTCGGTTCTCGAGAGACGGGGGCGTATGTGTGTGTATGTTCTCGCACACGTCGTAACTCATAAGGGAGATTAATGTCTCCGGCGCAACTGGAGAACTGTAAAGCTTCGCTACAGAACTGTTCTGTTCTGTAGGAAAGCTGTTACTCGCGGAGGAAACTGGGATCGTGATGCGACTGTGGAACGTCGTAAAGAGCAGCTATGAGTATTCAACCTGGCCTTTTCCCGTTCCTACGAGAAAATTTGGCCTTTCTTTATTGATAGCTCTGCGCGAATAAAACGGCCTACCAGGAATAACAACAGGATGTTTTTCCATTATTGTATTCGGTTTTTTTCTTCTTCCTCCTTTTCCTTTGGTTTCTTTCGAACGGAGGCAATGTGATGTTTGAAGTTTTGCAAGCGCGCGAACAGACAGTCGATTAATAAGGGAATATTGAGATTAAAATTATTGAGTATGGAAAGGAGGAATTTAATAAGAATAAATAAATAAGGATTGTTGTTTTAATCGATATATTTTAATTAATGGTGTGATAAGGTTAGAAGAGAAATAAAATTTGTTGCTTTATAATTTTTATTAGATCTATTATAAATGTAAAATATAATCTATGTAGAGAAAATTGATATATCATTTACTACTACAAAAATATCTTTCAGTTAATAATAATCATATTTTCCATTTTACACAACGTTATTAGCTAACGATAGAAAATTAAATGGAAATAATGTTATTATTAATTAAATGATTTACATTATTGATAATAAAGAGAAACTAATTAACTTCTATGTCATATCATAATATATTATTTATTGAAGCATATATAATTGGCCATCAAATAATTAAACAATTTTGTGTCAAATCATATATGGAAATGATTATAAATTCGTTAATGCTATAAAAATTTTTTATAGCATTATCCTGGCAACAATAGAATTTTTCATATAATACAATATAATATAAATATGAAGGATAATTTAAGACAAATTTTGATAAAGCATTAATTAATTAAAGATATGGAAAATAATTAAATACTAGATAAAAGATAGTTTCTGATTAATATATCCTATCTTCTAATCTTTTATAGAATCATTTTATATACAATTCATGAAATTTAAAATATATTTGAAATGGCATTATATATACTTCACATAAATTATTATCAGCAAATGAAAAATATAATAATTCTAAATTCCATTTAAAATTAGTTATACTATAAGATGAATCCTTTAGAAGAATCCTTTAATTTACTTGGACGAGATACGAATGGATTTCTCGGGATATTTCTGCGAAAAAATAATTTCTCATCTATTTTTTCTCTGCACCTGAAAGGAAACGAGAAAGCTGCTTTCGAGATCCTAAAAGAATTTGCAATACAACTTGATAGAATGGCCGTATACTTGAAAATATTGCCAAACTTTAAAGCAGGTAATTAGATAGACGGTACTCTTCGAATCGATTGTAAAAGAGAAAAACACGCATCCTTGTAGTCACAGCTTATTCTTAAATCGGCTTTGCGTACTTAGTAAAGTAAATCGGAGATATACATAATCTCATTCTAAGATGGGGATCGTCAAAGGGAATCCATAAAATCGCGACAACTGCGTATAGGGTGTCTCCGAATTGTGTGAGATAGTTGGCTATCAGAAATTTAAAAAATACAATCATCTGAGAATTTCTAGAATTTCTCTTTGAAATAGAATTTTTAATCTTTACATTGTATAATTATTATTATTAAAGTGGATAATTATTAACCGTACAGTATCACACTAAGCTCTAATATATAAAGCAAAATTGCTTAACAAATTACGTATTTCATGTCACGTGAATCAAAAACACATAAAATGCTGATATTCATCAATGAATTACACCACGTATAAATTAATGAATTAACCATACGCAAAATACCTTTAAAAATACCTTACTTCAGCATTATATCCAAAGTGACATAAACGATATTATTATCTCTACAGAGAAAAAAAAAAAAATAAAAGAAAAAAATAATCGATAACTAGGAAAAACGATATCCAACAGAAGGGTTAATAGAGCCGAGAGAGCAAGGTGGACGATTAAAAGCGGTTCCATAACAAATGAAACATTCACGATTGAAATTTACGGGGGTTGCTCGGGTAAGCTTGCAAGCACAGCTTTATTTACGCGAACCGGCTGCCTACTTTGCTCCACGGTAATTACTACGGCAATTACATCGCGATTTACAGTAATTACAAGTTTTACTGGTTGAGTGGAACCTGAACTGTGCCCGTCGCGGCACTCTATACGAAGCGTGGGCACCTTTCGCCATAAAAAGCTCTCTCAAGCACCAGTAGAAACCATTAATCTACCTGCTACATTGTGGTCCACAATACATCTGGACTTAACAGAGGAATCGTCCCCTGTGCCAAGGGAATTTTTCTTCTAGCGACTGCCATTTTAATAGTTACCCCTTTTCCTTCCCTTCACTTCAAAAATGAAATGAATGAATGAATGTACAAAGGACATTAAGAAACATAAATGAGAATTGTATGTTTTCTGATGCCGTGTGTATGTAATCTGTTTTATCCATGTTTTCTTATGTGAAAAGATTTTTGATTGTTTGAAAAACGAATGGTACTTTATTCGAATCAGGAAGTAACACAGCTGTGTCTTCACGTCTTTCAATATATAAAAAGATTTATGATATACATTGCGTACATAAATATTGAAAATATTCTGAATTAAGTTATTAATTGTTACGATATCTTAGTTTAAATTCTATTGTGATGAATTATTGATGAATTATATTAGAAATATAAGTTAATAAAAATTAAATAAAAAACAAAAGATAATCTACAATCCAAATTTGACGATTGTTCAACAAACAATCAAAATTCTAAGTAGATTATAAAGATAAAATATTATTGAATGTAATTAATAAATTTTTCATTAACTACTAATACCTAATATTAACTACTAATAACTAATATTAGGAAAATTAATAATACGATTTAATTATACAACATTATATCTCATTTATCAACTTATTACGAAATGATAATCTGTTATAAACAATATTAAAATGCTTTAACATAAATTCTCAATTCATTAGTCACTTATGGACAGAGGTGATGTTTTCGAGTCACGGCTGTGTTCGAATATTACAATAATTTTGATCGGTAGACGTCATGTAGCCACCCACATGCGTCACTGCCAGATATTTTCGATGTCCACCGTCGCTTATTTGGTTTCATACGAACGCGTGCTCGGCAAACCATGGCTTATTAGCATTAATAATTTGGCAACATTTAATAAACAATCAGCCAATCTAGTTTCATCTGTCGGTCGAGTCTAGTTAAAAGACTTGATCGATAGTAAACTGCATTGTAAAGCAATATTGTGAATAATTAATAATGAATATTATATATCGTTCTCAAATATTCATTTTAATTTTATCCCAATTATTTAATTATATTTAATTTTAAAGAACCCTCCCAATTAAAGAACATTTTAAGAAATGAATTTATTATTGAATGGTAAGATAAAATTTTTTAAATAATTAAGTTTATTTAAAAAATATGTATTATTTAAATTATTAAAATTATTACAGTGAAATAAAAATAAAAATTAGAAGAATATTTTTCAATAATAAAATAAATATTCTAACTTTTTACAGAAATTATAGGAAATCTTGACTATCAAATCTAAATACAATTCGAATTTTAATTTTTTTTTATAAATACTAATAAGTTAATCATTTATAACTTTAATTAATTATTTCAAAATATAATAATAGAAAATACTAGATTTATTTATATTGGTTTCATATGAAACCAAATAATATATCACAAATAAATACCAATAATTTTAATATCAACCACAAGTAAATATATGTGATTTTTATCACAATTCCATTATATGGACAAACAACAAGACAATATAATATAAATTATGTTCAAAAACTTACAATTATTTCCGGAAGAGGGTAGGAATAAACAGCCACACGTACACACACACACTAGGCTTAATATGCCTTACTCAATATACTATAACAAAATGTAAAAACAAAATTGTAAAATAACACCCTTATATAGAAAACTGTTAATCAATTGTGCAGATCGGCAGCTATATATAGTCGATAGGGCGATATTGCACTAGCGAGTACTCGAAGCCGCCTAGCGGTATGATCGGTATTACGATTCGGCATGCAAGCCGATCGAGGCGACAATTCAAATTTATATAATACAATTATATATTATACAATTATATATTATACAATTCTGCGATGTATATATTGATTGCTGGGACATTTTTTCATCCAAAATTATTTTTACATAATAAAAAATATTATTCATCAAATATAAACACACAAATATTATTATAATATAATAAAAAAGAAGATTTATAAATTAAATTAAATTCCTTTATATAAATTATATGTATAATTATATATATATAATATATTATATGTATATGTATAATTATATATATGTATAATAATAATAATAATAATTATATGTATAATTATATATATATATATATATATATATTAAATTCCTTTATATAAAGTAAACTGTTTTTTTCTTGATGCAATTCTTTTAGGTATAATATTAAACTCATAGAAAAATTTATAGATAAATTACAATATAAATGTTATATACAATAATTGATCTAAATTGGAAGAAAAATAATCGTTTATTTGTATTTGTACAAGATAATAATAATTCAAGATATTTGATAAAAATGCACAGAAATTATTCGCGAAAATAAATAATGAATTATTGAGTTATACATCTTTCTTTGAATTTAAACTTAATTAAACACCATTTTAATAAAAAGAGAATAAAAAAATTAGAATATTGCGTTCATAAAGAAAATTAATCAAACAGAATTCATAATTTGTAATATATAGAGTCACAAAAGATTTGATCACGTAATCATTAGCATAAAAACTTACAGAGTAATTACAAAGTTCAGGGTACATTACACTAATAATTTAATAACATCAAGGAGAGAAAAGATCCTCATAGGATTGAGAACAAATTACTCTTGTTATTATTACTTTATGACTATGAACCTTGACATTTTCACCCTTTCCTGTTAATGCTATCCTTTTAGTTGCATTAATATGACAGGAAAGATAACGAACGATACTCGAACGACGACTGGCTAGTATATCTTAATAGCTTCACTTCGTTCCACCATTATCGTAAAACGATCCTGTATGCCACTCGAGGAAATAATTAACACAGAAATAAGATCTATCGCCGTACGAATCTAGATTACAACGACAAGAGTGAGTAGGATCAGAATTTGATATTTTTATTTCTGGGGCCAAGTATTAATTACCTTGATATGAGTTCTTTATAGTCCTTTATTTATTAAGAAACGATTGAAATATATATAGAAATAAAATATTTATAATATCAGTAATTTTCATCTAGCTATCTATCACATATGTATTACGTAAATATTAATAAACATTAAATATTTTTACATTCGTTAAAATAAAATATAATATATTTCCATAAAACTTTACAACACAATTGAAACAATTTTATTAATACATCGTAATATATCAATTGAAAATAATAACAAAAATCGATCTATCAGCCAATCTTTATAATCCTCCCACTTAAACTCCGCATAAAAAATAATTCAGCACATCGATAAACTATCAGAAAATATCGCATTGGGAGAGAATATCGTTTCTCGTGAAACACGAACAAAGGAGAGGAAAGAAAAGGATCGAATACGGATTCTCTCAAGTGGAATAATATTATATTTCATTTCGCTGAAGCGGGGAAAATCGAAAACATTGAAGAAAAATAAGGCTAGTTAAATTTACGCATCCAATAAAAAAAAAGAAAGAAAGAAAAAAAGAGAAAATAAACGCAACCGATATTCTTGGCACGAAAGGGATCATCCGGATCGTGGAATTCAAGATGTTCCCGCGCATTCCTTGAAACGAGAAGATCACTTATTTACGAGGCCACCAACATAAAAGCCTAAAAGAAGGAAAGAATGGAAAAGAAGGCGGGTGTTGTGTTTGATGTTACCTCGAATTGGCTAGTTAAGAAGCGGGATTCGTTGATGGATTTGTTGATGGATTCGTTTTCCGCGTAGAAAGGTTATTTATGAATCGTGAGTTGTGGCATCGATCCGTACCGGGAACGACGTGGGCGTTCGAGGATTCTTCGCCAATGGAACGGATCGCGATGCACGCTACACATCCGGCGAATTAGACGACCGATATATCGGCCAACTATGGAAGAAAATGGTGAAGAACCTATTCGTGGCAAATCGACGATAAACTTTCACAGCTTTAGCCATTAATGATTAAGGGAACGATGCTTTAAGTTATTGCTTTTCTTACTTCTTTGTGGAATTTTGTCTAAAGATAGCAAGCATTTTGTGAATCTTTATGGAGAAATTTTGTTATTTTTTTATCGTTATTTAACGTGAAAATAAGTCATATAATGTTAACAATACGTTCGCGTTTTCTATAGTTGAGTGATATATCTTAATGGGATAAGTTTAAATTAGTTTTTTGTTCAGTTTGGTAATTGATTTGGCTTATTAATTATTCAAGAGATTTAAAGATATTCTTCAATTGGATTGATTGACATCGCTACAATGAAAAATTGAGAGAAATTTTTGGGATTCACGTTTCAGTGATTAAAAATTTTAATATTTTATAAAGTGATTATCGATAAATGTGTTACAATAGTTTAAAATAATTAATGTTACATAGATTAATATAATTATGATAATTGATATAATAGATTCCTATAACTATAATTTATATACAATTGTTAAAATACATTTAATAATTTTATCCAAATATTATCTATTTATCATTTATTATTTACGTGCTATAGATAAAAATTTATCACAAACGGAATTCCAATTATTTATCGCGTAAATACTCCAAACGAAATTATCTTTATCTCTCCTATCCTCGAACAAATTTGACAATGGAATCTTACAAGAAATTTAACGTGGAAACTTGTCCGATCAATGATAATTTCAGTCAGAATTGGCGGACAAACTTTACAACGGTTCATCTCCAGACACACATCCCCAACCCAACGGTTCCTCGATTTTCACGGCTGTGTTTCCCAACTTTGCAAGAGGGTGCATGATCGACCTAAGATGGAAATCTGTGTAACAGCGGGTCCATTACAAGCGTGGTGCAGAGTGTCAGTGATCGATGAGATCCTTGGGAACGATCAGTCCTGGGAGTAGTGGTGCAATCGTTGATTTTCGTCTGACAACGATGGCAAACATGTCAATCAAGGAAGAAGGGAGATAAGGGGTGGCGGTGTTGGCGGATACACCTCGTCACCCTGTACCTCGTTAAAACGTGATAACTCCATCTACATGTAAATCTAATCGGGCAGGGGTGGCGAGGATATCAAACCACCCTCGTTAACCACAGTCAGCATCGTGAACCTGGCAAAACGAGTCAGCCGACGACTGCCTTAAACTCGGCAAGCCACGAGTTGAACCGTCAACGCGTATGTCTGCCACTGAATTCCCGTGTAATGAGACCTAATCCCGAAGGATGTCTTCTCTGTGCATCACCTTGGTCGGATTTCTATTGCCTTGTAAAACCATCCAATCCGCCCACGAGGAAACGAATGAGGTTAATTATCCTCGCTGATCCGCGTACTCCGTATGATTTAATTCCTTTCTGGTTTGTTGGTTAATATACTTGGATCATGACAGTGGATTTTAACAAATTTTTTTAAGAGGTTTCTTCTGTTCGTCTTTGGAAGAGAAGTTGTTCGATTGTTGGTTCTTGATAAAATTTCTGAAGAATTGTTCATACTCGAATGGATAAAAGCAATGTTTAAAGTTGAATATAAAGAATATTTTTTTTATATCAAAAGAAATGTTAGAGATATAAGATAGATTTATTGTTTCGTTTTAATATTTTATAGATACATTTTTGTGTCAAGAAGGAAAATGTAAACTTTAAGTAAAACTTAAGATTGAGACTATTTATTCTAAGAAAGTAATACTTATCATTTATTCGATATTTTTTCTGATAATTTATATTGTTCATATACATTGTATTGTATAAAATAAATATTACAGTTTATAAAATATTAGTTTATTCCATTTTTTAAGTATTTCAAACTATAAAATCTTTACATCTTTCATATTCAACGAATCAAGCGTTATCATAAAATTCTCAAGACTTCTCTATTAATCTTCAGTTAATTGTGATTACATCATCAAGTTTCCCCCGTAAGAATATTGAAGAGAAATAAAAGTTTCAAACTTGATCAACAAGTTTTCAAGCTTAAACAACTTTTACTTCATTTTATCGTAATACAATTAACTAATAACATTTTTCATTTTTTCATTTGCAGTTCCAGTGATTACTATCAGCGGGGTTGTAGGAAACAAAGTGCACCTTCCTTGTGATATTCGTTCTGCCGACAACGACGAAGTGAGCATGGTACTGTGGTACAAGGAGGGTGCTGGAGAACCCATCTACAGGTGAGTTAACAATAACGCAAATCGAAATTGCAATCGATCGAAACAAACTAAATTCTTTATCCCCAGCTCCTTCCACTCATCATCACGATTCGATGTGACCGCGATAAAAAGTCACGAATTCGCCAGAAATTCTCTACCAACGGTTACATGTCGCGTTTGGTTGGGGCGTCATCTAAAATTTTCCCGAAACTCGATAATCCGGGAATATAAATTGCTCGGAAGAAATAAAACGAGGAGCACTGCGGGCGTGGCCGTAGGGGTGGATAAAGGACGGTCCAGAAATTCCTCGCGTTATTTTCCACGGCGAACTTCATTTGCTTGCCGACTCGCTATTTCGCTTCCGCGACCCGTGAAATTTTGCATATAGAATGGTGCTTGGCCCGCAAACCTTCGAACCTCGCCTCCCCCTTCCCTGCCCCGCAAAGAAGCGCGACAGACCCCCCCCTCGACCAAGAGGGTGCGGAAACACCGGGATCGCGTGGAATCTCTTGGCTCGGGTCATATTTAAGAAATGTAATAAGGTGTAAGATATGTGCGGGGGCAGGCGATGCATCGTCTCCTGCCTCTCTCCCTCCCTCCCTCCTTTTCTCTCCTCCGCTTCTGTCCAGAAAAGAGAAAGGGCGGAGGTATATGAATCGCGGACGCGTAGGTCGTCGCCTCTTGTAAAGTCAGTTTAATCCTCCCCCCGTGGGGGAGGGGGGACCTTAAATTTAGAGGCAGACAGACGCACC
Source organism: Apis laboriosa (assembly GCF_014066325.1). NCBI lineage: Eukaryota > Metazoa > Arthropoda > Insecta > Hymenoptera > Apidae > Apis > Apis laboriosa. Next base: position 65,672 of record NW_025224529.1, on the reverse strand, counting down.
CCCCTTGTATCTTTCTCGACTTCGAGCTTTCCGCGTACTCTTCCTCCGGCTGAAGCTGTAAAATATTTATGGCTAGGCACGCTTCCTCGCTTATCATACGTGCGCCAGACTGTTAAAGACGGGAAATATCATTCCTTGCCTTTTCCCTTGTTTTCCTCGATTTGTCGCGACATCTTGCTTCATGAACAGGTAATAAAGAAGATACGTTTCGCATTTCTTAAGTGAATTCAGCTCTGACTTTCTTTTAGCTTGGAAATATGTACGAAACTTCACATAGGGAGCATCAATAATTGTCGTTTTATCGATTGTTAACAGCTATGGAAGGAAATGTGAAACATTTTCTTTTTTTTTTTTGTTATATTTTACGAGTAAAATAACTCGTAAGTCAGATATTCGTATCAGAATTATACGATTTTGTAAGTAAATTATGTCGTAAATTGTTAATAAAATGACTTTTATTGCCAGATTTATATCAGTTTCTTACGAGATATAAAAGTCATTCAAAGGATTTTAGCACGAAGAAAATTAGGTTGGATAGATTATGGATCACAGAAAAAGTAAATTATATATTATTTTCTAATATTTGCAAAAATATTCTACTCTAAAAATTTATTACTGAGATGTACTTGATTTAATGAAGTAATGTTCAAATCTTTTATGGCTCGCACAATATTTCATAACCTACTTATCAATGTACGCTAAATTTGTTCGTATATGCACGAGAAATAAATAGGCTCTCAGATTTCCTAAATTAATGCAGCATAATGAAAACGTGCATTCTAAAGGGAAAGCGAACAGCACTCGTGATTATGACTAATAGTAAGTACCGTAGAGTATGCCTTGATAAACAGGGGTAATTTTTTGATTAATCCAACGAGAAATGAAAAACGGAACGCTAGTTCTGCCCTCGAGCCAAATCCCATGTCGGGAGATAAGCGTTGGCTTGTTTTATATATGTAAATCTACTCCTCTGCATATCGTGAAAACTTGGACGAATTATGATATTATATTTGGAATCCCTTTTAGTTAAGTTGATTAAGTTGTTAACGTTTTTTAAATCTTACCCTTTCGTACTCACTCGTATTATCCCCCCTGTCGCGTGTTCTGTGACTCGTAATCACATTACGCCGATTTATTCGGCCATTTGAACTTTTCACCCTCTTCCCCCCATCAGAAAGTCTGGTTCATTCGATTCTCTCGATTATCGATTCATCTACTTACTTCGTTTCCCTCGATGACCCCGATTTTCTACGTTTCCTTACTCTTTTTATTTTCTTCGGACCAGACAACCTTCGACTTTTCATGAAATTTCTAATAATATTTGTGAGATCTCTGAACAACCTCTTCAATTGCCCTGTAGGGACATCGTTTCATAAAATTGAATCTGTCCAATTTCATTCGCTACTCTCCTTGGAAATATTTAAATCGTGTGCATTATGCGAATGGTCGTTCTTTCACGACGGTTAATAGTTTATTATCGAATGTATATATAGGAATGAACAGAGATGAAAGTCTGTTCTTTTATAAAATAGCGAATAAGGATAATTCTATTGAAACGTAGGTTTAATCGAAGAGCATACGTATATAATAATTACATTGTAGAAATATGAAGGTAATTTCATTATACTTTTACATAAAAAGATATAATTTAACTTTAACTTAACTTTTAATAATAATAATTATAATAATTTATTATTTAATTATAATTTATTATAATTATAATAATTTATAATTATTATTAATTATTATTATTATTAAATTATTATAAATTATTTTAATAAATTATTTATTTTAATAAATCATTTTTGTAATATATATAATTTCATGTAATAATACAAATTATTAAAATATTATTATCGCTACATTACAGTGACCAAACATTGTTTTCTTCACAACTATGACTAATACGGTTTATAAACAATGGATTAAATTATTCCAAGAATACCACAATCGTAACATACACACTATCCATTAACAAATCAAAACTTTTCAAAAGAAACGTAAACACAACATACGACGTAGAAGCCACGAGGGACCAGTTCTCGAGTTATCGCGGCACGGTATTCACGGTTGCGCCGTCGATCCTCGCCTCGACTCTCAAATCCGCCTCTCGTGATTTCCAATAAAAACCTGGGCGAGCCGGGAATCGCCTCGATTTCCATCCACCCAGGGCCGCGTTCGATCGTCGATTCTTCTTTCGAAAATCTCCGCGAATCGGCCGAGGTGATCGACGAGGCACGCGAGAGGCGCGTCGACCGATCGATCGAAAGATTCAGCCAGGGAACTCAGACAGCCGGGAATCGCTTTGCCAGGGTTATCGCTCGTCGAAAGCCGAGGAACGAACGCGTTATACCCACGAATCGCTTCCAACCGCCCACGGAAGCCTGGCGATTTTCTGAAAAGAGACGAGGGATCCTGTCGAATATGCAGAGGCGAGCGTGTGTGCGTGGCTGGTTGCATCCATACGGGAAGGGCCCTGAGGGCTAGCCGCCTGAAGGCAAGCAACTACACGGATGTCCGGACGGCAGCGGCACGTCACGGAAGCGCTTTCCTCGTCTGTTGGAAGTGCGAAGTGGAAGAATTAAATCGTATTTCAACGTCAATGCCGCGGAAGCAGCCGGTGGAGTGGGACAGCTTTGGGAATACTCAGTCACGAGCGGAAATCCGAACTCCCGTGCAGCCCTGGAACGCAATTTAACTTTTAGTCGGTCGGCTTCCACGCTCCCTGCGATCTCTCTATCTTCTTTCTTTGCGCCCCTTCTCACCACTTCTGTCGCGATATCAGAGGTAAGAAAAACAGGGATGACGAGGGGAACGGGGATAAAGATCCAACGTATCCGTTGTCACGACTTTCGTCCCTTTCCCTCTTTTCCTCTCCGAATTCCCTTCCTGGATGGGGATGTTTAATATGCAATCACGCAAGGAAGATGGCTCTCCACGATGTATGCGCCTAACCCCTTTATCCCGTCGAATTATAATTCCGTTACGCTTTTCCCCGTCGTTAAGACCTTCACGGCGTGATGAAGGATCTTAAATCGCGAGTCTGCTTGGACTCTCTGATCCCGATGTTGGAATTACGTAGCAGGATCTTCTAAATGTGTTTGAGAAGGTAAAAGATGTGCGAGGAGGATAAAGAATAAATTTGAAATTGTTCGAGGAAGAACAAAATCTGAGGAATTTGATTCTTTGTAATGAATATTTATTTTAAATATTTTGCGTGTTTTTCTATGATACACGTATGTATTCTTCGGATTTTTCTTTAGAATCTCAAAATAATTACCTTGCGTTTCGAGACATACACAGAAATATCGATATTCCATCATTTTTCCAATATTTCTTAATATTTCTTCTAAATGTACAATTTTCATTTCGGTTCATTGAGATGTATTTTATGTTATGGTTAGCTTTTGAAATAAAGAAAAAAAATAAAAAAGAAAATAGCTATGCTTTTCATAGAAAGTTATTATTTTTTATTTAATAGTTAGTTTATTTCAATAGTACATTCCTATCGGGAAACTGGTTTGCTTGTTCAATTTATAATGGTTTTTATGCTCGAAGAAAATAGAAATAACGAAAATAGATATAACTCTATGAAGTCCTGTATATTCAACTATACAGAAAGTTATTACAATACAAGTTAATTTCGTACAGCCATTGTAAAAAACATACATATGGATCGGAACATAAATAATCCTTTAAAGTTAATAAAAAATTTTACGAACATTTATTTAACAAAGGGATAGAAATCCATCTAAATTGAAAGGAATGAGATGCTTTTTGAAATGAATTATTTGTAAAATATATTTGATATAACAATTATTCATATTAATCATTTCCAACATAATATGAAGAGGATACAAAGAATGAAATTGAAAAAAAGAAGCATGGAATGAAATTAAAAAAGAGAGCATTTATAAATACAATCCAATAAAAAACAAAATATTAATTCCTTTAATTATCAATCCGTCTCATTTATAAAAAATATATATATATATATGTATTTATTTTATACTTGAAAAGATTTTCAAGTTTCTTGGTATTCGCGCAATTAAACTTGAAGCATTATTAAATTTCGCGAACGAAAGTTTCCCTCATGCTCAATTAGACTCAGAAGACACGATTATCCACTTCATAATCGTGTTACCAATGATTTCGAAATTCGTAGTTGGATCGAAGACGGAATCGTCGAGGATCTGAGGAGCTTGCACGAGCATGTTCTCAACTTCGCACGTTACACCAACTAAAGTGTACGACGCAAGACGGCTCGAAGACCGTTGTCGACTGTCGGATCTTCGAGATTATAGGTGCTTGTTCCATGAAAATTCTCGTCTCAGTTCCATGGGATTTTAGTATTAACTCGTATCTAACAGAAATGTTCTCTACGAAGAAACGTAGATCCGTTGAAGTTTTTTTTTTTTTACAATCTAAATCTCTTAATAAGTGAAATTGTTAAGGATTTCGAGCAGAAATATGGTGGAAATTAAAGTAGAAGTAAAAGTAGAATAAAAGTGAAATAATATCCAATTATATAAAAAAAACAATTTAAGTAATTAATTTCAGTTAAGTAATTAATTCGTGAAAAATTGATAATTGATTCGTTCAATAAATTATTTTTTTTAAATTATATGATATTTTACATTGGATGGAGATACAAAATTTTCACTACTATACAAAAATACAAGAAAACTCGTTTCATGTATTTTTGCTGTGTTACTTCTTCACTATTTGGACAGAATTGAAATGGAAAAGTAAATTGATAATTTCGTTTCATTCCATGTTTGCAAAGTACACAATCTACGAAAAAAATAACGTAAAATACATTAAATATAGAATGTATTATTAGAATAATTTATTGAAATAAAAATTATCTTTTCTATTGTTATTTTCTATTATTACATCGATCTTAACAGTTTAATCTAACAACTTTTTCATTAAAAAGTTGTATCAAACTCTTCCTACGATTTAAAAAAAGTACTATACTTTTCTACTTTTTTCCACGATACCATCGACTCGATACAAGTTCATACAATAAAAAAACAATAGTTTCGTGGTTACTTGACATCGCTACAAAGAAGTACAACCGATGGTTTCAGCTTCGACGTCCGTGGTCGCCGACAGTTCAACAATGCTCGCCTCTGGTCGTCGCCGACGGCACTGGGACCAAGAGCTTTTTTTATCACAGCGTCGAATCCTGCTCACCTCAGCATCGATCGGCTGGAAACTAAGGACGAAGGGATCTATCGGTGTCGAGTGGACTTTAAGAATTCGCCGACGAGAAAGCAAAAGATGAATTTGACTGTTATAGGTGAGCAATTCATTTCAACTTAACAAAAATTACAATGTGTCTGAATTATGCAATTGATATTCGATCGTATAACAAACAAGAAAGATTAACTATAATCCTATAACTATGTCCAACATTATATTTCATAAGAAATCCATCCAATCTAACATTGCGCAAGACACTATCTAATTCGAAGAAGAGAGAAAGAGAGAGAAAAAGCGATTATTTATTCGTATTATTTATTCGAAATTTATACTCGTATTTCTATCCAACGGTGGAAAGAATTAAATATCCAACCCTTGGATATAAATAAATCGCTCGGTGGCCAAGCTGGTGCGCAATTTACCGTTTCACGCGGAAATTCAACCGGGGGACTGGACGGTTTTTAGCCGTTCGTTTGCCAGGGTTTGCACGTAATCGTCGACAAAAGAGTATTCACCGTATGGTAAATCACTCGCATCAGCGGAACTCAATTGGCCCTAATCAATCTTTCACGAGTAAATCACGCCGGCACGCAGGCAGCGCGATAGATCAGCCATTCTCAAGCGGCGGACAAATAATCAATCCGCATTTCCGCTGATTCAATCACGTGCGCGCGTGCCCTCGTGTGCGTGCACACGAATACACACGGTGCGTTTACACGTGTGTCTTTGGCGCGCAGTTCCTCCGTCGAAGCCGATGATACTGGACGGGACGACGAGGGACATCTCGAGGTTGGAGGAGCCGTACAACGAGGGGAGTGACGTGAACCTGATTTGCGAGGTACGAGGTGGCAGGCCGCCCCCGAAGCTGACGTGGTACCTCGAGAACACCGTGATAGACGAATCCTATCGCTACAATGCCGAGACTGGACTCACGGTTAATCTCTTGTCCTATCCCAAAGTTGGAAGGCAACATCTGAAGGCTCGGTTGATCTGCGAGGCGAGCAACACAAATTTGGTGCCACCGCAGACCAGGCTGGTCATCTTGGATATGAATCGTAAGTATACGAAATTTTAAACTTTTTTTTTTTAAATTTTTCGATTCTTTTATTTTAAACTATGGCGAAAGATTGGCGAAGAACGAAATATCACTTCGAATTTAGACTCTTTAAGATTTAAGATCCTGCCCGGAGTTAATGTAATTGATGAGGGTGCTTGAGGCTTTCAATTGTATTGTTTTGATTAATTAAATAAAAGGAATTTTATTCAGTGATCAGTGATCTGGAACGATCAATGGTCTGGAATGTGAGCACGTTGAGTTTACAAGTATAATATATCAATTCCAAGGTTCAATTCAAATCAATTTCAATTTTTATTTGTTATTTGCATCGGGAAGTTGTAATGAAAATATAAATTTAGGATTTGTATTTTTCTAAAGATATAATATTCTTTAGATGAATGTAAAATGGCATGTAGACGTTGTTGCGATACAAGATATTGTTCCATTCTTACAGATTTAATTGAAATAATCTGCGATTGGTGTGATTTAATTAGATAAGCAATATAAAATGTAAAATTTCTTGGGAAGTTGCCATTGGTTAATGAGAATATTCTTCGAAACGAAACGTTTATTTAGGAACAGGAATAAATTAGAGAGATGAATGGAGAGAAAGGAATTTGAATAAATGATTAATCAAAAAACAGAATTTATTTAGTGAGTTTACTAACTGGTAATACTTTACATTTTGAGAAATAGCTAGATTAATAAATTTAAAAATTTTTCTTTGTAAATCAGTTTCTAAAAATAATTTTAGAATTCGAATAATAATAATAATTGGATATATTCAAACAAATTTAATTAGACAATCTCATCTGTGATTTAATCGTAGATTAATAATTCACGAAAAAGGTAATGGAACTATTGAAATATTTATTTCATTACCTTTAACGTGAAAATGGAATGAAATGCAATTAAAATATAATTTATAAATGGCTATTTTCTGATTCAGTTCTCTTATCGTGTAATTATTTATTGAACTTGCATTACAGAAATATCAAAAAATATTAAAATAAGATATGAAATAAAATAGATTTGATATTCAAAAAAAAAGAAAAAAACGAAGACTTATCCATTCAATATAAGTTACATAAAATAAGATAAAAGGATGCAATTTTTCTTCGTGTATGTTCTCAAATTGCTTGACAAAATTTGTTTCTAAATTATACACGTCATATCATTTGTTATCATAATGAAATTGTGCCAAATTGTGCCACCAAATTACTTCCGTGTGCTATAAATAGATAGAATCGTAATACTGGTTTCAGTCAAGTGAAAAACATTTAAAGAGATGCAAGAAAGAAGTTTTTTGCGATCTTTGATTTGAGGCTTTCGTAACGAAATTATGCAGAAACCAGTTTGTTTGCACGCGTGATTAACGCATATGTCATGCTGAATGCGCGACTTGCACGCTTGTCTCAAGATAGACAATCTGATTTCTTATGGCTTCAAAATGTTCGTACTTGCAACCGATTTGAGAACATTCTATATATTCATTCAATAATTTATATCTCACTGCAAGTTCATATAAATATTAATGACATAAACATTTTTTCCTAATTATAAATAAATAAAATTATAAATAAATAAAATTATCAGTTGTCGACAAACTGGATTAGCTTGAGATCATTAATAATTATTTCACAATGTTTTCATTGATAGAATCTCGCCGACCATATGCATTTACTCGCACATTGAATATATAATTAATATTGATTATTATTCGAAAGATATTAAGCTGTATCTATTCATTAATATGCTCAGCGATTGTGACTCGTTTCACGTACAGTAAACTCAGGAATTCGACAACTATCTTATCCACCCTTATTCACGTATTTAAATAAAAATTAATCAAAATCAATAATATAATTATAAACCTTTCTAACTTTTCTGGCATATAAATCAGCCTCATTTTTGCAATTTTTAACAATCCTTTATCCACCACTTCCGTTCAAAACCCGAATATCTCCCGATCGATTCACCGTGCGTGCGATTAATTTGCCCGATTCGATATCCATACCCACGTTCGTGCCACGAAAGGAACAGAACATCATAGAATGATTCCCGTACGACTATCGGAATTAAAGTCCAATTCGGCCTAATCTGAAAGGGAATCAGAGGAAAATCCAGCGTGCTAGATCCACCGATAAACGCTTCAAAGTAATATTCTCCGCGGCCCGCGCGAAGCCACCTGACCTAGAGGGCGCTTGATCGGCCTCTGCCCCGGTTATCGCCCTATCTACCATCGCGGTTAAACAATTCTCCACGACGATTTCTTGGGAGCCCTCTCTCCCACCCTCCCTCCCGGCTACCGAACGCCTTTTCACGTGGTCCTGCCGGGACAAGGTGTTCACGCGCTGAACCTATTAGTCGTCCCATTCGAGATCGAACGTTGAAGATAACAGTAACGCCTCTCGCAAGACGGATCAGTGGATCGCGTGCCTGCTGCCCTCGCGGCTTCGATTCCGTGTTTCTACACCGAGCTCTTGCCGTGTTCAACCGTTGTCGGTCGATACCGGTGACGAGGCGTCGTGTGTGCCATACACCTTTCTCGTCTCGTGTGTATACAGGGTGTCCAATTTAAATCGACCCCCCTCGAATTGTTGATGAGCTGTAACCTCGTGATGGATTAGTAAATTTGATTAGGAAAAAATGGTGCTATTTACAGCAAAAAATAGGGATATTTTCTAGAAATAGGTGGATAAGCTAGATTAAGAAGATGTATGTAACTTTATACGATATTTAAATAATCAAATGTACATATAATTAAATTAATCACGTTAAATTTTATACCTCCTTGAAACTTTTATTTGAAACAATTGGCAGATATTCGGGTCGATTTAAATGAGACACTCTGTATATGTGTATACACGTGTATGATGTATGTGTGCAATTGTACGCTCTTGCGGTGTACAGGGCGAAGAATGCGACTTGTACGACTGTGGCACGCGTTTAGGTGTTCGCGAGCGAGTTGGCGACGAGATATATTGTGCATACGGGGTTGGAAGGTGGTTTCATTGGGTGAAGGGGTTGGAACACGCCGGCTTAGAGAGTTTTGGTCGGGAATCGTAACTGTTACGAGGGGTAAAACTATTCGAACTTGGCGATAACGTTAATGCAAACACGCGTAAAATCATTAGTGGCTCGGGTTCTCGTGCTCGTGCTTAATTCGTACGTCATTGTCTGATTTTGACGATCGATTCCTTGTGATCCTTTAGATTTACACATGTTCCTCGTTTAAGTGATTTAACGCGTTGTCGAATGATCATAATTTATGTACAACGTATCATGGCACGAAAAGTTGTGCAACAAAAGTAAAGTACGTATTAGGATATATTAAATTTAATGAAATAATTCTTAACAAATATTTGGTTATATTTGGTTATATTTTTAATAATGAAAAAAGTCTTGTCTTTAATGTTTCAAATGAACAAAATTTGTTTTAGTAATTCTCTTTATTTTCTCTTTTTCTAAATCTAATCTTTAAACATACTTACGTATATCTCGGTATTATAATTAAAATTAATTTCTAAACAAAATTTCCTCGTCAATATTAAACTTTACGTATTCATAATTAAAAAGAATCGAGAATAAGAGCGTAAAAAATAAAAGACAAATTGTAAAAGACAAATCGTGGCGATTAAATCTAAAACGTTGCATTAAAAATTAAATGGGCTATATTCCTACGAGAATAGGGGCAAATAATTGTCCCTTTAATGTCTAAATAGAGCAATTTGCGGCGCTAATTAAGATTTAAAGACTGGTATAAACGGGCATCGTATTATTGATATGTATCGCCACACTGATCGCCGATAATTCACATCCGGTTGATCTGAATGCTCACCAAACGCGTGCACGCATGAAACATGCGCCCATACGGCGGCTACTCGTGATCGTGCAGATGTACAATCGTGTTCGGTCGCAATATTTGCTCGCGAGCAACGATGCGTGTTTGAATTATTCCTGGAATGATAATTAATAATAAATCCGAAACGATACGATGGATCTTCTCGTCAAATTATTCTGACTCTACACGAAAAATCATTATATGATGATCCGTGTCACGAAATATCATCGCCACTATTGCGAAATTTATGATAGCAGATGAATTATATTAATTCATTTATGAAATAATAGAGAAATAGTGGAAAGTATTCTCTAATATATATTTTTCTAATGATATTTTCAAGCAACGAGAATGAAATATCAGACACGATTGAAAGATAAAAGTATGTGCACGTTAGTTGATAAACTTAGTTGTCAACTTAAATCAATTTAAAACGTGGATCATTTTTATCGAAATCATCGATCTATGAAGTGAATTTCAAAAAATCCAAATAACCATTCGAAGAAACGAAAGCTTACATTCAATTGCAAAGCTATAGATTGACGAGGTTATATCAAATTGACTTGGAGGAGTACTCAAACAGAAAACGATAATTTTCCAAGATAAACACGGGTGGCGACATTAAGGTAGATCGTGGAACGTTAATCATGCAGGTGTTAATTCATGATTTCGATGGTTGGGCATACATCTATGTAAACGATGGACGTGCATTGGTAAGTCAATAGAACGTGCGTAGGCGAAGCTTATACACTCAAATTAACGATAATAGCACAAGGTAAACTTCGTCGAGTGCTTGAAATGTAAAAATGCAGTATGCGTGTGATAAACGTGAACAGGCTTAACATTTATTTCTCTTCGTTCTAATTTTTTAATTTCTATAATATTCTATACCAAATACGCGTGTTGAATTATAATGAACATTCTTATTTTCTTATGTAAGGAGAAATATATGTAGCTTTTTTCTTTTGTGCTATTTTATTGATAATATCGAATACTTACTTTTCTTTTCTAGTTTTTGCGATAAAAATGGATGATTCGAGTAATTATGATACAACATTTTTGGAAAAGAATTTATATTAATAATTGAGAGATCGAATCAAATACAAAAATTAATAGAGAATATTTGTTGAAGCTTATTTTTCAAATTAATAATAAAGATAGAATATAATGGAGAATTATATCCTTATCTTGCTTCGTCCAATGAAAAATTAAATTGCTTATAATTTGAATAATCTTCAACAAACAATTTTTGCATACCTATTTTATTTTATTTATTTCTTATTTTTCAGACTAACTGTTTAAATTTTTTATCTATTCCATTCGAACACTCTGTATATGTTTTATGCTCTCGTGTTAACTCTTCTGAAGGTAAAAATAAAAGCAATACATATATGCAACTATTACAGATCGAAATTTTCGTTCAACGTTTTAAAGCAATCCAATCACCGAGGAGCAATCTGGAACGGATTTTTTTTTTTTTCACTAATTGATCGCAAAAAGTACAGTCAATTCCCCATTGTTTCTTGAAAGGCAGGAAGCCGCGATCACGATGCAACAACACGCGATGCTTCGTGCAACAAACGATACAGCCTTTGATTTCAGCTTTTCCATTCTTATCGATGCTTCATACGTGTTTCTGACGTGTTTCGCACGAAACGAACTTTCGCGATTCTTGTCCACGATTTTTCAAACATCACGGACTAATTGAAAGTTAAAATTGCTGGGCACTCGGACTTCGGACTTCGTTTAACTCACGGTATTTTCTTCTTATTGTTTCGTTTTTTTTTAATTTAATTCGTTGAAATAAATTGTTATAAATAATATCGTTTTAAATAATAAAAGTTATATATAGTTTATTATATATTTTATTAAATTTATTAGTATACATTCGTTTCAAAAACGAAATAAAAGAGAGAAAAAAAGTAGAAAAGTGATGTAATAATAATCCAACAAGTAGAGTAATTTTAAAATAATGAAACATAATCAATCATACACAGATATTCCATAAAAATAGGAAAAGAATTCAATGCAATATTATTTATATTCGTTGAATTGAAACATTTTCTATTAAAAAAAAAAAAAAAAATTAAAGAATCAATTAATTTAATCATTTTTATCAATATTAAAAATTATCAAGCATATCTTGTCAAATCTATAAAACATTTTTCATCTTACAATCAACAATTATCTCCATGTCATTTCCATTTCAACAAGATCCTTCATTGTTTTCCCTCTTTAAGTTTCAAAGAATATCGTTTTTACGTGGACTGTTCCCAGTTAATGAGGATCTTTAGAAATGTGAACATATGTATAAGGGACGAAAAGGGAACGAGAGGTTGATCGTACGATGAGAAGGATCACCATTGCACATACAGTAGCAGGAGAATCCACGAAACGGAACGGAGGAACCAATTTCAGAGAAGTGGCTACCGACTAATGGCAATTAGGGGTTGTACGAGTGGCTAGTTGCGGCGGTGCATAAACGTACGTTGGAATTTACGAGGCAGACCGCGTGATGGGCAACGTGGTATTATGGATTGCGCTAAACACAACTGCTCTTTTGTTTTTCTGTGTCGACACTTATTAAATTTCGACTAAGGAAGATAGCAAAATATTTCGTAAGTTTCAAGAATAGATGAACGAAGATGGGGATTTTCTTTTATTGATTTCTTTAAACCTTCTGAATGAAATTATACATAAATATTTTCAGAATTGATTTATTGATGTTGTGAAAATTGTACATGTGACATTAAGGAGTAGAAATAGGAATGGATAGAAAATATTTGATATTCAATTTATTTAAACAATTTTAAATATTTCGAATAGGATGAATAATTAAATTGGCAAGATATCGCATTTTCTCATTTAGTACTTAATAATGTATTAGATAACTTTCAAAGTTTTAATAAATTATTGAAATGTATATTCATTGAAAGCAGTATGATAAGGTTTTATATATAATAATAACAGTTTATTATAATTGATTTTAATGTACGATTCTATTTTTCTTTTAATATAATATAATATTAAAATAAAAAATTAGAAATTTTTTCATAAATTTCTTTAGTAATATTATATTATGTTACATACATTATATTTCTCTTTTATTAACTATATTTGTTAATTTTATTTGATAAAATGTCAAAATGATGAAACGATTAATGCAAAACCAATATCGCTACAACTCGTTGCCGTCACATATACCTTATTCTGCGTGATTAAGGCGATCCAATATTGCATGCAATAATTGCAATCAATAGACGTTCCAAGATTTATCGCTGATGGAAATGGACAGGCGGTACATATATGCCTTTACTGTGACAGATGTATACGTTCCAACCTATGAATTTCCGTAGGCAACGCACAAGCGTTAATAGGAAATTCAATATTCTCTATCATTCATTCTGCAAAATTACATGATATAAATAATAGTCAATAATTATAGTGAATTTTGCATATGATATATACAAATTTATATATCAGTTAGAGTGAATGGTATATTTTTAACAAAAAATAAAATTTAAAAATTACAATAAAGATTTACGAATTTTTATAACTTCTAAAACAGTTTTTAAACAATTGAATTAAAAATATTATAATTGATATTTGTGAGATATAATATTAATAGATATTCTGAAAAATTTTAATCATAATTTACTTGAAGAAAACAATCATCTATAACATTTACAATTAATAATAATTTATAAAATTATATTCTACTTCTATAAATTGTGCTGTTTATAAAATGATTATACAGAGAGCATTATGTACAATCTTTCCACCAAAAGTTCTTAACTTTCATTCATTAAGGTACCATTTTTTCGAATCATTTGTCTGGGCCACAAAACACTAGCTGTTGGCGTAACTAAAAAATTAAATAATTAAGATTTATCGTTGTATTGCGTCGACAGGATTTCAAGAGGTTCTTTCATCGTGTAATATTTCTTCGAGCCTCTCTCGTTCATTCACGTGGTCGTAAACGTCTTGAAAGACTCTCTTTAACCCTGAGCAATGTGATACCCTTGCATTACAAGATACGTACAGCTTCTTTGTTTTTGCAATTTCGACGTGTTATCTTGTCTCGTGCTCATTATTAAATTATCTGAAACTTGATGATAATTCGTTAAATATAAATTAGAGAACATAGAAAAAATTTTAAATATTTCATTAATATATGTTTCAGTGATAACGATAAAACTTTTTCTGAAGTCTGAAATAGATAGATCTACAATTATAAGTTTATTTGATAGCATGACATATCATCAATGATTTTCTAATATTTTTTTCATGTTAATAGAATAAATCAATCACAACCAATTACGACCAACCAATCACCATCAATTACGACCATCGAATTACATAACTTAATGATGCAATGACTTATAGACACAATAGATATCAATCTTCATAGTGTAAAAATACACTGATAAAGACGTGAAATTGTCACACGAAATTTAAGAACAGATCTGTTCCCATTCATTAAACGCGTTCCACCGATGTCTTCAAAAATTAGACATTCTCGCCTCATCATCTCCTTGAATTCGTTCGTATTATCTCAACACATGGAGGGCGACGAAAATGAGACGTCGGAATAATTTGCAGTTTTCACGAACGACAGAGCGAAGAGGATAAGTTCGAAAAGTGGCGGCTCTTGCATAAGTTGGTTAAAGTTAAGCTATTCAGAAGGAAAATTTGTTTTTACAACTAGGTGAGAGTTGGTTGTATAATAAGGTTTAAGTTAACTTAAGAGTCAAGTTAGAAAATTGTGCGTGAAATTTTTATTTGTATTCTTCCTATTAGAATGAATTTTTAACAGTCACGTTTTCTTATGATGTATAACAAATCATATTGGGAAATGAAATTTTCGTAATCCAAAAAATGAAATTATTTTATCACTTAAAGAAACACATGATTCAAATTTTAATAAAAAAGAAATTGAGAATCTTTCTTTTTTAGATCAAATGATGATTGGTTGATAAATTAAGAAAAATCTATGCAATACAACTTTATTAACTTTGCCTAGAAATAGAAATTACTCGATATCAGTTTCGATCTCCCCCACAATCTAGCAAAAGTTTTGAGACTTTGAAGCTGAATTTTGAAGGAAACAAAGTTTTCTTGTTAGCCTGGAAGTAACTCAACGATGCATCGAAATTCATATTCGATATTTTTTATCGATCGACAACTACTTTCCACTGAGAAAGAAATCCCAAGAATGGATTGGGGGAAAACGGAAAAGGATGAAAAAATTTGTCAAATACCAAAATTTGTTCTTCGATCGTCATTAATTGATCTCGTACAAAATCTAACACTTTTGTTCTTTTCTATTTCAGTAAAGCCATTGGTCGTGCAAATTTTGACGAAGGAGCCTCGAGTTTCCGCTGACAAAAACTACGAAGTGGAGTGCAGGACAAGTGGTTCTAGACCGGAACCAGTAATTACTTGGTGGAAAGGGGACAAGCAGATTAAGAAAATAGCGCAAAACGTAAGCTTTGTCGAGAATAAATTTCCAACAATTTCCGCAAATGCCGATTAAAAGCGTACATTTATTTTATAGAGGATTTATTATGGAAATATTGTTCGCATTGCAACGACGAAAATTGGTTCGTTCTTTATTCACGTCGTAATTCTATCGAACGAGTGGATTACAATGCCCGTAGAGAAAGAGAGAAAAAGAGAGAGAAAGAAAGGGAATGCATTGATATTAAAAACAATGTGTAACATAATTCGCGATAATTAAAAACGTTCCACTGTCAGTAATTGGAATTTTGCAAAATCCAATAGCGCGCGTCGTTCTGTCTTTAATACAATTTCTTGCGACCAATATTCTGATTGGAGCCTTGTTATTTCCCTGGTTCAAAATTGTTTATCTCGCTTTATAAAATCGGCCCACTTTTTTTTCAAGAAATAGCATAAAAAAATGTATATCATTTTGATAGCTATTTCTTATACTTGAATATATATTTTTAAATTATTTTTATTTCAATAATTTATATCATCACAATAATTACAATCGAGGGCAAAAGACACATATCAATCTCAATTTCTTATTTTTCCACAATTTTCTAATACAATACCGAATAGAATCGTTAATCAGTTAAAAGAAATGCGATTTTATATATCGCATCTCGTATGAACATAAAGTTTCCTTCGATTTACTTTTCTCTTTCGAGCTATATTTATTTTCTCTCAACTCTTTCGTCTCTTATCAATATTTTGCACGAAAAATATATTACCCGGTATTCGCAGAAATTTCTCCACCGCAACAAAACGTTTCCATTTCGACACATTTATTGATCTCGTTTCGGGAACGAGCCTCGACAGCATTCACGTTGCGAGTTGGAAGAGAAAAATACGGAACGAAAATAAAATCGCGAGTTTTACGGAATCAGCAAATAGCGAAAATCGCTAATCGAATCGACCACGTTAGCGGTTTCGAGTTTTCAAGTTCCACGCGTTATGTGCACCTTCAGCTTCGTGACGCGATTCTAAGGAGAATTCGCGAAATTGACGAGTTATTCCAGTTCGCAACGATTCATCAGGAAGTTGGTGCAATGAAGTTATTTCATTTTTTTCTTTTTTCTTTTTTTTCAACAACGGTCTGTTTCTTTTTTTTTTTTTTTTTCTTTTGCGTTACGATCTCGACACTTTCACCGGAAGTGGCGAAGTAGAAGTTCGAATCTATCGGAATATTTCTTTTTCCTTAACTCGTTCCCTTCCTCGAAATAAATTACGAAAGACCTTTCCTTCGTTTTTTTTTTTATTTGCAACGAGACTTTCCCTCCATCGTAATCGCACGAAAACAGAAAACCGAATCTTTCGTATTTCGCGAAGCAGAAATTTTTCCCTTTTTATACAAGTTTCCGGTCAGTGTTTGAATTTTGCTTCGTTCTTGCGGTATATAAATATATATAAGAGGAAGTTTCGCGTGAAAAATTGTGCGAAATGAATCGAGAAATTCGAAGAGTGTTATCTGTGATATAATAAATGAACTTTTGCGTGAATTTTGAAAATTAATAGTTGAGTTTTATTTAATGTAGAAATGTTGCCGAGAAAATTATTCTGGAATGACAAATGCTTTTATTATTATCAATATTGAAATTGATCAATAATTAAATTTATTAATATAATTGTACAACTATCTTAATAAGCTACGTCCCGTATAAATACCTTTATTCTCGTTCAATTTCCATAATTATTTTAAAATAGAACTTATCTCTGATCCTTTTAAAATGTTACGGCTTATCTAACGTTCTACTGCATTAATTTGTGCCAGTCATTGCTTATTTAATTTACGATCACATTATTTCATGTCCATCGGCTATGCACATTTGCATTCATGTTTAATCACGTATTTTATCTTTATTATTTTGCATGAAAAGTCTATCGTATTTAAAGATACAAAAAAAAAAATTGATAGTTTGAAAATTGTGATACAACCAATTATGCCAAAAAAAAAAATATTTCTAAACATCAGGAAATACCTCGTATTCGTTATCAAATTCAATCCTTCCCTCTCAATATCACCTTAACTAACCATAATGAACGAGGAAGGATCATCATCATCGTCAAATGACACTTTTTTTCATCGACGAATCCGTCAAAAGTTCTTTCCAATCATTCAAATCTCTGATTTACGTGAAGACGTATCCGCAGAATAGCGTAACATTTCCCGCATGCTTTGGTCATCTCGCTAAAGAATAGATAGATAAATTATGTGAATCCATAACTCGATCGAGGCGTCATCTGGCGCAGAACGGGAAACGTTATAAAGCGTGGCGAAACCCATGAAAGATTTGATTTATTTCCGCGTCGTCCGCGGAAGAGATGTCCGCAATTTCTGAGCGGATAAAGTTTCAGCTTTGGCGCGCATCCTGTCCAACACGCACGATCTCCGCTGCGAAGATATATCGGCGCGGATGTTCGACCATCTCGCGGACCTTTATCGAGAAATTCGATCGTGCCGCGACTATGCGAATCGAACGAGCTGATGGAGATTCACGGTTGAAGGAATGAGAGAGAGAAAGAGAGAGAGAGAGAGAGAGAGAGGAACTGTCAACGCCGTGACAGAATGGGAGGAGAGAAATAGGACGAAATAGACGAAGAATGACGTTGGTCAGTAGCGATGGGAACAAAATTCGGCATAAACTTATATGGATAAAGATTAAATCTAACATGGAGGATTCATTTCGTAGAATTCGTTGTCATGTGAACTTTTTCTTTCACGATTGTTTAAAAATGATATTTTATAAAGCCTGAAGATGCATATCTCTAAACAAATTAAAAAAAAAAAAGAAATAATGAAACGTATATATCTAATTATTTATTATTATTGAATATGATTTATCGATTATATTTGAAAGTATTTTCCTCGTTTTTTTGGAAGAATATTGATAAATAAATAAATAAATATTAGTGAAATAATTTTAAGAGTTAGAAGAAATTGAAATGAAAAATATATTAGATCGATTCTAAAAATAAACGATGATAAGCGACGTGCAACTTTAATTTCACCGAGTTACCATGTTTGCGATACACTTGATCCCATCACTACCGGTCAGGCGGGGTTGAAAAAAGAAGGAACGAAACAGAGAAAGAGAGAAAGAGAGAGAGACGAAGCGACATTCATCCTGACGAACCGTTAGCTCCATTCATCGTGCTCGTGATACTCGGTGCGAAATACGCGGCTTTTCTCGATATGTATGCTTGTATGATGCTATCATTAAAATGACATCGCGGAAACGGAAGGTTACGCGGCGTGCAATAAAAGAAAATAGAAAAACTGAAAACCAGAGAGACAGTCATCGACCCTGCCACCCCTACACAGGGGAGGGGGTTACATTTTCCTCACGCGACTGCATCGTAAATTCTGAAAAATCGTTAATCTCTTTTTCAACTTGCCGCCGCCGCTTCGCCCCTTTATTTTCTCATTTCCCTTGCGCTGTGCCGAATGGATTTTCGTATTAAACCGGTGACAAATCGCTTGGATGCTTTCGTTTACGGGGCACGGCGGACCACGGCTTGCGAAATCTGTTTACCTGTTTCGTCGACGTCAAATCAGTGGCGTTAATCTTTGCAGGATTTTGGGGGATCGAGGTAAGTGGTGGATGATGGGGTTAATGGAGGAACGTGCGGGGTGGAAAGTGTTTGCGAAAGAGGATGTATATACCGAGTATTACGACGAGAGAAAGAGTTAGATGAATTAAATTAAATCAAGATGATTTTATCCTGTTAATGTTCATAATTGTTAATTGTTTGAAATTTTTGATAATGTAATTTAATATAGATTATTTCCTTAATTTTATCTGATTATGTAGAATTTAATCACGTTTTAAAAGAAACTATTTATTATTCTTCTTTAATTCTATTTTATTAATATCATTGAGGTATATTAATATTTGAACATTAACAGGATAAATCATCTTGATTTAATTTAATTCAGAGCATCTAACTATATCCCAATCTGTTACTTTGTGATAGAAATATTTAAATTAGTTATGAATACGAGGCATTTTGTAACAGGAAAGTAAAAATTTTAAAAATCCAATGGATACTTATTTTACTTTTATTATAAAAAATAAAAATTGGAATTTATGATATTTATGAATCATCTTAACAAATATTAATAGATATCAATTTGACTCGCAACAATAAAAGAAATATAAGTATCAATAGCGAAAATTCAATCAAATTCATTTCATATTTAAAAATATTAACTCAATTTTATATTATCTCGTGCTATTTATCTTCTGTAAGAATTATTCATCTTGTTCAACCATTCTTCTAATATAAGTTGAACTGAAAGAGGTATGTTTTTATTGGCAGTACGCGCTGGAAAATAATCAGACTCTTAGTATCCTGAGTTTCGTGCCAAGCATCGACGACGACGGCAAATACTTAACCTGTCGGGCGGAGAATCCTGTTATTCCTGAAAGCGCTTTGGAGGATAGGTGGAGGCTGGACGTGCAGTATCAGCCTGTGGTAACTCTGAAGATGGGCAAGACCTTGAATCCAGATGATATCAAAGAGGGTGACGACGTCTACTTCGAGTGCTCGGTCAGGGCTAATCCGAAAGTGTACAAGCTTGCCTGGTTTAAGGATGTAAGTCTTGACATTCTATAGGTTTAAAAGATTTTACAAAGATAAGATCTTGGCTCGATCTTAAAAGTATTGAAAATATAATGCTTATGCTTTTTAATCAGTATAATTTTTTTTTATTTTAAATTCAGCAACGTACAATTAGAAAGTTACTGAATATCTTTTATAAAAATTTTATTTTATTTATTCCTTGTTCTATGTATTATTTATAGAAATTAACTTAATAAAATAATTTTAAAAATTGTTCACAATTTTTGGATAGGAAATGAAAGACATGTTTAATCTACAATAAATTAAAAAAATTAATGTAAAATTAAATGTCTTGTATCCATTATTACTCTTATAAAGGAGTATTTCTGAAATTAAATAGCATTACTTGTTTCAGGGCAGAGAGCTTAAAAACAATGCCACAGCAGGTATCGTCCTCAGCGATCATTCTCTGGTTCTTCAGCGTATAACTCGATACTCGGCAGGTGATTACACTTGTCTCGTTGCCAACAGCGAAGGGAAGACTGCCAGTAATCCGGTGACTCTTCAAATAATGTGTAAGTTCACGTATTTTACTCTGATTTCTCCAATTTCTTCCATCCATTCTTAAATAAATATATTAATTCGATTACAGATTGAAATTTTAAAATGTTAAAATCGAATGAAATATAAAGGAAATATAACTATATTCAATAAATATTATATTATTTCATTTGAAATCAACGAAAGATCTTTTTCTATCACTTCTCATAAAATAATTATTTTCGTGAATAAATTCATTATTAATCGCACAAAGAATGTAAACGAAACGAAACGAATCGAGTCGAAATATGATAAATCAATATGGCAAACGCTTCATCAGTTCACTTTCTCTTACTTTAAACGAATCATCAATTACCAAACAACTCACTCGCATTCCCTAACATAATCGATTCACGCGATTATCCCGTCGATTCACGATCCGTATCCAACACAATCGGACAATGAAACTTCACTGAAACAACGAGTCGAGTAAAATTCCAGCCAAACAACGGCCCAACACCGTTCTCCTTCCGCGTTAACACAAAAGCGGGCCGACTCGATCTCGAGCCCTCGTTAATCACGAGAACAACGGAAGAGGTCGCGAATAGAATTACGGCCACTGGCTTGATATTCTCCCCTCGAAATTCTCTAATTTGCCCCTGCTCGATAATTACTTAATCGATGGCAAGTAGAGTACTGCGTATAACCGGGATCGAGTAGAGGGGGGGAGGTGAGGATCGGTGTGAAAGGAAGCGTGAGTGGGTGGCGACGAGGAAGAAGAGACGGAGGACAGGTTGAGGATAGTTTTCTGTAAAACGCACGACACCAGTTATTCTATTAGAATGGTCGGTGATGGTGGCGGCCCGGCGTATCTGCATCTTGTAAATGACCTAAGAGGGAAGGAAGGACTGCGATGCATATTCAATGTATGTAAAGCGTAACTGAATATTCATGTGTGGGTGAACGCAGCCTGGCAATGTGCTAAGCCAGGCCGGTGGGGGGAGTTAAAGGGAACCGCGGATTCATCCTAATGTTTTAAGCCATCGCGCCGTGTCGTCGTTTCGACTGTTGACATTGATCCTTGGAGTCGAGTCCCTCAAGAATTTCGCGAATTCGATTAAGATCTTAAAATGTTGGCAATTTTTTATGCTTTTAGATAGACAGGAAATAAATATTCGTAATTCCAAATTATTAATTTAAATCTGCAGTAACGAAGTTTAATCGTGAATTAAATATATATTATAAGAAAATGTATGAGGTTAAATTTACATGTTCTTTTGTATGTTAAATTAGAAAAAGCCAACAAAGGTATTCTAATAATTTCTTATTCTTTGAAAAATTATAAGAATAATTAGATATCATTGTACATCAAGTTTCTCTCAACGCAATTAATTCGCCCAATAATTCGACGGATAAATTCGATAACGTGCGATTTTCTTGAATCGTAATCCTTACGACGTATAAGACAATATTATACGCATTTTGATTAAGATGAAAGAATTAATAATGCTTACTAATTAGTAACCGTGTGTTCCACTCGATAAATGCAGCCCGGTGATACGTCGCGTTTCCAGTTATCGTCGACTTCTCGTATTAGTAATTAATTCGGCAGTGCATCAAACGCATCAGATTGAAACCAAGCCGTCTGGTGATCCCGCGCTTCCGCCGTAAATCATCCCTCGTGCCATTTGGAATTTCCGTATGCCATGGCCTATTGCAAATACCGATGTCAAGGGAATTTCCTATTAGGCGATCGATCGAAACCGCTCGGTCGGTTCAATGGTGTCGAGCTTCTTCTTCCGTTTCACGCGCCTCACATTTGGATATTAAACGCCCCCTCGAGCGAGACGTCTTCTCTATTTGCCACCCATATCGATCATAATTTCTTACGCTCGGATGGAGCACGTTATGGGTGAAGGTTGGGTTAGGTTCTAATTTGTTAAAGGATTGCGGGTAATTCCGTGATGTTTTGAAAGGAGGTGGATACGGAGTTTAGTTTGTGCAGTTGGGGGAACGTGAGATGATGAATGGGGCTAAGCTGGTGCTAATTTTTAAAATTAATATATGAATTATCGGTTTGCCGACCAACTATAAAGAATGCTTTTCTTAGGTAGTGATTATACACGTTGGCTTGAACGTTTGTGTATGTAAATTTTCGCGGGAATTAACATTTTATAATGGAAGTTAGGAGAAATATGTTTATCGTATAAAAATTTTAAAAATAGTTAAAAATTATATATAAATCTTCAATAATATAAATATAAATATAATATAAATCTTCAATATCAACAGCTAGAAAGAGAAATATTTTTTAAAACGTCAGATATTATTTATAAGTTTCATTTTTTAAAGATAATGTGTATATCTGCTGCGTATCGATGGATTTCAATTAATTAAAGAGCAAACATTTAAGGATTATAATTCAGCGTTCGTATATCGAATCCTTGCTACCCAATTAAACGGATCTAAGAGGTAATGATAACTAATTCGCTCGAAAACAATTAATTTTCTGCACGAATACGTGCTCGAGCGATAAGTGATTACCTCAGCAACTGTCGAGTTGCATTCGAATTGGTTAAATTGCAATGGGACGATATCTGCATAGACATTGAAAGGTAGCTTATACCGGTGCGCTGTCCAACTTATCCCTGTATTAGGTCAATTGGATCCGGATGACTGTTTCAGTTTGTTATATTGTACGGCTTCGGATTTGTAATGCACGTTCAATCACATTAAAATATAATTTCATGTCGTTTCACGGTGTTATTGTGTTTTGACCGTTGATACATTATTTCTATTATTCGTTCTTCGTACAAAACGTGGAAATAATAATAGTATACGTTTAACAGTTCTCAAAATATTATTCTATCTCCCCATTTCAATTTTATCTAACGCAAACTTAAACTGCTTTTAACTTAATAATATTTTGGTCCCTAGAATCAATCTTCCAAATATATCATATATAAATTTTGTCATATGAGAATGAGATCTTCTCGAATGGTTTCCAGAATTAGATTAATTGTAACATGGCAAAACCAATGTATCGTAAATCTAGCCTTCCTTTAAAGTACTTTTCCCTTCACTCCATTAACTCTTAGCCAATTTTAAGAAGGATCCTTTCAATTAATAACCATAATAACAAGCTTGAACATTGCCAATTTACATCGACTCATCCTACGTAATAATTATTATTACACAATATTATTATATCGTGTTAATAAAAAATTGAAGAAAACAACAAGATCGCAATTACACAATTGAACAATTTCGTTCACAGATACCCCGGTGTGCAAGGAGGGAAGGGGCGAGGTAGTTGTGGGTGCGCTGAAGCAAGAGACCGTATCGTTGGTTTGTTCCGTGGAAAGTCATCCAGCACCGTTGACTTTCCACTGGACATTCAATAATTCTGGGGAGCTAGTTGAGGTCCCTCATCCCCGTTACTCCCATGTGGCGGCGGTCGGGACGCCGTCTGTCGCAGAGAGCCTGAAAGAGTACCAACAATTCCACGGGCCCAGGTTGAACTATACACCCGCAACGGAAATGGACTACGGCACGGTGGCATGCTGGGCGAGCAACCAGGTTGGCAAGCAACGGACGCCATGCCTCTTTCAGGTGAATGCAATTTCTCTTATTTCCCCATCTGTTTGCCCTCCAATTTTCGAAATTGTTGACCACGCGTTATGTTCATCATGCTTGTTATTATTTGAATTTATATTGGATTTAAGTTTGAAACGGTGTTTGTATGGTTTCGAAAGTAAGAATGAGGAAGATATAGGATGCTTTTAGAATTTTAACTATTGATCTGTCTGTTTCAATCATTTGTTGCTTTTTTTTTTAATTTATTTCTTAATCTCATTCGAGGAAAAGTAATAGTCTGATCAATAGTCTGTGTAAATGAAAATCCTGATCAAATATTTGAAGTAATGATAAATTTTATGGAGAGAACTGATTCGTTTTATACTTGTGGCATTTTATGGAAACGAGAAAGAAGTAATATATATATCAAAATCTAATATAAAAAATTAGCAAATCGTTCATTAAAATTAAAAGACATTAATAAAAGAAACTCATGATATTTTTATTTTACAAATAATATATTTTTCATTTTTGTTTTTGTTTTTTTTTTCTTTCGTCACCTTTCATCTGAATATTGTAAAAAATTCTTTGACTTTTCCGAACGAACTTGCACGTTTCGAGCATGAACACGTTTCGACCATTTTCAAAGTGATGTTAGTTGCAATCGTGTGTGCACGAGTTACATTTTCCAAAAGATCGGGAAAGGAAAATGAAACTTGATACATGGCTCTAGCCTCGCCAACAGAGGAATGCAATTTGTATTTAAGGATGAGTAAATATATACATGTCTAGTTTTCTTGTAAAATGATAGAAGATAAAAAAAAGTAGAAATTACCATTTTCCTGCTAAATTTTTCATATCGATATTCATATTAATTCATTCATGTAAGCAAATGTTTGTAGTAATGAGCGACTCTATGATAATACATATCGGTTTCAATCAACCCCTTTAATCAAGCTCTATCAATTAATCAAGTCAACGCAATATCGCATGATTGTTACATTGATCTGTTCAATCTAAAGTCTAGTTATATCGATCAGAAGATACACTTACGTCTGAACTATCGCATAAATGAAAAGAACTATTTTAAATTCGTATCCTATTGAAATTCCCTCCATAAATTCCACATATTTACAGATATTAAAACGATTATTCAAAGCATCACTTCCAAAAAAAGATGTACGAATATTTATATTTAGAAAGAATATTTATATATTTAGAAAGAAATGTTTTAAATAGAATTAAAACAACATTACGCATTCGTTTCAACGTTTCCATGGGAATAAAATATTCTAAAATACATTCGTACCATTTAGTCTGAACATCTTTCAGACATATTTCATCCCATCCGGGAAAGATTAGACGAAGCTCCATGAATCGTAACGCAAAACATTGTCGAACTCGATCAGATTCAAACGTTCAACATACATTATTCAGCAACGAGCGACCATATTTTCCAGGTGATAGCCGCAGGACGTCCGTACGCTCTGCATAACTGCACAACGACGGAAATGTCCGCGCCTTTGGACTCGGAGGAGTTGAGCGCGAGATCCGGTACGGGACTGATAGTTCGCTGTTTGGAGGGTTACGATGGCGGTCTTCCGATCTACAGCTACCAGTTGGAGGTGGTCGCGGACGAGGATGGCGGGCCAATTTTGTTGAACAAAACTGTGCCGGCAAACCCGAACGGACCGACTTTCGAGGTGGCAGGCCTAACCACGGGAAGGAGTTATCGACTTTTTCTATACGCGATTAATGCAAAGGGGAGGAGCGAGCCTGCCATTCTCGAGCCAGTGACCCTGAAGGGTGTCGCCATGTACACGACCGGTGAGTGCATTGACTTTCTAATACGTGGCGGATTTACCGGAACCATTTGACATATGTCAAATTGCTATTGTAATTAGAAACGATTCTTCGCGTCAAACAGCTATTTCCTTCGAGTATTTCACGCTCTGTGCTCTGTGCATGTTACATTTACATGCATCATCGAGATTTGTGGGACAACTTGTCGAATTTATAAATATAATAAATTCGAAGATTATTCGGAGATAAATTTTTATCACGGTAAATTTTTCATGCTTGTTCGCGTAAATTGATATCGTTTATCCCCAAAAAATTAATACGTAGATTGGAAAAGATTATTGCAATATCATATATTCATAATATACATAAGCATATAAACATAAAAATGTGAAATTATAGCACGGCATTAGATCATTGAGATCACGTTTTCGATTTTTAATGTAAAAATTGTGACGAAGAATGAAGAATTTTATCATCAAAATTAATGCAGGAAGTAGAGAAAACTGTACCATTGAAGCTGCTTTTTGTTTTATCCCGATATCTCAATCGGTTGCCGAGATATAAGACTTCAAAGATTATGAATAAGATCGTGGCCCAGTGACCTACATTTTTTCCCTGGAAGTGCGTACTAAGCATTTTTCCAGGAATCGCGTCTGTCGCTTGTCTGGAATTTGGGACAGGGCAGTGACACGAGGTGCGAGCGAGAGGTCCGAGTAAGAGATAAGGACGGAAATACTAAATAGTTAAAAATTACCTTTTTCTTTACACGACGATATCTCGGGAACCGGAAGTCGTATCAAGATAAATCAAAAAGCGTTTTAAAGGGGAAGGTTCCGCGTTTCCAATGATCTTTGATTCGTTGATTAAAAGTCATTATCTTCGGAGTTATAGCGATTTAAAGTTTTCCTAATTTTAATAGAGTTTGATCGAATTTTAAGATAAATTACACATAGATATGTTTATTCTTAGAAAATTATTGATTATAACTTTCTTGCTAATAGTGTATTGAAGATTGTACATTGATTATTTCACGTTGTTTAGTCTTAAGTTTTTATTTAATCAATCTGAGAAAATTTTTATATACATACATCGTGTTTTCGAAATCGATAAACAATGTATTGGAAAAATTTGTCACGAAACGACAGTATCTTATTGAATAACTTTGTACAATACTATAATCTTCATACCAAATAGTAATCTATAAAGATATTCAATTAGAATGGCAATAAATATTGAGTGCTGGTAATAAATATCCATGCTCTCCTGTGTGGACTGCATACGAAATAACTAACTGGTTCTCGATTTAAATCTTGCACTTATCGATCAATCGTACAGTGACTTTAGTTGTACTCGCGTTTCGAGTATTAATCACAACAACTGGCAATCACGCAATCATTCGAAGCAGAAACAATTAAACGAGATTTGTTTCTCAAGTATAACTGATCAAGAATGCAATTACTGCTTGTTCGATCGTTATTTCGATAGTGATGATATACAGAGTAACTCAATGACGTTTATGGGAGTAATTATAGGTGTGTAAAAGATCACAGTAAATTCTTCTGGTCAATTATTTTTTTCTGTGGTAGAGATAATTTCAATCAATGATATCTTACATATAAATAACGTAAAAAATTAATAATAATCGCCAAATTCGAATATTCTGTTGAATTATTCATGCAAGAATTTTGCATGCAAAATTATCAGATCGGATCAACTTCTCACTTGTTCCAATTATCCAGACAAAGTATCCACGATTCTGAGATAAAGAAAGATAGAGAAAGAGGATGTATTTACATTATCGAGTTCGAGCAAAGCGTTGAGAAGTTTTCTCGTTACCGACGATGATTATTTTTACATTATCTGTAAGAAAAGGGCGGAAGCAAAAGAAACTGGAACGTTTCTCTCGTGGAACTCCTTGGGCGTTGACAAAACGACAAGTTAAAAGAAAACGGGACGTCCGGTAAATCTTAAGTCTCGATCACGAGGCTATTCTCGAATCGTAGCACGATATTATTAACGGCGAGGAAAATGATCGAAGTGAGCTTTAGATTGGAAAGTATTAATTGGAAAACGTATTCGACTCTTCTTCGTATCGAATATCGAATTTAAATGTAAACTCTCGAGATCCAAATTTACTATGAAAACGATATCGAATGATATAATTATTCTTTGTTCTTATGGAAAATGTATATTTGTATATTATAGTACTCTTTAATGATAATATTATATTCTATTTTGAAGATAAATCATATCAAATATTTGGTAAGAATGTAAAAAGTATTTTAATGTTAGATTATTTTAAAATATTTAAAGTATACGAAAGAAATTTCGAAATTTCTTAAATTTATGCAAAGTTTTCTTTTCTATATACAATTTTAAAATCTAAAATTAATTGTTTAAGAATTTTTTATTAATTAAAGCAACATTATAACTTAAATCTATTATACGTTTCTGTTTGACTAATTTTTGATTAAATACGAATAATTAACAAAAAGTATTCTAAATGTAGAACTAAACTTTTCTATTCGAAAATTCGTTTCTGAGAAAATTCAATTTGAAAATTCATTGAATACGTGTACCTAATTAATTCTTCATTGAATACTTTAAATTAGATTTTCTCAAAAACTGAAATTAAAAGAAGAAATTACATTATACGTTTATAATTGAAAACTAATATAATTGAGAAATAATATAATATAATTTAAATAATTATTTATCATAGAAATAGAAATTTTAGATCAAAAGTTTAAAATTTAAAAAGAAATATTTCAACACATTCTAATTTTTTTAAAGTGATTATCTCTACGTTGAATATTTTATGACAAAGTTAGTCAAAAATTTATCAAAATTTTATCATATAAAGAATAGTTATAAATATATAAAACAGTCAATGGTAAAAACCTATCACGATTATTATTCAACATAAATAAACTGAATATGAATCCGTGAAATATGATCAACATTATTAATCAATCAGATCTCAGATTTCTGAAATTTTGATAATTGTCGTTTCTGATTCGCTCTGAAATACTATCAACTATTTATGGATTTCGGTATAATTTATGAGTATCGATTTTGATAGGATTTGAAAAACGACTGGCGTGATATTAAAACTTTTTCATTTTAATTATAGCTAAATTGAATATACCGTTTGTTTTTTAAACCCGTAATATTAATGTATCTAAAACTAAACTAGATATTTATTATAACCTTATTTACAAAGTATCAGAATCAATATAATATTCGTTATTTTAGATTTTCTTTTAGATAGTTCAAATTTTCTCCCCTTATAAGTTCTTTATAAGGCACAACTTTGACAAACTCTTTCTAACATTTCATTATTAACTCCGAAGTACTTGAAGTTTCTTAAATGAAGAATGAACGCGTCTTTTAACGTGCTTTACGCTTGAAGATGGACTTTTTGCCTTGTAAGCAGCTAATTAATTTTATATTTATTAAACGAGAGAGCATTTGACATCGCTCGATAATTAAATAATTTTATATTCTTTATAAATTATACAAATTAAATAAGTCAATTCTACTAGCATTTCTTTTTAAGTTATACATTCATAAAATTAATTAATATTTCTTTTTATTTTACATCAAAATGAATGTTTTGGATTTGAATGCATTACATTTTTAAAAATGTCTATGTAGTAATCTGTATTTTAAGAAAAAAGAAATTTTTTCAATCGTTTTATGTATTAAATTGTTTTCCAAAGACATTCGATATTCGAATCAATATTATTAACAAGATTCAATGTTAATAAATTAATAATAAAATAAATAAACTTCTATAAACGAATTTTACGAATAAACGGTTGAACAAATTAAACGGCAGTCCTCTTTGAACGAAATTCTAAAGTAATAAAGAAAATTTGTCAATTCCATCATTATGTAATTGCTAAATTATCGTGTCAAGAAACGCGAAGATCCAAAGATTTGAACGTGAAACAACCCAGAAATTTAATATCCTCATTGTCTCGCAACGAATCACAGAGACTCAGCCATCCGATATTTTTCAATCGTAATTGGCCAAGAGTCAAGAGAACAAAGCCGCAGATCGTTCATCGAAGTTTCCCAAAGGTCTCGGGGAACAAAACGGCGCACAAAGCTCCTCATAAATCGTGCGTAGTCGTTTTTCACGCGGTTTGCCGAAACTGACTCGTGATAGAGGGACAGAGGAGCGGGAAAACAAGAGAGAAACCGAGAGACAGACAAAGAAAGAGGAAGCGAAAAACAAAAAAAAAAAAAAAAAGAAAAGAGAGGAAAAAAACGGCAGAATCGCAATGGTAACAGCCGCTGTCGCGACGGCCAATGACTGGGGCCGATTTCGCCGGAGGGTGGCTTTTGAAAAATGACTGTCGGCCGCCGGAAAAACGGTGAAGCCCGGCTTTTGACGGTCCATTAGCGCGTGCACGTGGCCCATGCGTGGCCTATTATACCGACGATAGACGACACAACGAGGCCGGATATGATCGCAATTGCGCAAATAGTCCGAGCGTGCGCGTCGTTATTGCGATTAGTCGGTTAACCGAGGCTCAAACTCGTCCCATGGCCAAGTGGCCGGTCGCCGTAAGCATCATAAGAGGCGACTGAATGCGGTCTGGCTCGTTGCTGGCGCACCAAGGAGGCAGGGTCGTGCGCAGGGCAAACGCTGAACACTATGGAACGTGACCGCAGGTATCGGGCCGTTCCCGAACTTGCAATTAACAAAACAGATTACACTCGATCAACGAACGCCTATATCACTTCCGGTATCCGTGTGCAGGCCAACCGGATCTCTCTTCCGCGAACGATGCCTTCTACGAGCCCCGTAACTCTATGATGAATACCGGAATCCCCGTAGCAGCCTCTTGGTATCGGTCGATACGCCGCATCCGTTTCGGTCACGATCGTTTGTCGAATTAGTTTCAGATAACGGGGAGGCTTTCCGCCCCTGTTGCGGATCTGACGAGAAAGTGATCGTGCGAAGTGAGTGGGCGATATCGAGGCGAGGGGGAGGGGTTGTAGTTACCTCGTCATGGAAACGGGGTGATGAAGCGATTGATGCGATCGGCCCGGTGATAGGGGTGATATGGGTGGAATAATGATTTGGCGATATTCGACGGGCGGGATTCGAAGTGAGAACATGTTTTAATGGATTTCTTTTTTTGAAAATATTCGAAATAATATTTATTTATATAAATATTTATATTAATTATTTCGGAATTAAATTCACAAGCAGATATTATATATTTGCTCTTTATTTTAGAATCGAATTACTTATTATAATTGGTGTGAGAAGATTTTCTTAATTTTAGTTCGATAGATGGTTAAGTAAAAAGTATAATATCACGTAAGTATATATCCACGAAAATATATAGCTCAATTACCGTATTATACATAATTTCATGCGATACGTGAATATAGGTTTTGAATATAGCTATAACCCTTGCACGTTACAGGTAGTTAGCAATCATCCAACACGCGCACCGATCCCAAAGACATCAAACATAATCAAGCTTGCTCGAATCAACCGGAACATCTCATCTCCTTCGAATCGATAACGATAAATGTTTCTCAAACCACTCGACACAAGGAAAACATTCTCCTCCGGATTCGTTCCCATAGAAATTATCAAAGCCGATCGTTCCAAGAGAATTGGCAGAATTGAAACTTATCGAGTCTTCGAATTCTCAAATATTCAATTGTATATATATTCCACTTCGCCACGCTTCCATTACCGCCGTCATGTTTCCCCAACGATCAAATTTACCGTGAATCCATTTCCCAGAGAAGTTGGCCGAGGCAAACGCGAAATTCATCGCGCGGTTTCGCGCACGTCTCCCACGGGGATCACCACGAGTGAAGACGTCACTGGCCCAACCTATTTGTACACTCGCAAAATAGCTCGAACGGGTCTTCCTTCCGGGAGAGCGGAAGCGTCTCGATTATAATCGACTTTGCCCAGACAGCCCGTGGGAGCGGAAAGTCGTTGCCAGACCGGTATGGTCACGGGTTAATACCGAGTTAATTCAGTTTGTCCGTGATCTTCTGGTTCTACTCTAAACCAGAGATGATTCTACGGTAGAGCGAGTGTCGACCATAGCGCGATCCACTTCTCGTTCTCGCCCTTGGTGGCGCCCATCCTTGGTATACTCCGCCTCGTTCCACCGCAATTCCAACACTTTGGCCCCGACTTTGCCTTTCCGTGCGCGAGGGTAGCGAGGAGCTGCAAATATTGATTTGACGTCCGCAACGCTGATTTGTCCGAACGACACAACGACCGTTAGGTCGTCGCAGCCAATTTGCGGCTTCTTTGCTTTGTCCTCCGTTTGATGGAACGGCATCGAGGCCAGCTCGTCAAGAAAGTCGTCGCACACGGCTCTTTGTGCCGCCCCGGCCGCGCATTCAGCGATTCCATTCTGTGCGACGGCCGAGTATTTTTGCTGAAGGGTTTATTCCAGGGATCGGTATACGGTTGGCCAAGTTGTGTGAATTGTTGGCGAGACATTGTGCTCGATTTTATGACGGAGGAGTATCTTTCATCAGGGGATGCGTGGCGTGGAAGAAGAGGTAGAATGTTCATTGTCCGGATCATTGTTCGAATCGTCTGATCAAATTTTCAATGGAATCATAAATTAGATAGGATTGATTTTATTACGTGGAATGCATAGGAAAAGAATAAATTAATAAGTCATTATTAATAGCTTTGAACTTCGAATGATTGTATTCAGATCAGGATATTAAGATTCGATTAAATCTTTTCCTATTTTGTTTCCTATCAATTTTCACTTTCATTTATTCTCACAAACGATGTCTAAAATATTTTTCAGATACGTCATCCCTCATCAAAAATTCCATTCATAGAATATATCCTCACGATATGCACGTGACGACGCGCAGTTAATCAAGCGAAAATCTCTCGGAACGCGATCTACTTAGTACCCCGAAGCGAACTTCTTTCGATCTTTTTTTCGAAAGAGGGGCGGATATCCGATACCTGGGCATCGAATCTCGCATTACAATCCCATTCAACGGGAGGGTTGAAATCCTCGGTGCTCGGTCTTACGAAGCGAAAGGCAGCGAGGGTAATTCCCAAGGTGGGAAAACAAATGGGAGCCGGGACGTGATCTCGATTCAAGGTAACAGGCGAGACGCCGTTTGAAAAACGTGGCCAAGAAAGAGCGCATCTCCCTTGGTGAACAATGACAACGTCGGCGCGGATAGACGTGCGGTTCTTCAGGTATCGGAGGAAAGGAAAGGAGCCCCGTTCCTCCTTGGGTTGGAGGAAAGACGGAAGAAAAACTGGTGAGGCAAGCCGTTCGTAGGGGATGATGGCGCGACGGTGCAAGAAAATGAGCGCGGAGAATGGAAAGCGCGAACAGAATCGCTCCCTCCTCTTTCCCATTCCGCTGTTGAACTAGCTCCAGCTAATCCATTAGGAAAATTAAGCGTGGGACAGGCTTTACTTATTCCTGACGGGGTAACGTGTCCTCTGGCTCCTCTTTGTTAACCAAGAACCGACCTCGTCGCCGTGGATCGTGGAATAAGAAATAAGGCCGTGTTCTTCTTTTAACCACGCAACGTGCACCTTGGAAGGGGAGGGGGAAAAGATAGTGGAAGGAGCGTGGCTTTCGGAGAAAAGGAGCGGATAAGATATCGGAGATGAGGAGAACCGAAAGGAGAATGATAAATAGTTATTCTTCCCCTGGCCTTTTTCTTTTTTTTTTTTTTTTTCTTTCTTTTTTCGACCACCCATCTTCCTTTCCGTATCTTACAGGGGGAAGAATTTGCAGAATAGGGTTTCATTTTCAAGTGTATGTATTACGTTTTTTTTTTTGTAATTCGAGTATTTATTTAAATTTTATTGGATCCAATGAAAATTGAAAGTAATTTTATATCTGTTTTGGATACTGATTAGGTAGATAGGATTTTGAAATTGTTTTCAATGGTAATCAATTTCTCTCTCTATCTCAATGAGCTTGGTATAATTGTAGGGAAGTGTGAACAGTTTTGAAATGGGAATATTTAGAATTTAGAATTTCAAATAATAATTTGAATAATTTGATGAAAACAATGCTAACAATCGATGATCCATTAAAATTTAAGAGATAATAAATTTAACGCGTTATAACTCGCATTTGCATTCAAATCTATTCTGCATTTAACTTTTTCATTGAATATAAATAATAGTTCGAAGCTGAAGTTGAATACCATAGTCAGCCAGCGGAGACCCTTAGGGCACCATACAGAAATAGATTTTGCCACACGATCATCCAAGCTTCAGAAAATTTCGAAAGTACTTTCACATCGTCGTTGGAAAAGGTTTTGAGAAAGAGCTTTCCACATCCACGAAAATTCAATTCATAAATGAAAACTCCACCCTCGACGCGCACGCGAAAATGACAATATCGTGGAAATGTGGATAGAAAGGTCGGTTATGAACACGAACAAAAGATATAGAAACACAGAGATATACGGGCTTTAACGAAAACAGAAAATATAACTCTGCAAAGATTCGATTATGAAATAATAATATGGCCTTGCAAAAATGCAGTATTGAGATATATTTTTTTATTGTGAACAATTATCATTTAAATCTTTGATCCAATGGATAATTAAGATTGAATAAATACATAAAATTTTTGATAAAAACATCAAGAAAGAAAAGTTTTATTCTTCTATTTGTATATATAACACGACAAAAGTTTAAAAGTAATATCAATTAATTCAAAAACTCTGAAAATATATAAATACACACGATTCATAGTACATCAATAACAAAAATTCTTAAACAAAATTACGTTGTAAAATATTAATAAAAAAAAACAATTTATTGGAAGAAATCCAGATATCTCAAGTTTTTTATCGATTAATGTACCCTGTTCGAAACATTTAGCGAGATGTCAAAGAAGAAAAGGGTCCAAAGGAAACAAATCAACGCACCAACAAGAAAACGTTCATGGAATTAGGAGCATTGACGTTAAAAGATTGGAAAAGAGGAAGAGGGGAAAAAAAAAGAAAAAAATAAGAAAGGAATGGAAACCTTTGGGGCTTGGCCTTCCTCGGTTCTTGACTTAGCAAGATATCAACTTTGGCCACGAACTCTTCGACAAGTTTTGGCATTCAATGGAATCGACATCTCGATCGTATACGCGCGGTTGTTTGGCTCGGAGCTAGCACGTGGATGGTTTTAGAATGCAATTCTTTCGGAATTGGTTTCGGGTTTCCGCGAGATTGCTTCGATTTAGGATGAATTGTCTTTGCTGCCTTGAAGGTAGGCTTGGTTCCCCCACTTCCAGCTTAGTACGCAGAAAACTTCCGCCTACTAACTCGAAACTTTCTTGTTCCCTTCCACCACGTTGAAGAGACATCTCGTTGTTTCCCTCTTCTATGTTTATCTGAGTGAAGAGAGAACGTGGAACGAGGAAAGGGATAGAAGTTTGAATCGATACGCAACGAAATTATGGTTAGAGTTTGGAAATTTCATTAGTGAGAAACGTTGACTCGTAAGTTTTGCAGATCATTTATATTTAATACTTTTCATGTAAGTTATTAAAGATGATTTATTAATGGTATTTTATGTAATCGTAATTATATTTATTAAAAATGGATTTTTTTAATATATTATAGTTATATATTCGTGTTTTTTGGATTGTTGGAATGCGTGGCACTTCGAAAGCATTCGCGAGAGAAATTCTGGACGAGTGTTGACAGATAGCTTAGGTGACGGCTGACACCTGTCACATCCGAGAAAGGGTCGCATAATGATTTCAAGTGGATGTACCTGGGTCTTAACTACGAAGACTTGGTTGTCCACGCGTTTCGCTCTTTAGCCGTGACGTGTCTGCATTGTTTATGCAGGCGGAACAAAGTGCATGGTCAACACGAATTTACGACGATGTAAGTGTCTTAAGTGCATTCAAATTCCATTCTGAACAAGCTATACTTGTAGAGAAACGAAGAGTTGTTCTCTTGACATTCTTACTCGTCTCTGATCTTATTTACTGTTGCTCTTTATTTAATATTTTAAATGCTAGAAAAAAAAAGAAGAGAGAGAGAGAGAGATTTATCCTCTTCTACATGGATTTATTGGCGCAACTTTATTGGCTTTTTACCTGTTGTATATATTCGAGAGTACTTCAAGTATTCCTTGAAATTTGTTTTGAGAAATATCGGGGAATAATGAAAGACAATTTCATAATTGTAAAAATTAGCCAATTTTGAATGAAATATTTGTGTAATATACTTATGTAAAAGTATAAAAAAAATATATTTTGTTTTTGAAGATATTAAAAAAATATTTTTAAAAGATTATTAGAAATATTATAAGGATCCTTGTCGCTAATCTTTTTTTTTAAAATGACTAATTATTACAAACTCTTTATTTCCTCGTAAATATATACACATGTGCATATTTCAAAGTTAGATTTGTCGGTTAATAAAATAAAGAAATAAAATTAATAGAAAAATTATTTTTATATAAAACACTATTTTTTCACGAAAGTTGAAACACGAATTGCCAGAGGTGGCAGTTGTTGGAAATGTGTATCCATAATCTTCCCCTTTTTTCAGCTTCGGGACAGTTATCCCGAAATAAATGCTGCGGGATCGTAAAGCACTTTGCGAGCATGTTCGTTTAAAATTGCCAACCCCAACGAGCCACACCAGAATACAATTCAAAAAAAAAAATATATAAAGCACGTAGATTCGTGCAATGAGATCTTTCGCTCCGGATGATAACAAGTGTCAGTTAGCGGAATTATTACAGAGAAACCCGAGGGAGAGTTTCGAATAGGCGACTATATTATGAAAGGTAGACAAAGACAGAGAGAGAGAGAGAGAGAGAGAGAGAGGAAGGTAATAGAAATGTAGACAGACAGAATATAGAAATGACAAGCTGACATTGTTGAGTCGATGACAGACTTAATTAATATTTGAAATGAAGATCAATGATCTTATGTATAGTTGGATAATATTATTGTAGATATAATACAACAATATGATTACAAGGTAATTGAGAGAGATAAAGTAAAAGATTTAAATCTTTAATGTGAATTTAAATTTCTAGTGAATTACGTAATTTGTTAATGAAAAGATATCAAGAGATCAAAGAGAATTGTTGATTCTAAATAAAATTAGTTTGGAATGATTAATTTTCTCTCCGTAACAATTTTTAATTAAAACTTCAAGTAACAAATCATCAAGTTTTTAAGAATTTTATTTTATTTAATTACGTTACGAGGATATTGCATAAATAAATCTTATATAATCGTGATATTTTTTACCTTTATATTATATAATTATTTTGAATTAAACATTCGCATTGTTATTAAACTAAATTTTGTTTATATTTTCATAGTTACATAGTTTTAATTACGAAGCAAAATTTTAAAATGCATTCACTAGATATCATAATGTACCAGAATAACATCAATCCCTATATCGACAATTCTCAACTTTCTATTTGATTCCACATCGACGTACAAGAAAAAAGAGCGGATAAAATCCTAGAAATCGTCGAACATCGCGATGTACGAAACGAAACATTAATTCTCCAGTTGGTTTTCCTCCCGGCTGCACGTGAAAAGGTACTTGATCCATTATTAAGGAATACCCTTGAAAGTTGCTTCGCTAAATATTCAGAGCAGGCGACGTGGAAAGGAGGGTGGAAACGTGGAGCGTCACGCAACGTGGCCGCCATTGCCCCTGGATGTATACTATCCGCCTGTCCTAAGAATTTCGTGCATGTTTATTTCCCTTCTCTATAAAAGGCAGTCTGGCATTAACTCGCGTTGTTGTTACCATTGTCGCCGATTACACCGGGTTGTGGTGGTAAGTTTCAGCAGTACTTAGATACTGCAATTGCTACTAGCAGCAGGTATATCAATATTTGGCAACAGTTGACGTGGTGGTGGGTACCCCATTCACCGTCATTGCTTCATTATTTGCCCTTGTTTCTGCCACAATTAGTAATGGGACGGTGAGTTGCCAGGGCTCACGAGTCTGAGAACGCAAACAGTCCAGGAAACGTATTTAAGCCATGTTTGGCTCACCAATGGGAATAGTTGAGACGCCAGTCTTACGACTCCTATTCTACGGTTAAACTTTGGAGCTCATTTAGACAGTTGGTGCGGATGGGGAACAGGGGATCGTCGCTGTGATTTTGGATGGGTGATTTCTTGCGAAATTTCTTGCATGATGTATTACGATTTGCTTTAAACAACTGATGTTTCGTTCTATCTCGAGTTGAAACGAGGGTGAGAGGGATAATGTTGATGTTTTTGCAAATTAAGTAAAAGGATATGATTGAAATAATTGGATTTTTTCATTCTTTAAATATTATGTTATACAAAGAATATTTAATCTTATTTTCTTGTTTTAAATCTCCAACTATCTACATTCTTTCTTTCTTTAATTAAATTTAATTCAAACAAACAAGTACAATTTTTTTCGGATGAAAAGGAATAGCAAATTAAAGAGCTTGAATAGTGAATAAAACTACGTGACTCGCGTTGTAATAATTTACATTGCAACTTTCCGTTGCAAATATCTTTGCATAAACTACGCAAATAAATTTTGCGTACAAACAGTAGACGATACGCGTATATTTTTCAGTAAATTCGGAATTAAAGAAACACATTCGCTTTGTGAAAATCGTTCAACGCGTATTAAAAGTCAGGATCAAACGAATGATGAATTACGATGGACCAAACGAATCATGAGTAGTTGTGGGAAACCGACAATAAAAAAGAATTGTACAGAGAGAGGATTGTTGAAAGTGATGCGATTAAAAATTCGTTTCATCCCCCTGAAGTGTTACAACATAAAATGTTCTCCAATTCCTGTACGTATACTATTTCAATCTTGTATTTCATTATAATTTCCTGCATTTTTCTTCTTGCGATTTCATCATAATTATCGATGAATAAAATAAATTCATTAAGTATAAAATAAGGAAAAATGTGTAAAAATGTATCTTTTTAGATGGATTTTTAATTATACAATTTTTTAATTTAATTTTATCGCTTATGATCATCTTTTTCTTATCTTCAATTATTAAAAGCAATATATATAAGAAGCAGATTATAAAATCTTTTATGATTCATAATTTTTCAACGTTTCACGTGAATTTTTTAAAAATTGCCCTCTGTATTATTACCATCTTCCTATATTTAAACAATTTTCACAATTTACATCACGTGACAACCATCTCTCTAATTACATCTCTGATTCATCAATACAAATCACAGTGTATCCAGCTTCCAATCACGGAAGCCAGATGGATTTACGGTTCGTTTACTCAAGATCCATTTGGAATCGACGTATTACGACATATTCTTCTTCGCGTATCTACGTCTGAGCAATTTCACCGTTGCCATTTTCCACGGCAATCGATTAATCTGCCGTCGAGTTGAAGAGACAGCGGGATGGGAGTGGCGAGCAACCAATTTCGCGACGGAAAAAGTTTAATTACACCCGACGACATATTCTGGTGTAAACATGTCTGTATATCATGTAACCGTGGAAAGACAGCCGCAGTTTTTTTTCAAACTGAATCGAGGACCTCGAAGCAACGAAAGGATGTAGTTCCATTTTTACCAATTAATATGAAAATTTAAAAAAAAAGAGAAAAAATTACGAAATTACTTAACTTTAGAAAGAAAAACTATAATTAAAAATATATCTATCTGTTTTCAATTTGGAATATTATTTTAAATTTAGATTTGCAGCAAATTTCAATTACTTTATATCGACAATAAAATATTCGATTTATTCGACTCGCTGCAGTTTGTATTAATCAAAAATGGAGAAGATATATCGAAATTTTCTATGGATATCAAAAAATAACATTATTCTGTATTCGTATTGCAAAGCAATAATAAGATCCAAAAAGGATAGGTACGTTTTTCATCTATAAAACTTACACCAAATAATGCAGAATATCAGAATATTCTATGCAAAATGATTATAAAAAATATTTGCACATTGTATTTAAAATTAAAATTCGAGAAAAGAAAAATAAAATTACCTTGCAATCGCTGAAAATTACACATAATATCTCAAAAAAAAAAAAAACGATCAAAAAATGAATGACTTCTTTTTGCTTTAAGGTCCACAATTCTTTTTCCATCGAGACGTGGCTTGATCACCGGATGTCGTTTCGTTATCGTTCCTCCCCTTTCCTGGCATGATGTCTCTTTTTATTTTGTACACACCGACTTCTGCTCGCTAGTTTAAATCGGTCCGCTTTCTGCCGGCAATCAAAGTCTAATCAAAGTTTAACGAGTATCACGAATGTTCCCTGCTCGTTCGTCCAGCGCGGGGATTCAACGGGGTTCACGGCAGAACGATTGGTAAGAGTTACGCCGGATTTACGGCTCTTTTAAAAATTTCAGGGACCGGTCGACACCGTTGAATATGGACAACCCTCACGAATCCCAACGACTGAATTAAATTTTACCGATCGCTTTGATTACTTCCTGTGATCAATGGACCGATCACCAAGATCACGATTAAAATTTGAAATATGAAATTTTTCGCTATTAAAAGGATATCTGGATTTTATCTTTTTATCGACGCGCTTCTTGTGTTTTATTATTAGTTTTTGTATATTTAGATTTGTCTGAGTAGAAATTGTTCAATGTTGAAATAATAATTTCGAATTTATATTTTATAGAGTGTCATTAAAGAGGGAGCGGGTATTTATTTATTTTTTACAGCTTGCAATTTAATTATGAAATTAGATATAAAAGAAATTTAATAATTTATTTATCTTTAATTTTAAGCAAATAATTTTTAATTATTCAATTGCGTAAATTTCATATAAATTCTCGTTCTTATTGGATAATAAATTTTTTGAATACCTTTTGACGTTACATACATACATGTGAAATTATTTACAAAGAATTTTCTGCATAAAGTTTTTAAACGAAAGTAAAGCACGAGTAATTATTGTTCCATTAATTTATAATTAATTAAAAATTACAATAATAAATTACAAATTCTCTTTGAAATTAAAATTCACTATTGTATAAAATTCATGGATTTGTTGTTATATCATAATATTTGCTTTGATTCAGACTTTTGTTTGTTATATGTCGTATCAAATAATTTTTCACAAACGATTTTTATCAAAAAAAAAAAAAAAAAAAAAAACGTACATTTACGTCCGAAACATTTCATTCCATGTCATTTATGTCAAATAGGATAAATTAAAATTTATCATTTCAACTTTTTACTTTGATTTTTTCGACCAATTTTTTTCATCGCTTATATCGCGACTCTTTATTTACTGCAGTTTTTGGTTCAATGTTTATTTTGAACCGAATCCATCGATTTTGTTTTATGAAGTTTTTAAACGTATTCTCACTAAAAACAAAAAAAGCGCAATAGATGCGAAATTTCCATGGAAATACGAAAGAACGCGATTCTAAATCTACTTGGCCAATAAAGCATGCAATAAAACCAAAAAATTTGTTCAAACATTCGATATCTCCGAATCAGATACATTATTATATTGTAATCATTGGCTGCCAATTATAAAAATTTTTCGTTAAATTGTTCTTCAACAATATTTATTAAGTTTCGAGTACAAAATTCCTATTCAAAGAAAAAAAAAATCTTACGAAACGCATGAATTGCTTTGAATAAAATCTCGACATGTATAAATTATAAATATTAAACATTAATAAACATGAATTCAACGTTCTCAACACCTACGAGAAACTCTAGATATTAAACTATTTGCATTTCAAACAATCAATCAATTCATATCTACAATTCATATCGAAACTGAAAGAAAACTACGCACGAAAATCGTGCACATTTAAACATTCAACTTATACGTTTTAAAGACGAGAATAATTCATGGAATTCGTTTCCTCTATGGAATCGAAGCTCGTACGATTTAAAAATTTGATTTATACATATTTTCAGAACAAAAAAAAAAAAAAAAGAATAACGCAAATTTGTCTCCCGGTAGAATCAAAGCAACCATGCTCTTTTCAACCATCGCTGCATTACCACGAATGCATCCCAATTAATAGCTAACGAATAATCCGTTCGCTTGACAACGAGCAAACACGCCGCGCAACGAAACCAAACAGCCTTATTAATACTCGTCGAGCAAACATTTTCGCGCAAACACCAATTAGCAGGCACGATAACCGGGATAAGGCGCGTGGAAAAATCAGCGTGGAAAAATCGACGCTGGTCCGCGTACCTTTTGGCGCGAAACGGAAGCACCGTCCGGCTTAATAATTCACGACGATTACGCGCGGGGGAGGGAAGGGGTAAAATTTACAACGCGCGACATCGCCGCGACTAGCTTTAGCCCGATTAAAGCCTGAAGCGACTGCGGCCTCCTAACGGCTGATTTACGATTCACCCCCTGGCAGGGGTGCGTGCACGCGTTTGACCGGCGAAATCCGGATGCTGAGGATGATCCGTGCTCGAAATGAAAATGGCTGAGGATTTTTCTCGTTGTCGTGCGATTTCTTTTAATTTTTTCGATATTTCTTGGGATTTGTAAATTTTCTTTTCTTTTTTTTGTGCGATTATAGAAAGGAAATTGAAGACAGAATTGGAGAGACAGTTTATATTTTGATTTGGACAAATGAAATCGTTTTTGGATTATTTTTTAATATTAATACTATATTGTTTTTCAACATTTGAGGAAGTATTTCTGATTCTCTGTAGTATATCTTATACAATATTGATGCATCATTTCTGAAAATACATTATAAAAATAGTGTTATTATATATTATTATAAATAGGTATTATCTATTTTTAAAGAAGAAAAGAATAAAAATTGAACAATAAATTATGTTGCAATTATGTTTTAGTTACGAAATTAATTTATTTTTCTCTTTAATTGGAATAAATATAAACAATACTTTATTATTCTTTTCTTTTCTTTGGAGAAGTATCAAAATATAAGTGTCTAGAAGCCTTTGCATTTTACCTTAAATAATAAACACAATTTCTCAAAGAAAATTAATAAAAGAAGATAATATAAATAATTTTCCATATTGTCCAACTAACTGAGTCAATATAAAATTCGCGAATATCAAAAAATATTACCCTTATTTTAAAATTACCATTCTCCTATTCTAACTATTCTATTCAATTTTTCACAAATCAAGTTATTAGCTTTCACACGTCTCGAATATTTTAAACACAAAAAAGAATATTGAATTGCGAAACAAACCGCGATCATTCAATCCGTGTTCATCGCGAAAGAGAGTAACAATACCTGCGGAACTATAAATTTAAACGAATGTCGGCGAACGAAAATCGGTGATCAAATAGCTCACAATGCTCAGCAATGTGTACAGAGGATGGTATAGTTGTATAGGTGGCGTAAAAATACACATACTTGCGGCAATAATCGGGGGTACAGGGAGAAAACAGAGGAAGACACAGCAGATAGGTAGCACGATGGAAGTTCCGGTTGATCGAGCGTTTTCCATTGGTTCCATGACAGGGAACACGGACGCGTCAATGCTGAGCCCGTTGCTGCTGGGCCTCGCGGCAACAGCGACTTTTTTGGCCCTGGCCGTAGCTGGGATCCTGGCGGCTCTCTACCGGAAGCACTCGAACGGCCGCCCCGGAAGTCCAAAGCACGCTCCCATCGTGTGCGACCCTCCTAATACGGGTGCAACAACTCCGGTACACCCCCAGACCAAGCAGGCGGTCGATGACATCGATCCAGACATCATACCCAACGAGTATGGTGAGTATACGACTTTCCGATTGTTCGAAACTGTGGCTCCGAGTCATGGTCTACGTGCACGCGAACCTGTAAAGACTTGGTATACACTTGGTATTTATTTTTCCAATTTTCGGAAATTAAGTATGGAAATTAAGTGAATTGCAAATAATCTGAAATGAGGTGAAGTGTTGGTAGATTTTTGATGGGTGGATTTTGGAAGGTAAAATAAATAAGAGAGTTAGTGCTGTTTGTTTATCAAATTATAAGCAGAGTTTAAGTTTTAGATGATGCAAAATGGTGATAGAGTGAGACAGAAAGGAATCCCAATTTAAACTCCAACTAAATTATTAATTAACAAATGAGATTCAAGTAATTTTACACATCAATTTTAGTCCTTGTTTCAGCTCCAGAATCGATCTTATAAAAATATCTCACGAATATATACTTTGTATGTATACTCTATACGAAAAAGATTTAGGATAAATAAAATAAAATGTTGAATCCTTGAAGTTATTTGAATTCAAATATTTAAAGATCAAATTGTTCAAGCATCATGGATATCTATAATCTCATTTAAATGGAAGATTGTTTTCTTTAATTTTAATCTCAGAAAGGCAATTGTTTTGCATTTGGATTCCAATCAACGAATTAATTTTCGAAAATGCGTTCAATGAACAGTAGGGGGAAAAATCGATAGAGATACGATGGCGTATCATCATCTCATTCCGTTCAAATTCCCAGAATGTTAATGGCGAATGGTTTTGCGAAGGGTTCTTTTTTTCCATCAAAGATATTTCCGCGTACCAATGAATTTCGAAATGCATTGTCAGGTTAAATTGATACGCTTCAATACACATTAATAGGTCGGAAACGCGATGCCTTTATCCACAATGAATAGTGATCAATGTGTGCTCATCAAACTTCTACATTATTATCTCAGCATTAAAGCGGACGAACGCAAACGCATTACGTTTCATCGGAAGCTTTGATGCTTTCGAAAGAAAAATGAACGAGATTCGTTTCTTTGTCGACTACGAGT
Source organism: Apis laboriosa (assembly GCF_014066325.1). Lineage (NCBI taxonomy): Eukaryota > Metazoa > Arthropoda > Insecta > Hymenoptera > Apidae > Apis > Apis laboriosa. Next base: position 20,835 of record NW_025224529.1, on the reverse strand, counting down.
TATTTCTGAAAATATCATTTCACTTCAAATTACAGATTAATTCTTCGATCCCTTGTAATAATAATTCTTTGATCCATTCGAATTGTTTGAATTTCTTTGGTTCAATGAACGTCCATTATTTCAGATTGAATTCGAAGCTGAATCGCATAGCATAACTTTTAGTGTAATTTGTTTCTTTCGTAATTTTTAAGAAAGACTTTGATATGATCGGAATAAGCAATAGGATGAATATTAATTTATTGTAAGTAATATGTACTTACTTTGAGAAAATAAATAAATCATTTAGATTTTATTTATAAAAAACGTATGTAATATTTTTGCAAATTTAAAAGTACTATATATATTTTCGATAAGATTTTTTAGAAATTAAAATCATTTTATATGATTTGACTATATAATTTGTAAATGATAAATTGAATCAAATTTTACTCTTCGATTCTTTCAAAATATAAATATAACAGAATTCCATTTATATAAATCTGCCAAATATTTTTCTTGCTACTTGCGACTTTTCGTTCAAATAATCCAACTTTATGTTTACATACAAAATGGATTCAATCAAATACATTTAGCTTATTTTTGAAATCACGCAATATGTTATGACTATTACGTCTTTTGTTTTCATTCACAGTAAACATTCGTATAATTAGAATCATCGACGCTAGTTCGGATAATAATAAAATTTCATTTCGATAAATAAAAGATGTTCTACACTTTATAGATATACAATAAAATATCGATTATTTGAACTAATAATTAAGGCATATTCATTCTGGCATTCATATTCTATATTCTATATATAATCGATTATTCGACTAACCAAACTTTAAATTTTAATCTATGTTTGGATAATCAACTCCGTTATAATCAAATATATTATATTACAGGAAGTGAAATTTTCATATTAAAATTCATATAAATTCACAAATGAATATTCAAATTATCCATTCGTCCCTATTAAAAATAAGAAAAATGCTTCCATCGTGGAAGCACAATTTTTCCTGGAGCTCTTCTCTCTTGTTGTACGTATTGTACCGTGCACGGGGACTAAACTCTTGTCTAGATTTAATCGACTAATCTGCTTAACGTACACGCAACTTTATACGGTTTCGTTCGAATCTGTTCGCAGAGAGAAGACCTCTAACGTACACTCCGATATATAAGACGCCTCCGCAACGGAGAAAGAAGGATCGTGTCATGGACGAGGCGATCTCGCCAGAGAAAAGGCCGATCGTGCAACACGGTCTGGATCTACCACCTGACTCGTTGTTGAGCGACTGTCTGCCAACGCCGACCATAAATTATCCCCAAAATCACATATCCCAATCGAATACGTACAGCAATCCACCCACCATGGCTGACTTCAAGCAGATGGCAATGGACGATTACAATCAACGAAACAAGCAAAACGTGAGTTCTTCCAATCATTCTTTTCTCTGAAAGTAAAAATTTGTATGCATTTTTCGTATAATTGGGGGCGTAACTGCAAATATATTATACACGAGCCAGATATAAATTGGTGAGAATACAAAAAAGTAGACGGCTCCGTATAAAAAAGAAAAATAGAAGCGACCATGAAATTTTTAAACGCACCAAGTCACGCGCAATTCAAACCCATTTATTTTTGTCGCGTGAAATTCTGCTCCAACTTTTTTACAGATACAGCTTTGTTCAGTTAAAGCGAGGCAATTTATCACCGGTATAATATATTACGTGGGTGGGAAAATTTGAAATTACACATATACGAAAAGCATGACAAAATAAGGCCATTTATATAATTATGCAACGTGTTTGATAAAATAAACGAAAGTTTTTCCTTGAATTTTTTTAAATTTTCAGAAAAGAATAATAATATTTCGTTTCATCAAGAATCGAAATAATTCCGTATAAAATTAATTTGACTCTCGATGGCTCATATTTACATCATCAATCCGAAAGAGAAGTTAAATATTTCATAGAAATGGAAATGGACATATTTCAAAGCTTTCCCCGAATTCCAAATATTAACTTTACAATCGTGACGTATCGAATTTCATTGAAAATTCAGATATTAATGAAATTCCATCGAATTCTTCGAAAAGAGAGAGAGAGAGAGAAAGAGAGAGAGAAAGAAAAATACTATCAGATAGAGAGAATTACCTTCCCTCCCCAGAATCAACAAATTCACGAGTCACCATGATTGACGTTCCAAAAGGAATTCGAAGGTAAGCAAACAGAAACAAAAGTAGAAGAATCCACTAGATCATCCGGATTTATCGCTCTTTTCTCCGCTTCCTTTCAACCACGAAACTTTCCACGATTTCGCATTCTCTCGGGAAAAGGAAAAAAACGAGATCAGGATATCCCGGAACCGGAACTAATCGATCGACACCGCGGCCACATAAATCATCCTCAAGCGGGATAGGACAATTAGTCCCATAAACTCATTAAGGTCTGTAAATTTAATCGGGGATCCCCTCTTTTTTTTCTTTCGCCGATATCTAATAGAGTGTATTTAGTCGAAGCCGTTTGATTAATGAGAAGCAATTAACGCTTTCCCTGGCCACGGAAGAAGGGGGGTAGGGGGTGAAAGTTTGTAGGAGAAACGAGCGAATTACCGAACCGGCCGATCGATGAAACGTGATACAATATTCAACAGGGAGATTCTCTCTTCCCTCCCCCTCCCTCCTCCCTCTCTTTTTTTTTTTTACCCGAGGAAGCAATACAATCGATCCTCCCCTCGTCGACGCGATTCCTCTTCTTTATCGTGGCCAATCTCTGTCCCTCTCCCTATTCCTCCCCCCTCCGCCCCGCGTAACCAAACCGACAAGGTTGTTTTAAAATATTCGAAGTTTCGAAGAAGAGGAGGAGGAGGGGAGAGAGGGGATCCCGGGACACGAGCCAAGAAGTGGAGGGATCGGCTCGCTTTAATATACGCCAGTCTTCCACTTTAACTTTTCCGGTTTAGCGAAGCCTTGGGTTATCTGCGAGTTTAATTACGTCGAAGTTTCCTCGATAATTCGAGAGGGCCAGTCCCGATGCGCGCGTAACTCGACTTCCTTTCCTTTCCCAACGACAACTGGTCGCGTTCCATTAAACGTCTGAATAATTTTAATACCGATTTCGAAAACCGAGACCGCCGCAGCCTTTGTTCATTAAACAGCCCCTGGTATTCCCTCCCCCTGGATGTTTTCGTTTTCCACGAGTGGTGTTTTTTCCTTTTTTTTTTTTTGTTTTTCACGGAATCACATAACCCAGCCGCGGTTCTCGATTATTTTCGGGTGTAGCTCGCGTTCCAACCCCATTGGCTGTTCCATTATTAATTCCGAATTTGCAATTTTCACAAGTATCGATGCATTTGCATTTACTGTCCTCCTTTTTTCCATTTTCTCTCTCTCTCTTTCTATTTATCTGTCTGTCTCTCGTTCTCGAGCTCGCTCATTGTCTCTCTTTCTCTCTCATTCGTTGAACATTTCGCGCTGGCTGGTATCGTAAATCGAAAGTTTTGGTTATTTTCCGTGCGAACAGTTTATGCAGTTTTCGATCCCGCGATATATAGATTATGTAGATTATGGTTGTTTTAAGATAAGCTGATATTTTTTTCAGTGTGAAAATTATATACGCGAGCGGTGGAAGGTGTAATTTGTATCGTTAATGCGGTTTGTAACGGTGGTCAGTGTAATTCTGATGGGAATCTATCGGGCTGTATGTCCAATTAAGCGAGAGAACAATGTTGATGGTACGCTATACCGTTGAATTAATAGAGTGTAAGTAATTTTGCGTTTAGACGCAGGGTTTATCAACATGTGCGGACAGATATGATTATTGATCATGAAAATACGGGCATTTACAAAATTGATTACGTTAACGATTAATGATGGATGAATAATGGAATTTAGACGTGAAGAATTTTGTGTGATTTTTAAGAATTGTTCCGAATTCGTCTAATGTAAAATTCTATCGATGAATGGTTTAAAATTCTTATTTGCTCTTCGAGGAATCTAAATTGAGAGATTGATTGCTACCCAATTTAAAATAGAGAAGAGAGGGAAAAAATAAAGAATAAAATAAATAGAGAAATAGAAAGGAATTTTATTTTGGAGGAGAATAAATAAAAATTAAGATAAATGTAAAAGAATAGGATAAAAGGTAAGATAAAATAGAAGAAAATAAAGATATTTGTGCAAAAATGAAAGATGGAATGAAAATGGTAAATGTTTTGAATTTTAATATTTCTATTATTAATAGAAGTTAATAGAAATTATTAACTTCTAATTAAATGATAGTCAATAAAGTCTTGCCTGTTTGAAAAAATGAAAAATCATAAGTATTGGTCTATAATACTTTAATGAATTTAAATATAAATATAGAAGAAATAAAAAAAAAATTAACACAATATATGCCATGATTTTAAAGCAATTTGTAAAAAAATTTATCTCATCATAATTTAATAAGTTTAAAGTATACGATTTTAAAGAAAAGTATATTTTCTTGCTATGAGTTCATAAATAATGATTCAATCGTATAATGATTCAAGATGGAATCTATTTATTTTCAATTTAAAACCTGTTTTGAAATATCTTTGATATATTAAAGGAAAATATAGGGCGTTGTCGCAATATGGAAATGTGCAAACTCAATTAACATTGAAAAAACAAGTTGGAAAAAGCACATTTACCTTTCAGAAAAGTCTCTAAGGACTTGAGGTAACCTTTCGTAAAGCGTTTAACGTTCTCGACGCAATTAACTGAAACTCAATTTTAGCAAATGTTTACATCCTTCGAAAAGCGTTAAAGAGAGGATAATTAATCTGTCTCCTCAGGATCGTAAACTGGTTGAGCGCTAATTTCTATATCAAACTGAACAACTATTCAAACACGTAATTACATTATTATTATTGCTAAGATAAACGTGCCATTTTATCGTTTTATAATGTTTTATATGTGCCCCATTTCATTGAACATTTTTTCTTGGATCATTAAATAAAGCGTGAAAAATTGGAAATATTTACTGTTAATAAATTTATGTACATAATATTTATTTTAATACTTTGATATTGATCCAATATCAAGATATATCAAAGATAAAAAGATGAAAAGCTCGATACATATTCATCCTCCAACTTTAAAGTCGTTCTCTTCTAACAATTGAGAAAACTTAACTCGTCAAAATTTCTCTTCTCTCCAATATTAAAATCATCATTTTTTAGTACATCATCCTCATATCAATAGAGAAAAGAGAAAATACAAAGCTATTAACGAACAAGCGAAGTATTTGGCTGAAAACAAAGAACACGTTCGATTGATTGCAGATGTACTACAGCCTCCAGAGGTCAGGCAAAGGTTTGTCATCGATGCCGCAGAGGCCGGTCTCCTCCTCGGTCTCCGCGCAGGGGAAGTTCCATCAGCCGGAAGTGGTGACGCGCTCGAATCGGATACAAGAAAGTTGTATATAAATCTCGCGATCAAAGTCTCGCCGTGTCGAGAGACTCGAGTGGCTCAGAGAGCGTTCTCTCAAAGAGAAGCTAGTTACAAATTGCGCGGGAATCCCCAATCCCACAAAAGGGGAGGAATTCTCGAATTCTCGCGTGAAATCTCGTGCGTTGCGTCTTCCTAAGGTCGACGACTCTACGTTACGAAAAACGTTGTACAAAGAAAGGAAAAATAAGAAGAAAGAAAAGAAGAAGAAGAAAAAGAAGAAGAAGAAGTAACGAAATAAAAGAGAAAGCGAGATGAGAAATTTCCGGGTCGTCGTGACGGGAACGAGGAATAGCATACAGGCGATTTTAGTCGTGTAGATTGGACAAGTGGAATATCGGGATACTCGACGAGTTAATGAAACGTCGATGATTAGACAGGAACTCGATGCTTGATGGAGTGTATCGGATCGTGATGGGTTCTCGTTCGATTGTCCGTTCTTTTTCTACCTGCAGATTTTTATAACGGAGTACGGCCACGTTCGCGAATGAAACGAAGAGACCGGGTTTCGAAGAGGATGGAAACCGAGTGCCCGATAAAGAGAGAGGTCCAATTTGACGGTGGATCGTCGTCGAATCGCCCGACACGTGGTAACGTGGAGGGATATCGAATGTCCCGTCCTCGTTCTCGGCTCATGTACCGAGAACCCAGGATCATCCGTACATTTTACTGTTTATATGAGATTAGTTTTTGTACAAAGATTCTATTGTAAATAGGCGAGATAGCCTGGCCCTAGTTGGATAGTCACAACCGATGTCCGAATTTCATTCGCTAAAAAAGTCACGTGTTGTTAAGTCAGGGGAGAGAGGATTGTTCGGTCACGTAAGATAAATACTCGATGGCATACGAAATAAAGAGAATACGTTTCATCTGTTTTACAGAAACGAGTGCCTCGCCCACTTGTCGTCCTGTCCGAACCTTTTCCCGATCTTCTCTATTTAAGAGAGGAGAGAACGTACGGAATGAACAGCCGAAATTTCGGCCGCACGTGAGCCGAATCTCGTTACACGGTCCAGTGTCCATCACGTTCCCTATGCCGAACGTGAAGGAAATCTTGGGGTGCATCCACGACGATGAAAGTACCATGAAAATTTTACTCCAAGTGGGATCACACGATGGAGTGTTTGGCTTAAGAAGTTGGCCGAAATTCAAATTTTCAAACTCTTAAGGACGTAGGAAGTATGCTTAAGATGAAATCGATTATGCATTTGGAAATAATCCAAAGATACACTATTATATAACTTGTTAACAGCGTTTTAATCTATTTGATCGTGTTAAAATTATTTTAAAATTGCTGGTAAAATTTTATTATTATTATTATTATTATTTTTTTTTTTTTTTTTTTTTTTTTACGTATGTGTTTGATCTTTAAATAAGAATCTTAATATGAAAATTTTTTTTTGGCCAGCTTTTTAAGTTGAGTATTCCATAGTACTGTTCGAGAACGGGCTCAATTTTAACGATGATTAAAATATGATTAATTTTTTTTGTTCAGTATAATCTAATGTTTAATCGAATTTATATTCTAGTTTGGAATTATTTTAATCTTAATAGAGATATATTTTGTTTATTGAATCGTGTAAACATTATTTTGCCTAATTTTTGCCTTAAACGAAGCTGGATGTATCGTTTCGATTCATTTTTTGTTGGCATTATTGTCATTTGGATATTCGATCGATATGTTTTTATGTATTATAGCGCTTCAATATAAATTTTATTTGTCATTTGTGTTGTTGTGTTTCAACAATTTATTTCATTTTTCTATTCTGTTTTTCTTAACACGTATTGTTAGGCGAAAATACGAGATCTGAATAATACATTGGCAATCAATCTTTGTAAGTATTCATATTGATTATTTAATGTCAAAAGATATTTTTGGCTGACAAATATTTTTAGTTTATATTTTATTTAAGCATGACTTTTTTAAAAAAAAGAAAGTATAATACCTATAAATATATTTTAAATAAATACTTAATTATATTTTAAATAAATAATTAATCAAAGGATAAAAAATAAATATATTCTTTTACTTCTGATAATCTCGTCCCTGTGATAATTAAATACACGTATAAATATATTCAATTCATATTAGTCTAATTATTTATAAATTTAAGTCCAAATAACTGTTCAAAGTTATATATATAACTGCAGAGTGTTTAAGATTACTTTGATTAAATTTTTACGACATAATTTTACATACACAGATCTTATAATTCGACTAGCAATATACAAAAAAATTCTACAATTTTTCTAACGATATATATTTTATTTTACATCTATTGATTTTACTGCAATATCGACGAAAGGATTCGAATCATTAAAGTCTATTCAATTCAACCTACATACATCAAGTCAGGTAAGTATTATCTCACATTTATTAATTATATATAAGTATCTTAATAAGTATCATAAATTAAGAAAAAAGTTTTTTTTCTCTTCGAAATAAATTCTATCAATTTTAGTGACTTTGTTCCATCCATTTGCGTTTGAAGACTTGATGACAATCTATCTTTACTTCATCCAACTTCACCATCGATCTTCCAAGAAGTAGAACAGTATACAATTTGATGGTACTAAGTCTGAGCTGTAAATAAGCTGCAAAAGCTATCTTCTTATCGAGTTCACGAAGCTTTATTCTAAATTCCTATTTTCATTCTTAAGTGTTAAGTTGTATTTTAATCGATTCGCAATATTTCAAAAATCATAGAGAATATTTGCAAAATATTTCCAAAAAAGTATATTTCTTTAGAGACTTCCATCCATAATACGCTAGTTAAGGAAAATTGATAGTCTTGTCATCGTTAGTTTTGAAGGCAATTCGCGAAACGGGGTTGCAAAGAGTGGGAGAGCACGCCCTATTGGACGGAGGCGCATTAATTCGAGCATTTCCAGGGAATCCCGTAGCGCGACGGTGTTTGCATACATTGTGCACCTTCGGTCTTGCTAACAGGGACTAACCCAGCCACACCGACGAACCCTATTATTCTATGTGCCAACCTTGTCTCTGGGGCTGTTAAGACGACCTCGATCTCTACACCGAGTATGCTTCGCTCAGCCTTCCCTGCGCCTCAAACTGTCACCCCATTCTACCCGTGAATACACTATGTAATTACGATGCATCCAACCATTGTAATCCGATGATTTTGTAGTGGATACAGATGTGGCGTACACTCATGATCGTCGTTGCTCCATCAACGAAACCGTCTGTGCCCACGTCTAATTGGTCCTTCGAATTTTGGATCGAGCGACGATAGACCGTGTTCCCTGCTCGGATCATGAAGGACGGTTGATTTTGCTTCGATGGCTTGTTTGATGGAGGGATCTTTGTGCCCGTGCTAATTGCTATTTTCGAGGGCTTGAATCGGTTGTACCGATTCTGGTCTCACGTTGATCGCTTTGGAACCTGTTTACCGATTGTTGTTAATTTGAGGACTTGATTTATTTGCTGCTACGAAGGGGATCGGGATGAGGATGGATTCGAGGATGGATGCGTTTACGGTTTAGTTTATGTTTAAAATGAAAGTATGTAAATTAGTGGAATTAATTGTAAATGAATTATGGACACGAAAGATTAAGAAAACCTATTTTATTGTAGATTAAACAAAAATTTGCCCATGTTCGTTGTTGAATAAATGAAACAAATCATAGACTACATTCAGAGCAAGGTTTTTCTACTCGACGACTCGTTGGAATTGGTATTACACTTCCATGAAATGCAAATCACAGGTTATGAATTAATGTTGAAACACGATTCTTCCACTATCTGCTTAACCTACTTTTACCATAACCGATGACTAGACAACTGTACTCAAAACTATTCAAAACCTAGTTAATCATTTTGTTCTAAGAAATTTCCATTGGGACCAATGAATAATGTCAAAAATGACTTAAAGTCATTTCATATTTTTTGACAATATTAATTATATTAAATGAAAAAGTATCTTCGAGAATGTCCTATTTATCTGATTATATATTTTAACTGGAAAATATGTGATGCATGTAAATGCACAACATGTAAAATACGTGTCGATATGTTCCATAGGCCATAGGTATCGTTCTCTAATAATTAACGAGCTCGCGGTATGGTCATGGAATCGTAGTCTAAATTACTGCACTTACCTACCTAAACCGCCCATTAAATCTACACAGAAACATGTATTATTTTAAGCACAGCCTGTTGTGATCGATATGAACAACGTATGCCTGGTTCATAAGTATCGGGTTTAGCCTGATTTGTACGTTTTGTTTAAACGTTTCCCTCATTTCCAATTACACAAGCTTTTCTCGTAATCACTGTCGCCTTGACATCTTTCCCGAGTATTGTAAATTTTTTATCAGAGATTAAAAATGATAATTGCAGTTAATATTTTTTGACAGATATATTTGATTATTATATTATTTGAAACAGAATAATAATATTTAAAAATTAAGATTAGAAACAAGAGTTTGGATTAATATTTAATCTATTAATATTTAATATTTTGAGATACTTTTTTCTAAATTTATTTTTATCAAAAATCTATTTTATTATTTTTAATTGATATCATCAGATTCGCCATAATTTTAGACTAATTCACTTTCATTTCGTATATTACATTTGATGTAAATGCCATGAAAAAAATTATAATACAATTAAATATCTTTAAATCAAGCAATTTAAATCGAGTATATTTTAGTTTTATGATTTAATAATTTCGATATCCCGAATTACATCCATTTTATCCAATTTATTATGAAATAGTTGCAATATCAGTTATTCTATTATCTGGTATGATTAACAACGATTTTGAAATTATTCATGTATTCGAAATCGAATTTTCCAAATAAGCAAGTAAATTTATTATTTCTCCTTTCAAATTATTACAATACTCGTTATGCAAATATAATTAAGTAAATTAATTCGATGAAGAGATACTTTTCCAATGATTTTAACGAGTTTGAATTATGTTGTTGCAACTTTTTTTCATAACGACTTTTCGAGTTATAAGCAAAAGTATTTTTCACAGTATATATAAGAAAAGAATTGCTCTAAATAACTTTAATGATATATTTGAAGATCATTGAAATCGGTGAGGAGGTAGCTTTTTCACAAGTTCGCCAATTATTCTAATTGAAACTTTCAATCGTCTCTTGGAATTGCTTGTGCCAACTGGTTTGCTTTGATGTCGTCTATTGTCTCATATTTGTCTTGTAAGCTAAGGTCATATATACCCAATGGAATAGGGTACTTAATACTATCGTGGAGAATTAACCAAAATGTCCTCCGAGTATTGAATCGAAGTAAGATCTACAGTTGATTCAATTAACGATTAACTTCAGTGAACTTTCCAACTAACTGTTTCTTAATTTCTTGAACAAATTGAGATGGATGAAATGTGATTACGAGTTAAAGTGTTTTGCTGAATTCGAATTACAAGTGTAATTTATTTGTAATTTATTTCTGTTTTTTTTTAATGAAATATAATTGAGAAATTATAATTACAAAAAACTCATTTATTCTTTTATAAAGCGAATGATGTAAAGATAGACAGTGTTGATATCCATGAATAATACAATATATCATATTATCATCAGATAAAAGGCAAGAAGAGTCGATAAGAATCGACAGTTAAAATTGTAATTAGGTATGTTCAGAAAACAAGGGGCGTAATTTTGAATAAAAAATTAACAACGAAATAAGAGATATGAAACGGAATTTTAAACGTTGCATGCTACTTAAAACGATCTATTATCATCATAAGTAATCAAGAGTTATAGTTCTACGATTATCAAAAGTATCTTAAATATTTATGAAGAAAGTGTTTGAGCTTTGTTTGCTGCAATATTCTTTGAATTTCTTCATTATGTTCTTGTCTTCATTATGTATTCATATCAGATTATCTAGATTTAAAGGTTGATATATACATTAATGTGCAATGATATATAACAAGTACAATTCTTGAAAGAAAAAGAAACATGTTTTCTATTGAAGATTTTATAAAATATTTTCCTTCATCTTCTTAATTTCTTCATTTTCTTAATTTTATGCACATTTTAGATATTTATTAATTCTTGATTGAATTTCGTATTCAATATCTCTTCCATTAATTTCATAATTAATTATCTTCCTTATTAAAACTTTGGATATCATAATATAGAAGTAAGAAGAATGAAGATAATCAGTTATATATGTAATAATTTGCAATGGTTAATAATTATAGGCGTATTATTGAATAAATTCTTTTTCATAAATATTTTAAATCACATTTTCAAATTTATTTTCAATTACATTATAAGTAAATTGTATTTTACATATGATCTATAAAAAGAAAAATAAAAAATCACTATCGAAATCCAAAGGATAATGGAAAACAAAGAAGAATAAAGTAATATCCTAAATCCAGATTAAAATTCATCTACGTTTCGTTATCTTAAACTGTATATATAACTATAAGTATAAGTATATCCTACGTTTATAGCACGAAAGAAGCACTAGTAACTTTCTGCTTTCGAGATGCAGATGAGCATGCATCGCATACAAAATGCGGCCGCGTGCTGCATACGATTCACCTAGGCCGCCAACCTGAGTCGAGGATAATCGACAGTGTCTGATGTCTAGAGAAGCACGTAAATAATCGCGGATCGATGACTGCAAAGTGACATGTGCAAGTGGCCGATGGATACTCTACCTATGAATGTTGAAAGAGACAAGTATCGGTTGGGTACCAACAGTCAATGCGACGATTACGTGTGTCACATCGTTTTATCGATCACCGTCGAAGAAATGAAATCGACAATCGAATATCTCGTCAAACGTGATGGATCGATCGTTTACGATGTCGAGCAACTTGATTTCCATAAGAATCTACAAATTCTTGTAAGGGAAAATTGCAATACGAATCGTTCGATTGGAAAATGAGTTTTTGGAGATCTTTATCAGTTGGATTGGATTTTCGAAATGATATGAAATTAATTTGTCCGTTTGATTCTTCGAATTATGATGAATTAGATAATTATAAATTGTAGATAATAGAATATATAATTCTTGAAGGAGTTAAGGAAAAAAAATTTATTTAGGAATGTTTGCAACATTTTTATGATTATATGTATTGTACAATAATTTTTTGATTTATAAAAATGAAAAAAAATATAAAATTATAAGTTTATAAATTTTTCTACCTCACAGACTTATGATTAATAAGGTTTCAGATTGGAAATGTGTAGGTTTAGGTACCAACATCAAGTTGGCGTATTGATTTTAGAAACCATATATCTATCAGATATACAATTAATGTTATGATCAATTAATTTGAAAAATTGGAAATTATTAAAAATATAACTTTAACGAAATATTCGAACATAAAATAACGAATTTTCAATTTCAATAAAATCAAGAAAACACGAAATTTTAACTTTGGAGGAAATGAAACAACTTTATATTGAAAAATATTTCCCAGGAAATTACTTTTTGTGTACATTGAATACATGTATAATTACGTAAATGTTATGTAAACTGTTTATTAAATGTTCAAACATTTTATAATTCTTTATTTGATTTGATGTAATTAAAGTTTTTTTCTTACAGTATTGCTGAAAACTAATTCTATAAAAATTATTTGACTTCGTATATATATTATTGTGATGTAAATTTTAATGATTTCATAAATGAGTGAGAAAATAAGTAAAGTAATTGAATATTTATGTACTCACATGAATGTATTTTATATTTTTTTCTTCCATTCTTTTATTATTAATCAGTACATCCTAAATATTCCAATTAATTTCTTTATTTCTTTCATTTACACTTTAATCTCTATAACATTAGATAAAAAGTAAAGATAAAAAAATAAGAAAAAATAAGAATACCAATATCCCTGTTTCTTAGAAACATCAAATCCTACATTCATACTTCTACAAACTTGAAAGAATATCAATAGAAATACATCAATAATCAAATCAAAATTAAGCAAACTGGTTGAGCAACCATTTCATCCGGTAGAACCATATAATCTGACTGGATTACACAGTATCTCCATAACTTTCCATTCCCTTTCCATCACTGTCCCTCATTCGCAAGTTAGCCTCAGGCATTGTTCGCATACGCAATAGTCTCATTCCACTTTTACGAGCGGCTACGATCATTTTTTACGAGCCATTCTCGTTGTCCAGAATCCATCTGGCGTGCCAGAAGAGCAATCACTCGTCGATCCATCCCCTCGCAATCGTCGAGGATTCGCTACAAAAGTGGATGGTACCCGACTCTTCGAGTTTCGATCGTCGATGAAGGGAGAGGAAGCGGAAACGAGCCATCGAAGACGGCTCGTCACCGTAAATCCTCGCGCATCTGGACGCCTTTCGAACGTTCCGCGATGGCATACGCCGAAACAGCGATGAGGATGGAAATTGGTGGTGGAGGGGATGGAAAAGTTTAGATTGAAGTTTCCGTGCGAATGAAAAGTTAAGCACTGTCAATTGCATCGTAGCAACCTGCGGTTAACAATCGAGACGTTTTTCGAGTAATTTTCCATAGTCATACTGCGCGAAAGGATTTTAGCGTGGAGAAGAATCGTGTGGTAGATTTCGTTCGTATTGGAGAGCGTCCGTGATTGCGTGGAATATTATCGATGACGAAGAGTGAAGTAACTTGTGATAGGTTAAGGATTTTTGTTTCGAGACGAGGATTTGACATTTGTCGATGATGAAATTTTGGAAAGCATTCCATATGGATCCTATCTACATTTAAAATATTTGTATGAATCGAATTATTTGACATTCGATATGTAATAATTTCAATAACTTTTTAAATAAAATATGTTCTTCAAACATTTCATAATAGAATAAGTATAGTTTTCATTTTGATATGTGTTATAGAAATCATTCTAATTAATTCTTGAAAACATTTACATACACGTCTTTCATGTATTTATATTTTCAGCTTAAACCATCGCGAGTTCGTTTACCAACAGGCCGTAAATCGTAGCCATGTTCCAAATTTCATAACAACATCCACCAAGAAATTAATTTCTTACGCAGTAACGAGATTCGAAAACGTGGCAGTGAATCAATTAACGCGTAATTAACTCGTAACAGGTATGGAATTGAACAGGTGGAATTACGTTATTCGAATCGTCACACCGTTTACCTTGACTAATTTCTGGTATACATGTATTTTCAGTTTAATAAGTGGCGATGAATATGATAGAATTTGAATATGTATAGTATATCGTGAAATGAATCAAATATATTAAATCAGGTATAATTTTTCGATGAATTTATGATCAGATAAGTATCTTGAAACTTTTGGAAACTTAAAAGAGAATACATGGTTGTGGAGAATGGCTCTAAATATGACGTATCTCATTTGATATTATTTTTATATTGCTTCTCGCATATTCAAGACTGTAACAAAAATCGAAAAAAATTCCCAATGATGAATATTCGATAAATATAAAAAAAATAGTCGTAAATGAATAATTTAAATCTTTCAAGTTATTTAGAAAAATACATGACGAGTTTCCATGGCGTACGAGTGTATTAATGATTTAATTTACGATTTCGTTATATCGTAGCTCGTATTATATCTTAAAATAGATTGTTCGTATAATAGACTTAACACCAGCAATTTGGAAAATCACGAATACCTGACGTAATAACGTCAATCATAACACGCTCTATGGTTGATTATAAACGCTTTAAGGCGTCGATGGAAAAGTTTTGCGAGAGGTACGATACGATCGAGAGGGATGATCGTGACTTATCGAAAAGTTTAAATGGCGGTCGTTGAATGGCGAAGATTGAACTAATTAAAGGCTATTATGTTTCATAATTATTCGATAGCCGATAGTTCAAATTTGATATCAAAACGTTTTAGATGAAAAATGGTTTTACTTGCGAATGTGAATTGTTTGATTGTTCCATTTATTGGAAATTGGAGTGAAGGAGGATATAATTTAAAAATTTTTTAATAATTTTTTACGATGCTATAAAAGTGCCAACGACTCTAAAATTAAACGATACTCTAATCTCGAAGCTAGAACGACGTGATAACAATATAATATCTTTCGA
The DNA here is from genome assembly GCF_014066325.1 of Apis laboriosa. NCBI lineage: Eukaryota > Metazoa > Arthropoda > Insecta > Hymenoptera > Apidae > Apis > Apis laboriosa. The sequence goes on along the minus strand of NW_025224529.1, from coordinate 5,335 downwards.
AAGATTAAACTTGGGAATATATCTTCCATACGATATAGCAATATCTCGTTAACTGTCGTGTTAACTGTCACAAAGTTACCTCTATCAATTAATTATTTGCTTCGATAAAATAAATAAATATTCGACTTTTCCATTAGTATAATCTTATTGTTAATTAACTACAAATCATTTGTATATAAATATTATTAAAGAAATCTATCTATTTATATTTTTGAAGAAAAGTAATTTCAAGATTTTGTAAAATCAAAAAGACAATATATTTACTACAAAGCATAATAAATAACTCATGTATATAAATTAATTGCTTTTATAAATAAAATTTTAATTATATCAAAGTAATACAAATCGTTTAAGTAATCTCTATTAAAAAAATTTCTATAAACATGAATCAATTTTAAGGAATATATATTTATGTGTCGAATGGAATTATAATCAACGAATATCGAATAAGTATGATTGACAATTGACGAATAAGTCCAATATTAGTTACTTCGTGGTTGAATGAAATAAATTGTACACAATCTTTATTCCAGACAGTACCTGATTGATGCATGTTTCTCCCAGATCCGACGTGAAAAAGTAGTTCGCCTATCAAATGTCGATAAAACTGGCCGGAGCCAATCTTGAAAATTGGCATGGAAACAGCCATAGTGAATACTTTTCTAAAGATATTATAAAACACAAATCGATATACTTGTACGATTTTATTGTTATATTCATTTTTTAAAAATTGGAATATTTGTTGATTTATATGTTGAAGTAATAATAGATTTATTAAAAACACAAACATGTTGTTATTTTCAAAAAATATACAACACGTATGATGTTGCAAATATATATTTCGCACAATTTATCTTTCTTCTTTAAAATTTTTTTTCAATTAAATAAAATAATTTAATTTGGTTTCTTTCAAATTTACAAAATTAAATAACTTGACATCCTTTATATCATTCGTTTCAGCATGTTTCATTAAAAATTCTTTTTTTTTTAAATTCCATCGAAAAAACTCGAATAATACCTTTTGATATCATGATCAAAGGTTTGAAACCGCTTACAGAAACTTAAAAATAGCTATTTAAATACTGTTAAATTTCTACATCTGTTCTCTATTATCGTAATTACCGTTTTTTTAACGTGCCGACTTGTCGTATTTGTTTCCACGAAATGTGAAACTTCACGGGTTAAAAGTTTGTTCTCGCAACATACTAGAGATATTCAAATATTCTTTCGTGACCACATCACACGGCCAATTTAAATACAGAGAGGCTCTGTTTAAAATAATTGTACAGAAGAATTAAAAAACATATAGAGTAAGTTTCCTTGTCTCATATGCCGGGTAAAATGGATATAACTTTACCTAGAAATACTTTCCGCTCCGAATATTTTTCATGTTATATCTTTCCATTTCATCTTTTGAAAATATGAACAATATGCTAATTTTAGACGAAAATATTTGCTAAATGTGTATAAAATTTGAACGCATTTGTATTGGAAAAAATTTTATCTCGAAAAGATAATGCGAAAATCGTTTCGTTCATTTACAGATATTATTTTACTCTATTTTATTAGGTCGATCGATCAACAAAAATCTCCATTATTCTCTATCCGCACCAATCAATACCCTAATACTACAATCTACCGCAATCTACAATCAACTCTCGTATCGTTCGTTTCACTCAGACAAACGCATCGCAGAAACCGTGTTTCGACGAAATCCAGTCAGTCAGCAACTCACCAGTCCAAACTGGAACACCAACAAACAAAGAACATATAGGTGAGTTTCAAAGCATTTTGAAAAAAAAAAAAGATGCTTACCTCCCCTCAGAAACGAATAAAAACCAAATTCGAATGTAAAAACGACGAGGAACGCGTCTAAAAAGAGAAAAACAATTGCGAAGGCGGTTGCATATTCGTGGGGCAAGTTGGTTGAGAGGGCGCCACTTTCGGTTCGACGATTCGCAACCAACCGTTTATTTTCCAGGATGTTAATATGCCGTGCATGGTGAATTTCAGGGTAGAAGACTGGCTAATAAAGGGTGGCTTGACTTTTGTCGTCGCGTGGATCGCAGATGGGAAATTAGAAGGAATGGTTGACCGAGGCGGACAACCGCCACCGTTCAAGAACAATTTTCGACCCCTGCCCACCATCCCAGACTCGCGTCAAAGAGGAACGCACGCGAGTAAATGGAATTAGCAAGTCAACCGACGTGTTTCTCCTCGGCTCATTTTACTTCTTGAGATTTCGGCTAATTTATACAAGTGGCGCGTTGCAATTACATAGTCGAGGGTTACAAGTTGGCTTTAGTTTCGGTCTGACTGGCTCCTTAGGCGAGAGAGATCTCGTTCGCTGGTACGAGAGAGGGAGAAATGTTTGAGGGGCACTCCTCGCTCGTCGAAACGGTTAATTTTGCAACGACGGGTACCGTCTCACGGAGTTTGGCTTATTATGCAAGAGATACGGCTAATTGCTACGCGTCGTCGCTGGGAGGTGGTGGAAACGAGCCGTGCGATTGTCTGCTTAGAGATCGCTTCAGTTTCGACGGTTTGACACGTTCGTTTGAACAGGTTAGAAGTTATTGAAATGAGGATAGGTTTAAGGATTCGTGAAGTGAGAGTCTGCGAAGTTTTGAGAACGAGAATGAATCGAAGTTGAAACTTAAAATGGTGGATTTTAATTAAATAATAATACGGATTGTTAATTTGCGTACGTATTTTTATAATAATGGAAAAGTAATAGTTTTTTTAATTTCATACCATTATTATTTTGTATTTTATGTTTTTATTTTTGAGAAAGAATTCATAGTTGGATATTAATGATTCCTAAGTATTTTAATATAAGTCAAATAGTGTACTGTAAAATATGTTATAACGAATTAAATTACATTTAAAACCAGGTTTTTTATATTATATTTTCGTAAGATATTTTAATATATGTATAATGTATGTATATGTATGTATATGTATATGTATATATATTTAAGGCTAGTTTTAAGCTCATAAAGTTGGGAATATTTTATTTGAAATAAAGCAACCAATAAAAATTTAGAATAATGAATTATTTTAAATACCATAGTATTTTTATTCTACATACAATCCAAGAGAAATAATTTTATTCCACGTGAGATAAAAATTATTTTCATCAAATAACTTTATTTAAGAGTTTGTAATTTTCATTTCATTTCATCATTTAAATAAAAGTGATTATACATTCTTTCTATAATTATGTCATTTAGAATATATCCTTATTGCTATTTGAAATTCACAAAATAGAATCATATTAAATTTATGTTGTGTTCGCGAGAAAGACAATCTTCCATTAATCATTATTTTATCGATTCACCTTCTTACGCTAATACGTCTCAAACTATCAATCTTACAAGCCACGACAACGCAACCTTGTTGAAACGACATCGTTAATTGAATCCTCTCAACAGCTTAACAACTTATCCCTTTACCTAACCCATTTCGAACTAATGTCTGTCGAATTTTAATCAATTACTGTCAAGTCAATTTCTCAATACAATAAAGCTATGATATCATATTGGCAAATTTAAATAATTTTATTTATAAATCGTAAATGAAATCGTTATAATAATAGAAACTGTTTGAGATATTTCAAGTTTCTTTATTTAAATATAAAATTCATTATTTATGCAGTATTTATGAAATACAATATCGAAAGATTTTATCGGCTTTCATTCACAACTGCAACTTGGTTTAAATTTTAATTGTCCCATTAATAATTGTAATATTGTTTTCATGCTTGTTAATTTTTGGATTATTAATTAAAAAACTCATGATCAAATGCCACATATTACAAAAAAGAGAAAAAAAATATTGCAATAAAGAAGGAAAAATTAAATGGATACTTAATTTCATGAGCAGAAGATGTCAATCAAATATGACACATCATGAGATTTAATTTCATTAATTTCATTTCATCAGATTTCTCCTATAAAATATTTTAAAAAATAAGTGAAAATTGATATTATAATAATCATTAATGAACTAAAACCAATTATTATATGAAAATTAAAAAAGATTAAGGTACATGAGAAAAACTTAGAAAGTTATTTCAATCATATATTGTATTCCATAATAAATATCATTTATATGGATATTAAAATATTTCAAATAGTGTTTTATTTTAATCCAAAAATATGCAATTCACTTTGAACGTGATCTCGTTTCTCTCTTTCGAAATCCAAGTCAATTTAGTGGCTCGAAATTGAAACGATGACCATGAAAAATGAAATATATAAATTATGACCCCGTCGTTGTGACAAATTAACAAATCCTGGAGTAAAAGGAATGGAATACGGATCGTAATGTCTCAATCTATCATTGGAGACAGTCAAAGTTGAAACACGAACGAAAAATACTGTATATCGTAGAATTTTTTAAGCACAAATATGAGCATCATTGTATTCTATATAAAAATATATAAAGCCATTTATAGTAAAAAAACAACAGATTAAGAGATATTCAAAAAAATTGATATATTACCAAAACTATGTATTTTTTGCTACTTATGGCTCAAAACTTTTTTGAAAAGAATGCTGGGATATTACATTAAAAAAAAGTGTATAGATCTACTTAAAAAACCATCGTTTGCTTTCATAAATCCTTTACGCTTCTATGGAGAAAAAAATGAATGACGGAAGGATGTATCTCCCTCGAAACGCATCAACTTCTATTCGAAACATTTTTTAATATCTCCAAAAACAAGCGCGATACAAGAGAAAGCACTATTTGGACACCCGGTACAATTTATTATGCAATCGACTGTTAAAAACAAACGAGATATTACGAATAATGGAATGAATTCTTCAAAAGGTAAAAAAAAACGATAAAAAACGCACTAAAAAAGTAAGCTTTCATGATACAGGATAAGTGTGCAAAAAGTGAATATCCAAATTAATATAAAGTGTCAAAAAAAATGCTTTGAAGCTCTAAAAGGAGTGGCAACGCTAAGAGAAATGGTTAAAAAATAAGTACGAGAAGGATAAGCATACGATAAAGATGAAAAAACTCCTTTTAAATCATGTTCTCCTAATAGAAAAACGAATTGTTGGCTAACAGTTTGATTCGCTCGAAGTTTACTCGGAAATTTCCAAGAATTTGACGTCAGCTACAAGAACATTGAAAATTCTAGGAATTTGACCCCAGTTCCAAGAATTTCAGAGATTCCTAGAATTTGACGTCATTTCTTGGAAAAATTTTTCGATCGACCTCCTATCATGTCATGTTCTCCTAATACAAAATCGAATTTTTGGACAAGAGTTTGGTTCGCTCGAAGTTTATTCGGAAATTTCCAAGAATTTGACGTCAGCTC